>NC_056745.1:288054144-288421644 GCF_019279795.1 Protopterus annectens | reverse complement strand
TAGTGTAGTAGGTTTTAGATTTTTGAGTAAGGTCTGTTTTAGGGTGGTAGGTATGGTTTGAAAGGTAAAGGTGGGTTGGGTGCTGGGTGGATCAGGGCTAGATGTGCCAGAGCTGGTGTTTGTGTCCGATGGAGTGAGATGGGTAGCTAGAGACTGGATAGTTTCAGTAAAGAAGGAGATGAAGCTGTTTGCAATTTCTACAGGGGATTTATCAAGGGCAGCTGATGGGGTAGGAGTGGCAGAACGGCCTGGGTGAAGAAGATTGTTAATACCAGCCCAGAACTTTTGAGGTTTTAGCTGATATTTTTGTTGTAGGAGGGTGTAGTGATTTTTTTTTGTCTAGAATGACAAATTTTTTTATCTGATTCCTTAGCTGCCGGTATTTTACTTGGTCCTTAGTGGCTTTGGTAACATTCCACTTGGCCCAGGCGTTGTTTCTTAGTTTAATTTTGTTTTTTGTTTCTTTAGATAGCCACGGTGCAACTGTCAATTTTACACGGATGGTATGGGTAGGAGCATGGTAGTTAAGGATAGCCAGAAATCTGGTATTGAAGTACTTAACTGCTTCTTGTGATGGGAGTCATTTCAAGACATTCCAATTACATGCTTTGAGTTCTTTTTGGAAGTTGTCAAGGTTAAAGTTCCTGACGTTTCTTATAGTTTTGTAGGTGGGCTGGTTGGGAATGCCGGCTTTGAGCCTAATAATATAGGTAAGGCAGTGATCACTTAGATTATCAGGTAATGTACCTGACTTGTACTTTTGGGGGTGGCTGTTAATAAGTATCCAATCAAGGATACTATCTTTGACTCTATTTTTGCTAAATCTGATGGGGGTGGCAATGATCTGACTAAATCCATGGAGGTTTAAATGGGTGGAAGGAGTTTCAGAGGAACAGGTGTTCCAATCAGTGTTAAAGTCTCCCAAGTCAATGGTTTCCTGGGGATAGTTAGAAGCTAGCCAATGTAAGATATTTTCTAGAGTGTAATCATTCTTACCGGGTGGAATATAAATGCAGACAATGTATCTGCATTTATTTTTGTTTATTATTAGTTTGGTGATGAGAATTTCAGCATTGCCAAACTGGAGTGGCTGTTGGGTGTAAATTGTTATTGTTAGGGTAGACTTGTATAGTACAGCTACCCCGCCACCATTCCTGGAGATCCGGTCCAGTCTAAGGATGTTGTACTGTGGGGCGGGGTTATTTCATTATCTTTGATTATTGATTTTAGCCAGGTTTCTCTGAGGCAGATGATATCAGGGGAGTGAACAGCTAAGAGTCCATGTAGGCTATGGATGTTATTGTTTAGGCTTCTGATGTTGAGATGACAGACCAGAAATGAGTTTGGAAGTCTGTCAATCTGGGTAGTACACGTTGAGTTGTTAGATGGTGTGCTTTGGGTCTACTGTTGTGGATGGGCCAGGGTTGGGGTGGATGTCTCCATCCTTCATAAGAGTCATTTTTAAGTTGCTTATGAGTCTTAAAAATTTGTTTATGATTTTTTCGTAGCTTTTGGTTTTTAAGCTAATGTAGCAGTTTTTAGTCAGGTGATGGTAACTGGGGGGGGCGAGGAATTAGGAGAGGGGGTGGTTATGTGGTGGATAAACTTATTAAATGCTGGGTTGGTGTCTGATAGTTTGGGTATTGGATTTCAAGATGCTGTACATATTCATAGGAGCTTAAGTGATAAGGAATGAATAGAAGGGGTACTAAGGGTAGCAGCATTAGTGTTTTAGCTGTAGTCAATAAATTACTAGGGTAGGGTCTGTATTGAGTGTATGTGGTGGATAAAAGATTAGAGAGAATAGAATAGCTATGGGTGGTTTAATATGGATAGTGGGGTGGATAGAGGGTGTATTATTGTGCTAGGAGTTTGCTGGGTTCTAGGAGCATGTGTAGTTGGTTAGCTAATTAATGGGGCATGCCAGTAGCACTATAAACGTAGTACTACCGGGGGTGGGTGGAATATGGGGGCAGGGTGGGGCACGGAGCAAGCGGAGCGGGGCTAAACCAGTAAAGCAGATGCCTAGAGGCAGCATGTGCATGTATGAGTTATAAGCATGCTTTTTGTTTCTTTTTATATGCCCAGTACTCTGCTCCTAAGCCCTACTGTTAAATGAGTTACAAGCATGCTTTTTTGTTTCGTTTTATATGCCCAATACTCTGTTCCTAGGCCCTACTGTTAAAAACTACACAGTTCCCTCCTGATTCTCAATTTACAATGCAGAGAGCCCGTTTTCCAATTCCCTTTTGTAGCACACTTGTTACACTTAGTTTATTGAGAAATGCACTGTTTGGAGGTGCAGAGTACACTACGCTTGTCTGATTGAATAGTAGAAAGCATGCTGTTTTTACCTTAATTGGGGAAGAAAGAAGGCTACAGGAAAGTCTAACCCTTCCAACCTAATGCTTATCAGCATAAACAGACTACAAGCGGGAGATATGGGGACATTAACCAGAGATTTTTGGACCCAGTTTGTTAGGTTTACAGGTGGCAAGGTATTTTAGTGGATATTGACCTTATTAAAACAAGTTCCTTGGTGGGGGAAAGTCTTCTGTACTTGTTGTTATTCCCGGAATGACCCTGTATGCTTTTACAAGCCTTTCAGGTGGAGGTGAGGTAGGATAATGTATTTCTTGTTTCCAGAGTTGCATACTAAAGGAATGGGGAGAGAATCTGAGTAAGCTGCTATCCAGAATAATGCATTATCAAGTGATGCCTGTTTTAAGAAGCATTCGATTTACACAGTCAAGAATCAGAGTTTAGTTTTCATTTTTTAAACCATAACACGTCATTAGTAGCAAAGGCATAGCTAAATACCATCTTACACTCTTTCATTTACATGTTACACTTCAAGGAAAAAGGCAGGTACAATCAAATGTGTACAGTTTTATCCAGGGTCCATATAGCAATAATTCAACATACGTATTTTTCTTTGAAAAGATCAGTAACATATTACAGTCCTCACTACAGGTATAAAGGCATGCATTGGATGCACTAACAACAGATAAACCTGCTAGTTCTTCAGCATAGAGGGATAAAGTTCTGATTGCAGTACAGGTGACTGAGATTCAATTAGTGATCCAAGTAAAGGAAGAGTTAGCCTGGTTACGAGAGGAATGAAGGAGCAGACTGCAATCTCCCTTCTCAGAGCAGGCTGTGAATGCACTAATTTAGGGCATATTACAGACACATTTTCCTTGGTGGAGACTGGGGAACTGTCTACTTTGTTTTCCCAGTAGGGCAACAGTGTAGTCATGTTGGGTTATGTGCCTTGCAGAAGTGAGGGGCAGTAACTTTTAAAACTTGGCAATTGCACATCACCCTCACAATGTGCTATAGACTGAACATGCATGGTGGAGACAGAGCCTTAAATCAAAAAAAGTAATAAAAAAGGAGAGAGAGAGAGAGAGAGAGAGTGAGAGGGAGAGAGAGAGAGAGAGAGAGAGAGAGAGAGAGAGAGAAAGAGAGAGAGGCAGAGAGAGAGAGAGGGAGAGAGAGAGAGAGAGAGAGAGAGAGAGAGAGAGAGAGAGAGGGAGAGAGAGAGGGAGAGCAAGTGAAAGAAAGAAAATAGGGAAAAAATAAATCTGGCTAGTCTACTCACCACTTACCAGTGATGCAAAAATGACCTAAAGGGGGATAAATAGATCAAACAGATGGCCAGAATGGGACTACACAGTCAAAAACAGAGCAAAAACACAGCAGTGAATAAACTTAAGCTGGCTATTAACAAGAGAATGAGTAAGGAAGTCCTAAGGAGATGGGGGCATGGTGCTCTTCATAATGATGTAAATGCTTGAGAGTGAAGTTTGTACAAGAACAATGTGTACATTGGTTTGGCTAGGCTTGTTAATAACTGTTTGAAGTAGTTAGCCGGCATATGGTAGGCAGTAGAGCAAAGTGAAGTCACAGCTTGCATGTTGATAGCATAGAAGTCCTACGTAACAGGCTAAAAGGGTTTGTTTTTAGGTAGCGAGTACATCTGTCAAGCATGTCAATGTGTGAATATCACATGGTTACATCATGGAACACAGGAAGGAAGCAGGACCACAGATATTTCTTTCACAATGACCTGCACATGCTTTGAGTATTAGTCTCTGTAACTCACACGCATATAAAACCTGCTTTTTTGTTTTCACTTGCTTACAGCAATATTGCCCTACTCTTATTTGCTATCCAAATATCCATTTAACAGTGACCAAAGTTCTGGATTTAATTTCTATAGCTTTTGTAACTTTTGTATTTTGTCTCACTAGAAACTCACCTGATTCATAATTTGCAAATGAAGTTTCATATTTTGTCAGTTTAGCCATTGATGGTAAGGGAACTTTAAGATATTGTCAGTAAGGCAATTTGTACTCCTTGCAAACACGTTACATCTCATCCCTCAGAAGCTGACTTAATAATACAACACAAACCTTTACAAGTGGCTTTGTCCTGGGTAACATATTCACTGGTGTTCACATCTGGTTTGTTTGCAGTGAGTTTTTTTATTTAGAGTGTCTTCATATTCAAGGATGGGTAAGTCAGTGGAGAA
The DNA here is from genome assembly GCF_019279795.1 of Protopterus annectens. Lineage (NCBI taxonomy): Eukaryota > Metazoa > Chordata > Ceratodontiformes > Protopteridae > Protopterus > Protopterus annectens. The sequence goes on along the minus strand of NC_056745.1, from coordinate 288,417,107 downwards.
TATTTCTTGTTCAGGTGTTTTTTTATTATGTTGAAACAATACTTGTAGGATCAATTTGTCCACTTACAATTTGAACACTTATGAAAATAATGTGTTAAGTAAGGGGTTGTCTTTTATACCCACTACAAATACACAAGTAACTGATATTGTCTTTGACATTAAAATGTTTACGCGTAATATTATGCTTAAATGTATATTTAATGGAGTTCAAGATTCAGGTATGAATGAGTTTAGAAAACCAAGTATGTTTGTTCCCAAACTTGATTCACTAGTTAATGCTTTTGAGCAGTTATGCATATCTAGTGTATATGAAGTTTATAATGAAGAGCAGTTAAGTAAGAAAGATAATAGAAGTTATAACTTGACTAAGCAGGAATATGAAGCTTTATTATCAATGCAAAAGAATCCTAATCTGGTTATTTGTCCGGCAGATAAGGGAAGACAAATAGTGCTAATGGATAAAGCAGATTATGATATGGCCATGGATGTAATGTTATCAGATAGGAGTTTTTATGAAATTATTCACTCTACACATGTAGATTCTATGATTAAAGCTGTTCAGAATACCATTGAATGGTTGGAATTAACTACTGTTATAGACCATGATTTAGTTAAGTATTTGTTTATCTCTCACCCTACTGTACCGATAATAAACGGGCTTCCTAAAATTCACAAAAATATGATTAAACCTCCCATGAGACCTATTGTCTCAGGTAGTAATTGGTGTACAGAACCAATCTCTATTTTTATTGAGAAACGTATTAGACCTTTAGTAGACAAGTCAAATGTCATCTTAAGAGACACTGAACAATTTTTATCTGAGTTGTATGATTTTGCTAAAAGTCTTTCAAGTTCATGTGCTTATATGTTTGTAACTTTGGATGTCGTTTCTTTATTCACCAAGATACCGAATGACATAGGTATTGATTTAGTGATGCAATTTCTGAAAAAGTCCAGTGAATACAGAGAGGATGAATTATATGTGATACAAACACTGTTGAGTTTAATTTTGCATAATAACATTTTTGTCTTTAATGAGAGAATATATTGGCAGAAAAATGATGTTGCCATGGGCAGTTCCTGCTCTAATAGTTATGCAAATATAGTTATGAGTGTTTGGGAAACAGATAACATAATTAATGGTCCATTTTCCATGAACATTATTTTTTATAAAAGGTTTGTGGACGACCTTTTTTTGTTATGGAGAGGTAGTGAACAGCATTTGAATGATTTTGTGAGTTACATTAATAACTCTACTACTTTTCTGTCTTTTACTTTGAATTTTTCATACACACATATCAATTTCTTAGATGTGACTATTAGTAGGAATACAAATGTTTTTTTTAAAAAGCAGCTTGTACAGAAAACCAGACAAAGTATGCATCCGAAGTTCGTTTTTAGGAGTGTAGCTATGAATCAGTTTTTGAGAGCTTCGAGGCTTAATGTTTATGATGATGATTATATAAGCTGCAAATCCAAGACAGTGAATGAACTAATAGAGAGAGGGTATAATGAAGAGATGGTACAACATATTTCAGGTGAGATGGATCTTCTGAGGTCTACTGTTGCTAAACCTTATTTTTCTGACATCTTTGATCGTAGGAAGAGAAGGAATGATAATAAAGTAAGAATGTCTCTACATTACACTAGGGACATCAATAAATATATAGATGTTATTGGCTCGCATTGGAATATTTTGATGACAGATGAATATATTAAGTCATTAGTGGGTGTAAAACCACAATTTACGTTTAAGAATAAAAGGTCGCTTAAAAGTAGATTGTTATAAACAGAAGTCTAACAGCTTTAGTGACATGCACTTTGGTATCAAACCATGTGGTAAATGTAATTATTGTGCTTATATTTCTACTGATAATACTTTTAAGCATCCGGATAATGGTCAACTTTTTCATATCAGAGTTGCAGCCACTTGCAATACAAAGCATGTTGTATATTTAGCTGCCTGTAAATTGTGCCACAAATATTATGTAGGTAAAACTAATCGCTGTTTAAAGGAAAGAATTAGGGAACATCTTTATAATATTAGTAGAAAGAATCTTACAAATGCATTAGCTAAACATGTTGTTAGTACAGATGCAAGACATGAGTTTAAGTTTTTAGTTTTAGGTATTACATATGAGAATGTGAGACGTGGCAACATTAGGCATAGAACTGAAGAGCTAGAAGCATGCTGGATAGCTAGGCTAAGGGCTAATTATGGTCATGGATTAAATGACCATATTCCAATTAAACCAGTGTTACAAAATAGACCTTGGAGGAAGTAATAATAAGTTATTTTTAGTCCCATTATTATTTTTAGTTTCATTTTTGCATCTAATAGTTCTTCTGTCTTGTTTCTATATGGTTCTTATATCCGTTTTTAATGTTTTTATGAGACTTATATGTATTGTTAAATATATGTATTTTTAAATTTGTATTATGTAATGGTCACATGATTAGATAGGTGTGTATATAAAGGTGTAGAGTTTCAGTGTATTTTAAACACCTGATGAAGCTATATATGTGAAAGTGCTTGTGTTAATAAAGCTGAGCTGAAGAGAAGTGAAGAAACCTTATGTTTTTGTGCCTGGACTTTTAGTTCCTTGCTGATTGTTGGATTGCTTTGCTACTGTTGCCTATCTTGAATCTGGAGCCATACCTTTGCTGTTTTTTTGCTTGTTTTTTTATTATGTTAAAACAATACTTGTAGGATCATATGTCTGTCCAGGAGAAGGTGAGAAATCAACAGAGAGGTTAGGTAAGAATTAAGTAGACCAACTGAGTCTCTGACAACAAGTAACCTTACCTGAACTGTAAATTTATGTTGCATTTTGTTTACATAATGAAAACAATTCTGAAAGTTTGCCTAATGTTATCTAATAAAGATTTCAAAGCCAGTAATTCTTTGATTACTGAAAATACAGTAGAGTATGACATTCATCTTTCCAAAGGACAGAAGAAGTTCTGCAAATGATTAAGGAGAGTTAAAAGCAAAGCAGATGGTATTGAGGTATAGTAACAGTTTTTGAATTATACACGAGTTTCCAGAATATAGCTCCTCTCCCCCACAAGAATAACCCCCACCCAACTCCAAACAGTGTATGTTTCTCGACAGTGCACTTTTTTGTACAGAAATAAAACTCGTACTACACAGAATAAATAAATAAATTACTTTTAAATGCGTGTGTGCCATGACATACATGATATATGCCTGGCTATGCCTATGGACTAAATAATGGGTAGGCCTCAGGTGAAGGAATGCAGAGCTACAGCAGAGGGACTCAGCTTTCATGGCTGATTTAGGTTCAGTTAGGTTAGAAAAGAGATATTTCACAAAAACAGATAAGCCTACTTGAAGACAAGTGTATTGTTGAGGAGTTTGTACTCCCACCCACCTACTTGCCCATTTTAACAGATAATAGTTAGCCATGATATGCAGACCTATGGTCAGCAGCTGGAAATTGTGTCACAGATGCAGAAGACTTTTTCCGGAGGTAGCTAGCCCATCACAGAGTATGCAGGATGAGGTACCCTCTGGATTGCAAAATGCCTAAAATACATACCAGTCGTTGTATTCTCGCAGGCCAGAACAGGTATGAAAGTTAGGCAAGGGCTAATGATTACCTGACAACATGCAAGCTTTTTGAACTGTATATAGTTTATATGATAAAATAAGATATGAAAGCATGTAATGCTCAGTCCTTTTGCTATTCCATAAAACTTTCAGTCCTAGTAATGGTGTGGACTAGAACAAATAGATCCAGATTCTAAATTCACAAAAGAAGGCGGCATTGAATAACAGTGAGGTATCATTGCCTGAAAGTAAAATGATTGCTTGCTTTGACACATTGTGGATCGCCTTAAAAACTACAACTATATTAGCTATGCATTAACATTGATCTTTACTGTTTAGGTTTGTGAAAGTAGCATTATATGTTTTATTCATGATCATTATTACAGAGACTACTGTAGGTAAGTGACATAAAAAGATGTATTTTTTCCTACTTAAGATTTTCCATTTGAGGAGGAAGAGGAAATTGTGTACATAAATGTGGCCGTGGCTCATGTAGTGATGTAGTTCCAGGCTGCAGCAGTCTGTTAAAGGTCGCTTTGACTAAATGCAGGGTTTTCTGAAAAAAATGGCTAAAATTTCTTTCAGCTAAATGACATAAAACAGTTCTTTTTTTTTCCCCATGGGGCAAAGGCACACTCTCTCTCCTCATGTAGAATCTAGACTCCTTTACCCCTGCTAGCAATATACTCAATTCTGGGGTCGCTGTAGTATGAAAACAAGGAGAAATCCTCCTTGCTGTTGTGCTGTTTGACTAACATTGTCAAAGTGACAAAAATATTGGTATGACAAAGTGGTATTCAATTAAACTAGTATTCTCGCAATAAACCAGCAAATAAAATTAAAAGTGGGCACCTTTTCTACTGCAAAATTAATATTTCTATCCTGAAAATAGATATGCTTTATTTATCCAAGTACGCCATAAAATGATACAAACAAGCTTAGTTTCAAAACACACAAAATAGCTTGAAATTTAAACAAACACATAAAATACTAGGGTATAAAGTATAAAAAAACTCTGAGGTTCTGGTTCATCTGCTAAGGCTATAAAGTGGAGTAGCTGAATGTCATTTCTCTGCAGATCCTTTAAATTAACTGCTGTGCCTTTGCAGCTTGTTCAGTTTATCCCAAAGGACCATGTGCTCTTTCCTGTGAAGGATATTGTAATCTAAGTTCAAGCAGAGTGCTACATGCTTGCAGCAAAGTAATTTTGGTTTCATCATTTCCACATATGTTGTTCAAAGCTAAGTACTTACAGTACAATTTGCATCTCCCCCAGAAGTTTTTGCCATGTGTCATTTCCCCTGACTTGTATAATTCACCATTTAGTTTAAAGGATATTCATTACCGCATATTCACCTGCCATTTTATAGACATGCCTTTATAAATGGAAAAAACTGGAGTACTAAATGATGCAAGAAAACATTCACACTGGCTCAGAACTGAGAGTCATTCTTTTGTAGAGAATTTACAGTATAGAGCTGAGGGCATCAGGCAGTACTACACTACAATCACTCTTATGTATATATATCAGCTTTGTTATATTTATTATTCTTGATAATATCGAACATATTTGCAGATCACAGGAGGTACTGTAAGTATAAGGCAAAAATGACAGTTTTATTCACAACTGTCATCCACACTGCTATGCTTATATCTATCCTAAAGCAAAATGTACTTTCCACTCAGAAACATGTTTCAGTGACGACTGTAGTCATCTGTTGCGGGCGGTATATGTGGTTTGCCCCATACAGCAGAAACGTGCATATTTAACTTGTTTATGTGTGGACTTTCACACAGACTTTTGCCAAAACAGATTTTTGACCTCACAACTTATAACTGTTCCATCACACTAATTCGCATTTAGCTACTCGCATCAGTCACAGTGTTAGGTGTACTAAGGCCTGTCAAGGGGGTCAGCATTAGCCTGTCAAGGGGCTCAGTGTTACTTCAATAGGAACAGAGATTTTGACCTTGGACTCATTTTACAATGCGGATAAAGTGCTTTCACACCATCTGCTAGTTAAATCTATTTTGTATCTCTGTTTCCTTTTTCTGGACTTCTCCTTTCACCCTTACTAACCTTGGTTGAACTGTTAAGACTTTAAGGAGTTTAAATGTTGGTGTGGATCCTCTTGTTTGGTACATTTATGATATCGATTCCAGTGATGAACTTAAGCTACGTTATCTCAGTATATGTAATTATACAAAACATTGGACTGCAGATCATTTTGGTAGCTATTGTCAACCCCTCAACACTTTCCAGCTTTACATAATCCAAAGCAATGCAGTATAATTGCACAACATTTACAATAAGGCGAGCAGCAAAGCTCACTGTCTAATTCTCTAGCAATCCTTATATAACTTAAATGTTACATTTTCTTTAAAAAATAATTACTTCTTTACTTCCTGAAATCTTAAGTGATAGTTTAAGTTCTTGTATCTGTGATCCGCCATACATGCATGGAATACATAAGTAATGGCATACCTTAGCATTGCACTTATGTGTATATATTCATGGATCCACTCAGTGGCTCACATACATTGGTAGGCAGAGATTTAAACAGGCATGCTCAGTCACTCTCACTCACCTTCAAACAGCTATACATGCACTCCTTTTATAAATGTAGATAATATACTCCAGTATGTAATGTATGTAAGGTCATGGTTGTAAAGACACTGATAACTTTTAGCTTAGATGGTAATTGCAAGCAATTATTTGTATGTCCTCATCCCTATAAGCAATGCTGATTGCTGAGATGCATTCTTTATGTGCAGACCGTCAACAGCAGTTACATTCATGCAGATTATAAATAATAAAGAAAAGCTGCACTTATTCAGAAGTCATGTATAGATACTTTGAACTGTAGAAAAATGCACAGCTTTGGCATTAGTCCTAGTCTGCTGTTAATTTATTCATACTTGTTTCTAGAAAGATTGCTCTATCTGTAGTACCAAAAGTACTTTTTTGAAAGTAAATGAAATACTTTTGTACAAAAACCTTAATTTAACTATAAACATAAATAACAGTTTCTAGTATGCTATATCTAATAATATGCAATTTTCATTACAGGGAGGTCTGGTTAAAAGTAGATCAAGTGGACTTGTCTTCAGGGATGGCAAATGCCACATTGACTTCATCCTTGTTTACAGAAAATCTAGTGCACAGACAGAAAAGAGAGAGGTCTTTGAAAGAAACATCAGAGCAGAAGGACTGCACATGGAAAAAGAGGTAACATGAACATTATTACAAAATGCATGCAGCAGAGGTTACTTTTATTGGATTTGTTTAAGAGTTGCCTAATGAGTTATACATAGACAAACATGTAATCAGTGATCTGATAATGATACTTTGAGTCAGGGTGCATGCAAACATGTAATCAGTGGTCTGGTACTATTCTGCCAGGACACATGTAAATATGTACTCAGTGGTCTGGTAATGGTACTGTGAGTCAGGGCACATGTAAATATGTAATCCATGACTAGTTAATGATACAGTGAGTTATACAATCATAGGATTATAGAATCATAGTAGATTACTAGGCTGTCAACTAAAACAGTGATGGTGAACCTTATGTGCCTGGAGCTTTTGAAATGCCAAACCCAAAATAATTCAATGCACTTCACATTAGCAATGAATGCAAAAGCAGGGTCTTTGGTAACTCAGGTGTTGATGATTGCTGACATGTCACCCAAAACATTGTGGCGTGTGTCCTCTTTGACAAGTGTGTCATAGGTTCGCCATCACTGGACTAGTACGTCATTTTAAGCCTAGCCGTTTCATCCCAATGTAATACCACAGAAATGTTAGTGAACACCTAAGATTACAATTAGTGATGAGTGCCCATGTCCATTAGGGTTGTGGTCCCTCCCTATGCCTGGTAAGAATTTATGGTGCTCCATTAAATAATCCAGGCTCCTCTTGTACAGTGTCATACAGGTGCTCTGCTTCACATGAATTGGTAGCCTGTTCCAATGACGTGGCAGTCACTAGGAGATAATCTGTCCTTCCAGCATGTCCTATTTAAGTCACAGACTTGTCATTAGGTTTGAATCTTGAATTCCTCTGTAGGCCAGGCATAAGTCTCCCCTAAGAAGTCTATATGATACGGAGTATATTGACAGGGACTTTAGTCAGTCTGTGTAAGGCATATGCTGGAACCCATTGATCTTCTTTGTTAGAAACCTCTGAGGTCTCTCTAATTTCTGAAGGTGCTTAGTACAGTACATGCCAAATGGGGTGTTATACTCAATTATGGGCTAGATAAGTGCTAAGTATATGAGGGTTATAACTTCTTTTGCTCTCAAGGTGATGCCTTTACTAATCAAGTGTGCTATGTAGAAAGCTTTCCTTATTACAGTAGACACATGGTCGTTGAAGTTAAGGTTGTAGTCAACTTGTGATCCCAGGTCCCTTACCACTTCATGGCTACTTAGGGTATTGTTATTGATTTGATAGTGTAACGGGACATTGTTTGTGCTGAAGGGAATGATGATGCATTTCTTTGCATTCATTTGGAGACCATGACTAATACACCAGTTGTTGGTCTGTGTGAGAACTTCCTGGAGTATACTGACATTATTTGGGTATTCAGTGATTGCACCTAGTTTGCAGTCATCAAAGATGGTTATTTTAGAGTAGCAGAATTATTTTATCTATAATACTAGTAAGTTCTTGTCAGAATTTCTAATATCAAATTGCATCCAGTCAGTGCTGGAAGTGAAAACAATATGTACTTTGTCTCAGAATCAAATTATATTGGTTATTTTATTTTATTTTATTTATTTATTTTAATTTTGTTTACCAGGATGGTCCGACTGGATGAGGTCCATTTACAGCGGAGGCCCGGGGAGAAAAGCTCCAGTTACATTAGAACAACACATTACAGAAATAAACATATAATACAATGTGTAGGAAGTAGTATCTATTAAGTTAGTAGTTTCTAGAAAGAAGTCAAAAAGAAATTAAAACAGTAGACAATTGCAATCAAAAATATTTACATATGTACATTTAGTTTGCAAAGAGCAACAGTCAGATTTTAACAGGTACATGTTTTCCATGGATAATATTTTGAGGAAACATATGTATTGGGGCATGAAAAGAGAGATAGGAGATGGTTGTAGAGGTAACAGATTGTGGACTATGTAATACATGGACAGAGCCAAGAACTTGTAAGATGGGCCTAAGGGAGTTTTTGAATAGAGTGATGTTAGCTGCAGAAGTCACAGATGGGGGGAGATTATTCCAAGTTTTGGCTATAGTGTGTGAAAAGAGAGATTTGCCGGCTGTATTATTTGCTGAGGTAATAGTGAGGAGTGATTTGTTGGCTGAGCGGAGTGGACGATTTGGAGTGTGGCTGGTCAGTAGATGCCTTAAAGTGGGAATTTTGTCAGGTTGTTTTAGGATGTTGTATGATATAACAAGTTGGTGATATAGTAGCAACTGTGGCAGTTCGAGCCATTGAAGTTGTCTGAGAGGTATGCAGTGATGGGTTCTAAACGGGGAGTTTTTGGCAAACTTGGCAATTCTGTTATAACAAGTCTCAAGTTTGTCTAGGTCATATTTTCTAATGTAAGTGAGAATTGGGGCTGCATACAGTAGTGTAGATAGGAGATGGGTTTGAGCTAGGGTGACTTTAGTTTGATTAGTTAGAAAGTTCTTTAGCCTGTATAAGGAGCCCATTTTTTTGTGCACCTTATTTATAGTTTGAGAGATATGGATGTTAAAGTGGAGGTTGTTGTCTATTTCGATGCCAAGGAGCTTGGTGTGGAGAGAGGGAGAGATGATAGTACCATTATCGGAGGAGATGGAGAAGGAGGCTGGAGTTGTTTTTGACTTGTTTGGGGTAAAAAGTAGTAGTTTGGTTTTGTTAGGATTTAGGATAAGTTGAATGTTAGTTATCCATCTTTCTACTGAGGTGAAGGACTCTTGGGTGAGATGCTGTAGGGAAGTCAGGAATGGGGCTGAGCATATAAGGGTGGAATCATCTGCATACTGGATTAGTGAGGCATGTAGTGTACATGTGTGTAGGTTATTGGTAAAAATCGAGAAGAGAAGAGGTCCTAGTATGGAGCCTTGGGGTACACCAATGGTGGTTGGGAGCAGAGGTGATAAAGCTCCTTGCCACTGGACAGCTTGTTGTCGTTCTGATAGGTAATTTTTAAACCAAGCAATAGTGTTTGGGGTGAAGGCTAGGGAGGTGAGGGTATCTGCTAGTATGGGGTGAGAGACCATGCCAAATGCTTTAGAGAGATCGAGGAATATGGCTGATACAAATCTGTTGTTTTTCCTATGTTGGTTAACTAGGTCTGTGAAGGAGAGAAGAGCGGTGGTTGTACTGTGGTGTGGGCGGAAGCCATGTTGTGTGGGTGAGAGGAGATTGTTTAAGTTTAGGAAGTGCATGACTTGAGAGTGTATGCATTTTTCTAGTATCTTTGATAAAGGTGACAGAATAGCAATGGGTCGGTAGTTTGAGAAATCGTAGGAGGTTCCTCCCTTGTGAAGGGAAATGATATAGGAGACTTTCCACAGATGAGGGATATATGACTCCTGTATAGAGCGGTTGATAAGGATTGAGACTGGGTAGGCTATGGAGTAGGCTGCCATTTTTAGGAAATGTGCTGGTAGCCCATCCGCTGCGAGGGTAGTGGGTTTTAGTTTTAAGAGATGTTTCTTAATTGCAGAGGTTGGGATAATTCATTATTTAAAAAAATCCTGCAGAATTTATATCAACAGACCACTCCAAGCATGTCACTGGCAAATCGCCAGGCATGAAACTATCTCTGCAAAGAAAAATGTCAGGAGAATTTTGTCATCCATGTGAGAATGATCTTTAAAATCAGATAATATGGATAAAAAGTTTGATTATACACAAGAGAATGGCAACAGTTTGAACTTTGAAAACAATGATCCAACATCAAAATGGTCATACAGACATGGTTCATAAAATCCATAGAAAATGTAGGAGATAGAGACACATGAAAATTTTGCAGTACAGAACTAGAATCAGTTGCACATTTTGCTTCAGGATGGGATACACTCATAGTTGAAGGTTTGTATACTGAAAAACATAGCAATGGGACAAGGCTGTTATACTGGAGACCAGAGGCATAGTTGGCTCACTCAACTGTCCCTGAACTAAAGCCCTACTTCCTTGCTCAAACTGAAAAGCAAAAAAAACAAAAAAAAACAAAAGGTCAGTGCCAATAGACTGCTTATGGCAATCTGATGTACACACCCTCTCCCTACTACAGTTCTTTACTGGTAGAGTACAAAAAAAAAGTCATCTTCAATAGGCCAGTCTGAGACATTGCCCCCACCCTGCCACAGCACTTCATCAGAAGAGGGAAAAAAAGACTGCTTCATTCTGATGACATACCCCTTGACTCACCCCTCCCTGCATCTGTTCCTCAGTAGAAGAGAGAAAAAAAAAAGCAAATATGTTCAATTTTAAACTATAGCCAATTGCTTGCTACAGTTTACCCCAGAAATTGGTAAGTAGCTTTCTGTACTAGCATTCAAAAATGTAGGCACAGAAAGAAGAATGTGGTATCGGCACTTCAGGATTGCACCCTCTAACACCTTGCCCCCTTTGCCCCACCCTTGCTACACTACTCCTGAAGACTATATAAATATTAAAACACAGAGGCAGCCAAGAGACATTGGAAACATGAACCACAAAGGATTGTTGAAAATAATGAAGTAATGATTACATGAGATCATACCTTACCAGCAGCTAAGACGTTAGAAGTCAGCAGACGGAATACTGTACTGCAACAGAAAGAGACAGAAATAACATTGATTACTGAAACTGTTACACTCAGTGACAATAGTGTCCTATGAGCTGAAAGACATACATTTGTAAAATATCAAGTCTTGTAAGCAGAAACTAGAGCAGTATGGAATAAGGATAAACAGATAGATACACAGTTCCAGTTGTAGTAGGAGCAACTGGCCTAATAAAAAAGAATCTTCAAACATAGTTAGGTATGCTACTGACAAAAATTAACCCCTAGTGAACAGCAAAAATAGGTAAGTCCGGGTAATCATAGGTGCTGAAAAGAGTACTCTTATCAAAGGTTAAAGACTGAAGAAAAACTGATTTCATGAACTTTAATTATGTCCTGAGGTTCATTATAGTCAAGGTATGTAATAACCTAAGCATTTGGAGACATTAAACCATAATAGTATAGAAATAAGTATAATTAACATTGAGGAAAGAACAAGTAAGCAAGAAAAATCACACTGAAGTTTTGCTAAAAGAAAATAAATGGTGGATGACATATCAAACCAAGAGATAAGAAATGTGAGATATTTATTTTTTTGGTTTGCCTGAGAAAATGTAAGATGAAAATTTCTTCACCAACTGGAGTCTAGAAGTGTTAAACTTTTAGTAGGGCTTGACATTTGTTATACAAAGAGCCCATACATCTCTTAAAAAACCTCCAACTAAGGTCTATACTTCTATAGACTATAACCTCTATAGAATCTATAACCTCCCAGGTCTATAACTGTCAAATTCATCTCACATCTAAATAAAGAACTTGTTATTAGCACTGCTTGGGCAACTACTCCTCTAGTTTCGTCATCAGATTTGATAATGACTATTCACATAAAGTCATGAAAAAAAGTAATGGAAAAAGGGGAGGCATGCTTACCACTGATAAAGCATCTAAACGTGTGACATTAAGTACCACGTTTTATTTCTATTTTATTTCTAGCAAGATTAAAAATCTTTGTTTCAGAGGGAAATAGCTTTGATTCTTTATCCTTTCCTAAAACCAGCACTCTTCACAAAGAAAGAACTGGATTGCAGCCATAAAACTCAGGCAAGCAGAGTGAGACCTGGATGGAACACTGTTGTGAAAAAAAAAGATTCATGAAAATGAAATATTAATATAATTGACTAACCCGTTTATCTAAATAAAGTATACTTTTTGTCTGTCTAGGAGTATTGATATAGATATAGAAACTTCACACAAAAGTGTATCTTTCTGCACTTTAGTGTGATATTATTATTATTATTATTATTATTATTATTATAGATACATTTCGTTCAGTAAACTGGTCTTATTATACATATATACATATGCATACATTTCCATGTAAATTTACCTCTCTTATTAATTATCTACATCCAAATTCATTCCCATATGTTAAACTAGTATTATTTCTTAGCCAATAAAACATAAGCAAGGACACAAAATAAGGGTGCCCTTAGTCTCCTTTATTATTTATTTGGTTGTTGACTCTCTAGCCAATTACATAAAACTTAACAATGATAGAATATTATTTAAATACATTATCAATATACTTCTAAAACCCAGTTGTATGCTTTACTAGTAAATATAAAAAAATCATTGGAATATTTTGAACTGATATTAAATCTAAAATTTATTCAGAATAAAACTAACACCTTATTAATTAACAGTTAATTAACAAAACTAATTGTGAACATAATAGCCAGTATACAGATTAAATATGTAGGGGCTACTCCTACAGGCAGTCATAAAGAAATAACAAGAACTTTTAAATATATTTAGACAAAATTAAAAACAGTAATAAATAAATGTAATAAGTTATATTTTTCTATGGAACATAGGTTGATTATAATCAAAATGGTTATTTTACCCAAAATACTATACATTATACAGACAGCATATTTGCTTTCTTCTAAAGAACAAATTAAATAATTTAATGACATTTATTTGAAGTTATTATGGCACCCCCAACAAACACTGAAGTGCTTTGGGATAGCATGTAAAGAGAATGGGAAAGACGGCAAAATAAGATTTCCTGACCTAGATCTTTATTCTATAGCCTCCGTTACTGAAACAGTAGCTTTACGGTTAAATTGTGATTATTCAGCCAATAGGAAAGAAACCACATGAAACCATTTGGTTTAAAAAATATTACTACAGAACACACAAAATCATGACTAATAATATGAAGAGACTGTTAAAGACGTATTTCTTTACAATAATACAACAGATTCTATTTCCATAATCAACATGCTAAAAACATTCAGAAATTTTATATATAATCATCGGGAGATAAAAGCATGATACTTTACATTATTTTGTATAGCATGTGCCCAGACTGTATACAGTATAGATTGTTTTATAAGTTTATAAAATCCAAATTTACTAACACGTTTACAGCCCTGTTGTACTACATGTAGGTTGGTAAGTAATAAGTAGTCAGATCTGTCATGTGAGTCATTGTTTGTTGGGTTATTGTTATCACCCTGTGGTGGTTAATGTCGCCACCCTTTTTTATTAGCTTATGTGTATAATGATCTGACTTTCCTGTGTTAAGTGACATCAAGCTTTTCTGTTAATGATTGGAGTGCTTAAGTATAGTGCTTACTGGCACAGGACTTGTGCATAATCATAGTCAGTTGCATTTATACCCTGGTATAAACCTATACTTACCCCAGGTGCTTTAGGAAAAATTATCATTGAGGATTTATGGACTAAATGTCATTGTGTCCAGTCAAAAAGATAACCCATGGTAGAGGTAAGGGGTGTCACTTGAGATATCAGATCTCATGAAAGCTGAAATTTCTGATAAGTAGTTAAACTTTATAAAGAGGACCTGTAACGTGAATACAAGCATGAAGCACATGATAGAAGTTACAAGACAATGCATATGACACCAATGAAAAAAGGGCTAGTCAGAGGAAATACCTGACAGAAAATATGTTGATTTTAGAGTTCAAAAGATAGGCAAATGGCAAGAATGTGAAAAACATAGCAATATTAATAAGAAGGACTGGCATTGTAGCTGAAGATTCAGACATAGTTGAAGTATTTTCTACATTTTATAACTATATTTTGAGATCAGTGTTATCCAAAAATAAAGGGGGCTCTATTATCAAGCAGCAGTCCACAATCATCTGTCACGAGTAGGTCAATAGACACTAGGACAAAACAAAAGTAGGTAGCCTCCTACGACTGGACATAACCAAAAAAGAAATGAATAGGTTTACTCCACTAACTCCAGGGTCGCATTTCAGTGGGGAAAAGGACATATTATTTTTACTTGCCTTACAGTGCTCTAGACACTGCCAGTACTAATTGTCAGTCAGATGAACTGTCAGTCAAATGAAGAGTTAGTGAAATGAAGTTTCAGTCATTTGGTCTTAGTCAAATGAATGTCAGTCAAATGAGCTTTTGACGAAATGAAGGTAACCCATATATGTATGTATATATATATATATATATATATATATATATATATATATGTATATATATGTATACATGTACACACACACACACACACACACATATATATATATATATATATATATATATATATATATATATATATATAAACAGTAATCTTCTCAAGCAATACTTTTATTTCTTCACGTTTATTTTTCCTGTGTTACATTCAACATTCAGTTAACAGAATTTGATAGAAATGATGTCACTAGATGCTAAAACCGTTTTTGATGCATTTGATACAGATAATTTTTGCGGTAGTATTTAAAATATTGCATAATGTTGTATAGCATGATCACTCTTTTAAACTGTTTTTTTTGTCTGCATTGTTTCTACTGAAACTACTTGCATAGATCACATAAAGGTTTTAGACTTTATCTTAATTGTAGTTGTCTTTTATCATAGGGATGGAAATGACAGTTCATTCTGCTTTCTCACAGTAGGATCCCATCACAGACAGACATGAAATAATAACTGGTAAAGGGGTCATGAATTTCATTGTCTGCAAACAATTCAGCTGCTCTTTATTTTTCACTTTATTTTTTCTTCGTTGCCTTGTAGTTTGCTGGAGTAACCATATCCAGCTGTGTGTTCATTGTAGCATAAACAAGTTATGATAGCTGAAATGTGTTCTAAGATCAAAGGCCATTTTTTTTCAAACTGCAGTGTTTCTGAAGCATTGACTGCTTCCTTTCTGTTTCATACAATGAACTGAAAATTGGGATTTTATCATTGTATCATTTTTCCCTAATGTGCATAGCTCTCAATGGTCCAGATTTTCACAGAATACCCAGATTTGTGCCTTACAACATATTTTGGTCTGTTTCTCCTATAATTTGTGTTTTTTAACAAATCACTGATGATTGAAATTATTAAATAATGACCAGTGTTTTAGTTTCAGACTTTATATCCTTTATGAAATGCATACTAATCCAAAATATGTTATTCTATCAACTTTCTCAGCTTGTAAGAGCAATATTTAAAACCTGTCTCTGGTTTTGGACATTTTACCCCCATTATTTTTGGATTTGTCCAGATTTCTTATGCTAAAAAGTTGAGAGGTATGCTAATGGATTTCATTGATTCTAAACTTATTTATCACTACTCATGTGTTATGGTCTGAAGGGTTACACATAAAATGTGGTTGTTTTCCATACTCCTTTAAGTTTCCAAATAATTGGAGTTGTATGTCTGCCTAATTCTGATATAATAATTGCATGTAATACATTACAGTAAAACTTTAATAATCATCAGTCATTATTAATATGCCATTGTTGTCCAAAATAAAAAGATTCAGTACAGGCATTTTCCAAATACTCTTCAGTGTACAAATTTGACATTTTCACATGTAGATGAGGCTGTATGCAAAATGCATATGAATGTGTACTATATGGAAAACCTGTTTTAATTAAAATGGTGGTGTTTTCTAATATTATATTAACAAAGTACAGACTGAAAAACAGATATACCACCATTTGTTTATATTCATTTAGAAGCACAACCCTGAACAAAGTGTTTGTTTCAACTGGAGTGGTATGGTTTCAAAGAATAAATACGTGGGACTGTGTGTTGTGCCAAGCAGTTTAATGCCGTCATCTGGCTTTGTGTAATTTAAGCAGTATAGTCATCCCCTGGGATTCATTAATGCCTACACTAACTTTACAGTAAATGTACACCCTTCTGAGTGAACAGACAACAGAAGCATAACTCATACCTTCTTCCTCCTAATTTTAGTTTTCAACTCATTTCCTTGCAGCCTTAAATATCGAGGGGGATTCAAAGGTTATTACAAACTGTTGACTATGTGTACATTTAGTATAATCTTTTTGAGTGACTAGAAAGCACAAAAATGTGGTAAGGATGTTATTGAATACAGATTGTGAACCCTTAGTGTACACTTAGTGAATGTGTTAATGAATCTGGCCTATCATCTTAGAATAATGCAGATCATGCTTTCTTTTGTTACTGGCCTCTTCAGCATTAGTATATGTTAATGGAATCAAGAGTTTGCACTAATATTCCCTCAGTGGGCAACAGAAAGCCTTAGAGTACATGAACATTTTGTAGAAAATAATGATGTCCTTCCAACAGGACATTATTTAAGTGAATTTGGTTTGGTTACCTCATAGATCTGCTTTACCAAAGAATTTCTAAATGAGGTAATATGTCTCACTCCCTTTCTCTCCTTTGACAGTATCAAATGGAATTAGTCTCTAATCCCAAATTTCCTACACTATCCATCATTGTAAAATGTCAGGATGTTATTTGTAACTCTTAGATATTACTTGGCTTATTATTTATACAAATGTTTCATAATTATTATTATGTAGTCAGTAGTTTAAACTTGTGTATTTCTTATTAGTAAAGGAGTTTTGAAAGACTCACTTTGAGATTCAGAAAGTCTTACCCCAATTTGTAAGTCTTATTGCAGAAACTTTCTGGATCACACCAAGCTATTCTGATTCAGAAACCAGTCTACTGCAGTTTTTTGCCCATTACAGGGCGTGTAGAGCAGACAGTGGTCATGCAGTTGAAACCAAAGGAATCCAAGAGAATGGCTAATGCTAATTTGACGTGTGTGACTGGAAATGTGCATATTTCCTGATTAACTTGCATTAGTGATTCTCTGCGTTACTCAGCTAAGTAAAATTTTACTCTTGAAGGAAAAAGTGAAAGCTGTCTTTTGATGGCATTCACACATTCGCTTCTGTGGGAGTAGCTACAGTAGAAGTAGTATGTGTGTGTGTGTGTGTGTGTGTGTGTGTGTGTGTGTGTGTGTGTGTGTGTGTGTGTGTGTGTGTGTATGTTACATCAGTGTTTATACACATGTATGTGCATGTCTTTTGGTGCATGAATGTGACTAAATGGGTGTGTGTGTGTGTGTGTGTGTGTGTGTGTGTGTGTGTGTGTGTGTGTGTGTGTGTGCGCGCATGTGTGTGTTTGTGTTGGAGCATGCATATGGTTATGTGGGTGATTGTTTCCATGACTGTGTGTGACTGTGTTAGGGCCTTGTTTTTGGAGGCCTGTGTGTGTGTGTGTTTGTTCGTCTATGTGCATGGGAATATCTGTGTCTGTATATGTGTGTGCATGTGTGTACATGCATTGGGTGTCTGACAGTATGTGTATATGCATATGGGGATTTGCTACAATAATACTGGACTGGTAAGAGAGCACTATCGTGGTCAGGTTTGACAGTGCAATGTTCAGTTTGGAGTCATGGCAGTGAGCTGCTAAGTTGTTTCTTCATACGGCTTTAACATGTCTCTGAATTGGGTTCTATCTGTCACAAGACTTGACCAACCCATGGTATGGGTACCTAGTATAAAGAGAATCACTTTGAATCCTAGCCATGATTTTAAATTGGTCTATGATGTGACTTTTATGTGATGTCGCTGATAACTGTATGGGCAGGACCATTTTACTCACCCAGTTAACAAATAGAGGAAATATGCAGTTTGTGGTGGGGCGGCCACAGTGGTGCAGTGGTTAGCGTTGTCGCCTCACAGCAAGAGGTTCTCTGGTTCAATTCTCAGCTGGGGTGCCTTCTGTGCAGAGTCTGCATGTCCTCCCTGTGGTCGCATGGGTTTCCTTCGGGTGCTCTGGTTTCCTCCCAAAGACATGCTGTAGGTGTATTGGACACTCTAAATTGGCCCTAGGTGTGAGTGTGAGTGTGTGCATGTGTGTGCCTTCTGTGGAATGTTGGGTGCCAGGCTGGCAACTTGAGACCGTAAAACTCCACAGCCAATCATGAGCGAACAGGTGATCCGCTGTGGCGACCCCTAACCGGGAAAAGGAGAAAGAATGCAATTTAAAGAAGACAAGTTTATTTGTCACTTCTGTGCTTATAGAGGAACTTATATGCTCAGAATATGTGAACTGGGCAAAGCTTTTCTATACCACTGTTTCCATGAGATAGACAACAGCATTCTAATGAAGAAGATCTGTGCATTCATTATAAAACTGGCAGTGTCATTGTCTCAGTAGATAGCATACTCATCTTTGATTCTGGAAAGATCAGAAGGCTGTGGGATAGATTCCCACACCTGGCAACTGTATTCCTGTTTCCATTTTTCTACTGAAGTATAGCAAAAGTGAGTTTCTGCACTCCTACGTATATTCCTTCAGATGATTGTCTAAAATGAAATCCCAGCTTCCTGAGCAGGTGGGAATTCAGTAGTATATAAAATCTCTTATCCCTCACTTCAAAAATGGTATTGAACCATTTAATTGGAAATACAACTGACGAACAGAATATGTTGTTTACCAAATAATACTTTTTGTTTTACAAAATATATAATCATATGACAGAACATTTCACTGAACATTTCCAAGTAGCAAAAAATAAAAAAATTTCCAGCAGGCTATAACATTATCAGATCAGACAAAGCCAACATAAAAAATGGTGGTGGTGCTATTTTCTACAAAAACACAGTAGATATTCTTTTCCCACAAACCCTGTCAATGTTCTCTAACTCAGAAATCCTACTAACCATGCAAAAAATAAATACTTGCAAGACAGTTGGAATTATAGGTATATACATCTCCCCAGGTTGTTGTTGTTGTGTCTTTCGGCTTATCCTGGTTAGGGGTCGCCACAGCTGAACTCAGGTCCGCTAATGTTTGGTAGTGGATTTTTATGTGCCGAGTTACCAGCCCTGACGCACAACCTTCAACGAAGGCATGCCCATTCACGTATGCCTCCACACAGAAGATGCTCTAGCTGAGAATCGAACGGGACAACGTCTTGCTGTGAGGCGACAACACTACTGCAGCACCACTACCGCGGGTAAGAATGCTAAAACACTGGAAGATATTCTCTGCTGGGACTTCTCAAAAATCCCTAATGAAACTATAAATATTGGGTTATATAGAGTGGCAAACTATACTATCTAAAAATCCAACTAATACTATACATAAGTGTAAGTTTACCCAATTTATAACATTTGCAACTATATGTAACAAAGCAACAGTCAGACAATCAGTCCCAGCATCTTCATTTGATCATTTTATGGAACTTTGTCAGACAGCCAAAGTGATCACTTGCCAATCTACGCCATAAGGTACCAACACAAGAGCCCCAAAACATATCTCACTAAATCACAAGGAACAACTTTGTTTACATAAATGATATCGATTGCGGACTCTAAGTGACAAGACTCAATGTCTTCTTCTCTCTGATTAACCACTATCTCACTGCCCCCATCCCCATCCCAGTTTCATCACTCTCCTCTTCTATCCCAGAATAATACAGCTTATAACAGTCCGAGTATCCCCAACCATTTTCACTTTCCTAATTACTTTGCTTCTCATTCCTAAATGTAACAATACATTTATCATCGCTCTGCTACTAACATATCATAATATATTACATTGTCAACTATCGTCCTACTTTCTGTTTCCACAGTTAAGCTGCCTCCTTTTTATTTTAATTGCAAAAATAATATTACAATATATTTTGCAATGCTGTATTTTTATTTACTATATACAAGCCTGTGTCTGATTTTAATGCATGTTCAACAGTGTATATGCAAGCTATGTGCATGACCCGTTTCTAATGTTTATGTAAGCTATTGTAAAGCTTTTTCTCTCATTTAAGTACACTTACATATATTTTGTATTCCTTCTGATGTCATATAACTGTATTTTAAGTATATCTCAAAACTGGTGTTAAATGTGGAGCTTTTCTCCAGAGACCTCCTCTGAGAAAAGGTTTTATCTCAGTCAGTCTTTCCTGGCAAACAAAGATAAATATATAAATAGTAAATAAATAAATATTACAGCCTGGTAAGAAAAACTACTACTTCCATGAAGTCACTTTTATTAATACACTACATCTTAACTTGGAGTCACTAAAGACTCTCTGCATAGATGAAATTGTCCATAAACAGACTTAAAATTAAAAGAAAAAGTCACGGACATTCAGAATTGCCATTTAGCTGAAACACCTGATATCCTTAAGGGGTAATTTGCATATATCCCTTGTTGCCTCTGATACAAGAGGTTTAAGGTATTACACAGTGGAAAGTCTAGCTTTGCTAGATTTTTCTTTTTGTGTTTTTTGACCAGTTGGTTTTCCTGTATGACGTTTTTACTCATTATTATAATTATATTCTTAAATCAGGAAAAAGACAAACTTGTTAAAGACATCCTTAGTGCATTTAATAATTTTAATTTAATTTTTTATCCATGACTCAAACACATATTAAGCTGGTTATGACTGGAGACTCAGTCATAAGCCTCTTTATAATTCATTAACTCCTATGAAACTACATAGCTTTTTTTTCATTAAACTGAAATCCCCACCTCCACTCCCCATCCTGGAATGTTATCGTAGATGTGTCTAAAAGGGTCATGCATTGCAGGATCAACCCAGTCAGAGAAAGTAAATATATAAATAATATATAATAAATAAAAATATTACAATAAAATAAACACAAAGTTGTATTACACTTGGTAAGACCTATATATTATTTTATGCATAGATCAACATACATTATATACCTTTGTCTTTGAAATTAGCTACAATAGCTAGTTTTAGGGAAATAAAATTAAAGTATGCATTAAAGCACTTAAATCCATAGCTAGATATCCATAATAAGATTTAACTGGTTACATGCACTCACACACACACACACACACACACACACACACACACACACACACACACACACACACACACACACACACACACACACACACACACACACACACACACACACACACACACACTCACACACACAAACACAAACACTGCAAGTCTGGAGCAGCCTGAGAGGACATCATATCCCAGATTTATAAAAGGAACTGACAGAGATAAACAGATACACAAAATAATGTATTACTATTTTTTTGGAAAGAGGTTGTACTCTTGAAATAAACGTAGCCTTGGGCCTGTTATGAGTAAGACTGAGTACCATAGCTTTGGTCTATTAAGTGGGAGTGTGATTAGGTATGGAATAAAGACACTGGGTAAACTCATATTGGAAGGGATGCTTGCCTCTTACAAAGATGAACTGAAGAATGATTGGTACAACTAGAGCTGAATTTTCAGTCATTTACCTGAAATGAATTGTAAACACCATGTATAATGTGATGGAAATGTTATGGTGGCAGTGTAAATAAACCTGCAATAGTCAAATTCACTGTAAATAAATTACATTGAAACCACTCATTGAGATGCCATAGTACATATATTTCATGCCCCATTCCACTAAATATGCACTAGAAAACAATCTTTAAAGTCTGAAATGAAAATCTTTACTGAATGTAAGCTTTCTCAGAACATAAACTGTCTTCTTTGTCTTCTTCCATGACATACATTTCTTATTTATAAATGCTTTACACTCACTTTCCATTTGGTGCAATAAGTCTCAAATTTCTACCACCAAAACTTATTTCTTTTATTTCTCTTACTCACAATGTTCTTCACTTGAAAACCAGATCTCCTCTTACCACTGACCCAGGATTGTTATTAGGATACTGCTCTCCCAGTTGCAGTTATTTCAGGCTTTATTTTGACCTTTCTGATGGAACAATTTAGTCCTAAGTTCTGTTCGGCTTCCAAACTGAATCTTTTTCTCATAGGGCTCAAACCCCAGTGATCCCCCCCCCCCATAGTCCCCCTTTAGATTTTATATTGAATATGTACAGAGCAGTCATGCAAACTCAGGCACACACTCATTCACACAACAAGATGTATCCAGGCTCTCAGCCTGGGCCAATCAGAAGCTGGGAGGTTGGTATAATGGGAAAGGTGTTTACCTTACAGACACAAGGTGTAGGGTTTGATTCTTACATGTGGTAATTGGCTAGGCTTAAAATGGCCCACAAGGGCAATTAGCCTAGTACTAATCTGTGACACAACAAGGTGTAGCCAGGCTCTCAATCTAGGCCATCCTCTGTTTTCTGCCCTACTCATCCCCTCTAGTACCTCCCACACCAGCTGAGGACAACAGAAAAATTACTCAGCTGAGGACAAAACTGCTCCACACTGGTTGCATGCAGGAGGAAGTAAAAATAAAAAATTGCTAAATTGCAACAAGCAGCTTGTATTCTTTTCATTGAAGTAGACTGCTGCAAAAATGCTTCTACCCCTCAGGCAGCCCTACTGCAGCAACAGATCCAGAGTCGCTCAGCACTTATACTGAATGGCCAGTAGTACCTCCTAGCTACTTACACCCAGGGCAGCCACGTTCATTCCCTACCCTCGTTCAAGCTCTGCACATACTTAGTCAGGGTTGAAGAATTAACCCAGTGGCTCAGTGATTGCATATCCTCTGAGAGGTAAAAGTTGAGTGATAGAGAGTAGACTAGTCAGATTACTCAGCCCCCCTCCCACTCTGGAGTTTCTATTCCCTGTGGCAGCTCTCTTGAGCTTCACAGTTGTTACCTCCTGCAGATTGCCTCCAGTTACATGTTATCCCCATCTCGAACAGTGCAGCACTGGATAGCATACACTCAGCAGGCCTATTCGCCATGAATGAAATACCTTGGGCTGCCTGTAGGTGTCACTCAAGGGGTGACGCAGAGTCCCCCCCACTTCAGTGCAGGGGGATCAGAAGTGGCTACTCAGTCCATTCTTCGCAGCCCATCTCCTTCAATACCACTACCGTTAATCAATCAGAGTTTGTCTACACTCCAGTCAGGACTTCATCGTTCTCTGCCACAGAGGTGGGCTGACAGTGATAAGCTTTTGGGAAGGCAATACAATGCCGTTATACAGCTGAATCAGAGCTGCCATGAAATAAGAAATAACAGTGAAAATTATGGTGAAATGGTGTACATTGAGCAACTCTTTTACCTGGAAGATAAGGTATTTCAGCATAGTTATCATGTAAATAGAGCTTTGGATAGAAAGGCAGTGGTATTATTTTCTAGTTTGTGAAAAGATGATGGCACAATGTGACTTTGCTGAAAAAAAGTAGTAGATTTCAAGTATATAATGTTGTTACTGAGTGAATCTACGAGACTGATGGGGTAGTCACAGGTGTTATTATTTGGATCCCCTTATTGTGACACCAGAAACTAGTGTTATTATTTCAGATTCATGGTACAAGAAATGAGCAAATGTTCTGGCATGTTTGGCAACCTGGGAAAGGCCTGCATTTAAATATTGCCTGGTGCATGTAGATCATGACCTTTCAGAATCTGCCCTGCATTAGAGGTCATAGTTTACAGTATTTGTTGAGGGGTATTGTATGCACAAGATGATGTATAAATTAGAATTTCCAGAGGTGTTAAATGTGTGTGCATGTTTTTTTTATCTGGAATGCAAATTTTACTAATGAGCAGTCAGTGATAATACAGTAGGACTGTGGCATTGTGACATGGTGGATTCTGTTTCTCTGAATGCTGCTTAGATTGACACTCAAGAATGGTAAAAATAAAAAATGAGCATGAAGAACAGTCTGAGGGTACAGGTAGAGACCCAACACTTAGTGGTCTTTTGGGGACATAAAATGTCCTGAGAATTTCACATCCACAAAGAGTATATTGAAAATATGCAGTTTATATTTCTTTTATGTCAGAAGGAGGTCCGAGAGACAAACATTGGTAGAAGCATGTTTTTTTTGCCCCCTGCAGAAGCTGTTCTCAATTTGCCAAAATATTTCTAAGTTTTGCAAAGCTTTTCTGTGTTTATAGAAATTCTCCTACATGTGTGCACATTTTTCTGTATTTGGAAACATTTCTCTGGGTTTGTGAACTTATTTCCAAGTATTCCTTTAACTTCAGTTCTGCCTTTTGTTGTAAAGCATTTGTTTCTGCACTTGAGCTCAAAACCAGTTTGTTTTACATTAAGAGGGTTTTATTTTGTAGTCTGGTGGGAGCAGAGGGCTGATTCAACCCATCCAAGTTGGGGACTGCTGGTGGAAGGCTTATTGTGTGTTTATCTGATTGACCCGAGGGCTTAACTATATAAAAGTCTCTCATCCTCCTGCTATAAATGTATTGCATTTGTGCATTGCACAAACACAGTTAACCTTGCCTTGTATATAAGTAAACCTCTCCATTTTAAAATTCTGAATAGGAAACTCTACATAGTACCCACTGTTCATAGATGCTCAAAGAGCTACCAGTTTGCACAGTAGGCAACACCACTGCAGGTCATCTAATAGTATACCACACTCACTTAGACATTTAAGTGACTCTCCCCTACTCTTTCCCATCTTTTAGGATTTGGTATAGTGGATAGGCACTTCCCTGTCATCTCTATTTCTGTCCTGGTGGATATGAGCATCCTGAGGCAGTGTAGTAACTGCCTCGTGTCCACTGACAACCATTTAATTTTAGAACAGACAAACAGTATGAGAGATGTAGATACACAGTGTCAGTAGAGGTAAAGGTCTCATATATACACGTGAAAAATGCAAACCAGATTGTCAGCGTTAAACACAAAGCACTCACTTCTAACACTAAGGAACATACAGATAGACCCACATATGCAGAGGTACTCACTTGTAATCTACCCAAACCTCCACTAACTCCTAAAAACATCTCTTGATAGCCCCATGTACACTCAAAAAAGACAGCACCTCACACAACACATAACTCTGAAAATCATAGTAGCCCCACTTTCAAGCCCATAATGCAACATATCGCACAGCCAAACATTCTAATTATTACAGATTCCATTGCAAGACATACTGATGTCCCCCTTACCAGGCTAAACAAGGATAAGATCACAGTGAGTTGTCTGTCTGGAGCCAGGATCCACCAGCTCACACATGTGGTCTTTAAACCACAAGTACCAGTATGACATGGTCCTAGTCCATGTGTGTGTAAATTACTTAAGATGTACTTCAGTGGTCAACATGAAGAGAGACATGATGGAGCTCTCTGAATGTGTGTCCCAGGCAGATATGAATCTAGCCTTGAGTAGCATCCACCCTTCACCAGTGACGGTGCCACAGTAATAGCAAGAATGATTGACTTAACAATTGTCTTAGTTTCTGGTGCCACAACAAGGGATCAAATATCTGTCAGGCTGGGGAGACATGATTGACACACCACAGTGCTTTGCCATAGATGCTTTGCACTTGTCACCACTTGGCTTCCAGATACTGACAAAAACATTATCTATCCTCATAGTGACATTCTTTAGGCTGTGCCAAGTTGTTAAACTCTCCAACATAACAAAAATCACTCATGACTACCTAAAGGTACTGTTGCTCAGTGGGAGAAATTTAAATGAAAAAATGCACTCCGTGGAAGCACTCCTCACCATGGAGAATGCAGACATATGTGCAGTCACAGAAACGTGGTTCAAAATCATGGAAAACATCCCAGCTATCAAAGGCTGCAATACCTTTCATAAAATTCGATCCCCCCTAAGCTCAGGATAAAACAAAGGGAGGAAATGTCTCAGTGTTCGTAAAGGACAAGTACATTGCTAGACAGGTCCAACAACATGACTCGCTTGAGCTGCTCCATTCCCAACTAATCATAGGTGCGACCCCCTATCATATCCTTTCTAGCTACAGATACCATAGCAAGTGTCTGGAAAACCTCATCTCCTACTCAAACTTACTGAAATCCCTTAACATTCAGCCTAAGACCATACTTATGGGTGACTTCAACTACCCTTCCATAAACTGGTAGACTTAAATGACCAAGATTTCACTTTCTCAGAGGTTTTTGGACTTCATCAATGCAAACACCCTGGAGCAACTAGTTAGCTCCCCAACTAGAGGTGGAAATATCCTAGACATAGTACTCACAAACATGGAGGGATGTTTCTGCCTTCCATGCATTAACTCCTCCCTGGTAAAATCTGACCACAAAATGATCTCCTTTAGTATTAAAACTAACCTAGAATCCTCATCAAACTCCAAACCTGTTGAGAACTTGCCAAGGCCAGTTACTTCAAACTAAGTGACAGCTTATTAAACATCCAAGCCCCTCCAAACCTGGATGACACTAATGCCGACTCTGAGCTGTACACAGAAGTACTGTACAACTACATTCATAGCTGCATAGAGGAGGTAGTAACTGTCCAAGTCAAACCTATGATTACTGGCAAAAATAAACCACCCTGGTGGACCCCTAACATAAATAAGCTATTCAATAAAAGGAAAAAAATCTTCTCCAAACTAAAGAAGGAACAGACAAAACAGTACAAAAAGTCACTCACCAGTCTAAATAAACAAATTAGAGAGCAAGTCAAATCTGCCAACTCAAACTTTGAGGCAAATATAACCATACAGCTTTTTTAAATTGTGTTCATAATCTCAGGGGAAAAGCTAAGCAATTTGCTGAGTTAATCATGAATGGAAACACTTATACCCAACCTGAAACTATAGTAAACCTGCTGGCTGACAAGTTCAGCTCAGACTCCCCCCCCCATCACCTTCTACAACACCCAAAGAAATGCCCACAACCACCATCCCCCTACTAGATGGGGTTTGTTCCAGAGGAGGAATGGGGGACTACACAGTTGACGCTCTGCACACTCTCCATCAACTGACCCAAGGAACTACAGACCCATAATGTTGACTAGTCTTATCTGCAAGGTCATGAAGAGAGTTATCATGGACCTGATCAATAATGACATCAAAATTCTCCAAACACTGGATCAGACTCAATTTGGCTTTGTCAAAGGGAGGTCTTGCTTTCTCAATCTGTTGGACTTCTTTGAGAAAGTCAACAGGGCCATGGATGAGGATGAAACGATACACATTGCTTATCTGGACCTGGCCAAAGCTTTTGACATCCCTCACACAAGGATCATAGATAAACTTACCGAGTTAGGCTTAAACTCCCTACATTGTCAGATGGATAGCAAACTGGCTCACTGACAGGACACATATTGTCTGGATAGGTGAATCTACTTCAGTGTTGGGATGCCTCCTGTTTGGTATATACATCTTTGAAGTGAAGGCCAGTTTTGGGGCCCTCTGGCTCACCAAGTTTGCTATCACTGTGACCTGAGAGCAGTCATTGAAATCCCACACAATGTTGACATCATATAAACAGGCCTAAAAATTACAAATAACTGGTACTAAAACTATGGTCTGCTACTAAATGCTAAAAATGTGTAACCATACCCTTTGGTAAATCAGATATCCCTGTAAATTATAATATCAATAGCACATACCTAAAAGTAGACCCAGTACTGAGAGACCTAGGAACACAGATAGATAATAGCCTAAACTGTGACCACCAGCTGGCTATGCTAGTGAGAAAATCCTTCTGTGTGACTCAAGTTATAAGCAAAGACATGGCATCAAGATCAAAGTAAGTCATTGTACTCGGCTCTCATCAGGTCCATAATCAAATACAATGCTCCCTTCTGCATGAACCTAAGATGGAAGTTATACTACTCAGACTGGCCCCAGATGTTTCTCATTTAAAAAAATACAGATCTTAAGACACATGTCTTATGCAGACTGACTAAAGGCCCTAATCCTTTATTCTGTCTCATTTTGTTTATTAAGACGTAACTTAAGTCTGACCTACAAGGCATTCTCTGATCCAGCCCTGAAAATGTTACATGCTAGCAAGAAAATTATATGAGAGTTACGTATTCCATGGACCTAAACCTTATTTGTGACTCTAACAGAACTTGATGGAGAGACAGATTCGTATCACAAAGGCTACCTCATTTATGGAATAGACTGCCCATCTTCATAAGACAACCCGCCTCTCGACAGGATATGTGCCCATAGAATGGCGCACAGCAACGGTGGTTCTGCTGCACAAGGGTGGGCCCACAACCGACCCTGGCAACTACCGACCAATAAGCCTGACCAGTCTGATCTGTAAGGCAATGGAGCGAATCATTATGGAACTCATAAATGGAGAGATTGGCAACTTCCAAAACTTGACCCCACACAGTTCAGCTTCGTCAAGGGCAGATCATGCCTCCTGAACCTGGTGGACTTCTTTGAGACAGTTACTCAGGCTATAGATAAGGGAAAGGAGGTACACACGGCTTACCTTGACCTTGCTAAAACATTTGACACCATTCCCCATTCACGTATTATTGATAAACTCACCACCCTGGACATAAACCCTTACGTCAAAAGATGGATCGCAAACTGGCTCTTAGACAGATCCCACAAAGTAAGAGTAGCAGGATCTATGTCCGAATCCAGACCAGTAACGAGCGGAGTGCCTCAGGGCTCTGTCCTGGGGCCCCTCCTGTTTGGCATATACTTCTCAGAAGTACAGGCAAGCACTGAAGGGCTGTGGCTGACCAAGTTTGCAGACGACTGCAAACTGGGTGCTATAACAGAGTCTCTGGCCGACATGGATATCCTCCAGAAGGGCCTTAATGAGACTGATGCATGGTGTCAAAGCCATGGTCTCAAGCTAAATGCTACAAAATGTGTAGTAATCCCCTTTGGAAAAAACAGAGTACCCACGAACTACCACATAGGAAGTAACCCCCTGAAATCTGAAGAAGTAATAAGGAATCTAGGGACCCAAGTAGATAGTCAACTTTCCTTTGATAACCATGTAGCCAAGGTGGTTAGAAAATCCTTCTATGTAACCCATCTGATCACAAAAGGGTTCACATCAAGATCTAAGGATGTAGTGGTGCCCCTCTACTCTTCCCTCATCAGACCCATTATTGAGTACAATGCACCAATTGGAATGTACCTGGTCAGGCATCTCCAGCAGCTGGAGAGACCACAGAGGAACCTCACTAAGAGGATTACTGGCCTCAAACAGTTGCCCTATGCAGCACGATTGAAAAAACTAAGGCTTTTCTCTGTTGCATACCGCCTTCTCTGAGGTGATCTCTGTCTAACATACAGAGCCATGTCCAACCCAGAACTGTTGAACATGCTCCATCTTAGCAAAACAAAATCTACTCGAGCTACAGGCTCTAGGGATATAAACCTCAGCACAACAATGAATAGGACATGCTGGAGGGATAAATTCACTTTGCATAGACTTCCCTTGCTATGGAACAAGGTCCCGATCTACATAAGACAGAGCCCCTCACTATCACTCTTCAAGAGGAACCTTGACAAGTGGATGGGTAACAGAAAGTTCACACCAGGGATCATACCAACAGCTCTACTAGATAGGGGCCAAGGGTACTAGCTGCTAGATCAAGGGCCTAGGGAACTAACCAAAGGGGCAGTGAATACCGCCCAACGTTGCTGGGCTAATATATGCCTTTGAGCAGATAGCCCAGTACCTACCTATGAACCTATGAACCTAAGACAAAGCCCATTCCTCACTCTCTTCAAAAAGAATTTGGATAAATGGATATGGACCTTAAAGTCACTCCTAGGATACTGCCCATATACCTTATGGACAGAGGCATTCTGTAAAATGACTCAAGGCTCCAGCATCCAAAGACCCACTACCCTGATACTAACCCATCTGATATCTGGGGAATTAAGATATAATACTGACATATCCTGGGTATATTGGCTAGGCTTGTAATGGCTCTTGTGCCATTAGCCAAGTAATCACCTATGAATCTATGAAAAAGGTATCACTGTACTATATGTTACATTTTGCTATGTTTACTGGCAGAAGGAGTGTATGCTATGTTCTCTCTCAAACTAAATAATTATAGTTAAGAATGGGAAAGAGGACTGTAGGCCCCCGTGTGATAAATATCAAACAGTGTGATTTTAACATTAATTTGCAAGGTCATTCTTCAAAAGTGAGGTGTACAACTGTGAGGAGAGGAGAAATGGCTTCATGGCTTTTAAATGCATGATGCCATCATCTACAAAAAGACAAAAATATGATTTTAAATTTGAAAAAAGTGGATATTATCACTCAGTATTAGGACTGCATGTATTAAATGGTGTGAGGAATTTTTGTTCCGATACATTTAATCTAAACAGAACAGAAGGATGGAACTTGAACTTTTGCTATATTGTCAAAACAATGTCTAAGTGGCAAGCAGTGGTTGCATTACTTGTAAAAACACAATTCCTTCCTGTGCAGCAAGAGAATTATTAACTGTGTATAACACTACAGAGTTCTGGTTGTTTGTATTACTGTGTACTGCAATTTGGTTAGGGAGGATCGTTTTATTTTTGATCTGGTTACTTGCAGAAAGGTGATATGTCATATTCTATTTTATACTAAAGAATTGTACTTAAATATTCAAAAGGAGTTTCTTAATGTCTGTAAGGTAAATATGAAAGGATGCAATTAACCTGACATGAGAATTGTCAAAGAAATGAGCATTGCATTCTGAAGAGACAGACGTTGGTTTTATTACCTATAAATGCATGCATCCAACTTTTGTATTCAGTTTTTGGAAAAAGTAATATTAACAGTTAATCATAGCACAATTTAGGACTGTTTGTGCCATTGTGTAATAATTTACTTGGGGAATAATTATTTTCTGTAAAGGTTATGCAGGAAGGGGCAGTGCTATTGTTTTCTTACTAAATAATATAGATAATAGCCATGATGTGGAAGGGGTATTAATATCATAGAAGTTTATTATAATACAGTATACTGGTTTTTGTGTACAACAGTATGCTAAATCCTAGGAGTAATGGCTGTCACTTGAAGAGGAGTCTTTTTTTTCTTAGTTATGTTGAGTGCTTCCTAGATACGTAGAAAACTTGCTTTGTTTATCTTATATTTAGATAACAGCTGGTAATCACAAAACTGAGATGGTGTGTTTATAAATGTAAATATGTTGTACAATAACAGTTTTTTACATGATTAAGGGGGGGCATCATTTCATTATAACAGTATTTATTCCAGATGCTTTATATCAACTATAAGAAGAAAAAGCTTCAGAGTGCTTGAATAACTGTAGACCAAACCAGATTGATTGTTTGACATTTTATTTATGGATAAATACATTGGAAAGGAAAGAGATGAGGCATTTATTTATATCCATGTAAATTTTGTAGTGGTGATAAGAATCTAAAGGGACAAGACTGTGTCATGCACTGGTGATGCAGAGATAAAAACACAAGTTTGTTGTGGTATAATGTAATGTCCTGACTTGGGATGACCTTTGTTATTGCGCAGAGAAATGACAGCTAAGTAAGCACCATTTGATACATTGTGGAATGCCAGGTGTCATGCTGCAGGGAGAAAACACAGATAATATTCAGATGCTACTTTGTTAGATTGAGAGGCAATTACATGTAAGAGTACAGTTTTTCATCATTTTGGATGTTTAATTTCCGGTTATGTTATATTTATTTTAGGACTTAGAAAGTAAGTTATCCTTGGTGATGAGATATTCAAATTGTTTATATGTGAACAACTTTATCCTTTGGGATGAAAATTACTGGACCATTGTTTAAATGGGGATAATTGTATTTTATGTATTATTATAGCAGAAGATTACAGACTGGATTATATGAAGGGTATATAATTTTACTCATTAGTTTTAGAGTCTAGTAGGTGAATACATAAAGTAACACAACTTTTTTAGTCAAAATAGTATTTTTTCAATACGGGATTTCTGTTTATGAAGAAATTGAAATGTAATCCTTCTGTATACAATTTGAAATAATTTTTGTTTCAAAAAAAAGCTAGGGTAAAATGTTTCAATGGTGAGCATAAATAAGGTAAGAAAAATGTATGAAAATATATGACTAGAAATGTTGAGATCTGAATGATGTTTAGACTGAATTGTATTTGTCTGCATCTAGACATTATCTGTAATTGAACACATCAAAATCATCATCATCACCATCAACCTCCCTTTTCCCATTTCTTTTCTAGATGGAGTCAGGGTGTTATGTCACTTGTTGCCACCTCCCCCTACTCAATGCTGCTCTCATACCTTCTTTGACACTCACTGACTGTTGCAGGACTTCTTTCACACACTCTATCCACCTCTGTTGGATGCCCTTGTTTCCTCTTGCCTTATTCCTGTCTGTCCAATCTTCTTTGCCAGATTGTCTTCTGCTTTGCTGCACATGTCTGAACCACCATAATCTGTTTTCTTTGACCTTTTCTGTGACTGGAGCTACTTTGGCTTCTGCTTTTGTCCTCATTTCTTCATTTGTCCCACAGTGTGCAGCCTACCACCTGTCTCGGGCACTTCATCTCCATCAACTCTAGACTCAATAACCGCTGTGCCTTTACAGCCCAGGTTTCTGTACCATACAGTAGTACCAGTCACATCACTGTTTTATGCACCTTACTTTTCAGCTTCTTTGGCATTCTTTATTCATATACTAACCATGACACTCTGTGCTAGTTGGCTTCAGCCCCTCTGATTCTAGCTTTGACCTCCTCATTCAGACTTCACATCTCCTCAACCATCCCTCCCAGATACTTGAAGCTGTTAAACTCTTCCACAGTTTTCCCTTGTATCTCAATTTTCAGCTTCTTCTGATTTCCTCCATTTGCTGCCATTACAACTGTCTTATCTGAATTCAGTTTCGTCCTACGTGCCTTCATTTTTGCATTCCATTGCTCTACCCTTCACTGAAGTTCTTGCTCAGAGTCAGACTATAATTTCGCATCATCTGCATACAGCAGTTCATTGACATGACCCCTCTGACCTCTTTGCTTATGTAGTCCATCACCAATATGAACAGAAGTGGCTAAGAGCTGAACCCTAATGCACACCCTATCCCACTGGGAAACCCTCTGTAAGACTGAACACCATTCATACTTGAATCACTGAATCCTCGTACAAAGCTTGCACTAATTCTGTCAGTGTTTCTGGGACTTTGAACCACTGCAGGATTGCCCAAATCAGCTTTCTAGGGATCTTGTCATACACTTTCTCCAAATCTAGGAATGCCCATTGGGACACTTTCCTCATTTCTACTTTCTTCTCAATTATCTATCTCGCTGCAAATGATGGAATGGTTGAACTGCATCCTGACCTGATTCTGAACTGCTCATTTGCATTCTTACTTTCTATTACTCTGAGTATTTGTTTATCAATCACCCTCTCCAAAATTTTGCTGTAGTGTGATGAGTTTGATACCTCTATAGTACCCACAGTTATGAATGCCCCCTTTGTTCTTGAACACTGGAACTAATATGCTTATTCTCCAGTCAACCGGGATACGCCTTTCTCTCCATTCTGCTATGAGTACCCTCAGGAAGCATTTTTCTTCTATCTTACCCAGCATCTTGAACATATCTGCTGTGACCTCATCTGAGCCTGCTGCTTTTCCTAACTTCATTTTCTATAGTGATATTCTTACTTCTTCTACGGTGGGCTCCTCCACTTCTCTCATTGTGGGCTGTGTCTGGGCAGTACAGCTTTTGTGTGGTTTTCTTCATTCAGAAGCTGCTGGAAGTACTCCTTCCATCTGCCTTTGACATTCTGTGGACTGATAAGCAGGTTATTCATGGCATCCCTTATAAAGGATGTCTGACTATCTTCTTTATCTTTCTGTCTTTGCCTTGAAACTTGATAGAGTTTCTTTGTGCCATCCACTGAATCACTTTCCAGAAGTTGGTAGAGTGCCTCTGATGCCTTGTTCTTTGTTAGTGAAACTCTTCTCTTAGTCTGTTTGTTAACCAATCAGTATTCCTTCCTAGCCTGACCCATCTTTTCTATCTCCCACTTTTTCCCTTCACTTCTTTCTTATAATGACCTCCTGTCATCCTTATTCCACCAACAGCTTTCCTCATGTCCCTTATTTCCATAGCTGGCCTGGTTGCATATCTGTTCTGTAATCCTTATGTGTGGTGTTTTAAAGCACTGCCAATTCTTCTTTAATTCCAACTATTTCCTCTTTTTCTTGAGGACTACAGCCCTGAGTAATTACTTGAACTGTGGAAACTTCTCTACAGTCAACTTCTAGGTCTTCAGCCTGGTCAATGCTGACCTTAGAGCCTTCTCTGACCACTGCTTGCAGCTGATTGTGGCAACTAGTGGTTTACGCTGTGGTCTGACTGTTTCAGTGGGAATGACTTTCAATCGCTGATTCTACCCCAGTGCCCTTTCTAGGAGGAAGACTACTTGAGGTCCACGTTAGTCACTTTTGTATATAGCCTTGTGACTGTCTCTCTTTCTGAACCATGTGTTGGCTCCATCAAGCCATTTTCCAGACATTAGTCTAGAATGGCCTCTCCTCCTTTATTACTGTTGCACCAGTGTGGACTCAGGCTGTCAATATATATTGTTCTGTCTGTCCCAGTATATGCATTCAGGTCACCCATTATCAACAGCAATGCCTGCTGCCCTGCTTTATCTAGTAGGCCCTGCAACTGCTGTCTGAATGCACTCTTTTCTTCAATATCACAATCCTGCTGTGGGGCATAGGCTGAGATTATGAATACTGCCCTATCGTTACACTGCAGTCTGATTGCCATGAATCTGTCATTAATTCTAATGATATCCCTCACTGCCTTCTGAAACCTCTGTCGCCACAGTTCTCACCCCATTTCTAGCCTGTCCTCCTCTTGCTTAGTAGACTCTGGATCCCAAGCCATGTGGCTTTGCTGCACTGCCCTTCCACCTTGTCTCCTAGATGCATAGGATGCCTCCTCTTTACCACCATGTCATCCATTTCCAAGCAGTTCTTAGTTCATGTTTGGTAGATTTTTGGTTTTACATCCAGTTTTCACTCAACAGAGCTGTACCAGGTAACCCAAGCTGGGCAACCGGACAATTGCCCGGCCAGTGGCTTAATGACCCAGAGTTGCTGGGCTTTATGGGAGGCACGCACTGGTCAAAAAAGGCACACACCTCCCACCATTAGCATGGGTTGGAGCAGGCCAAGTCTTCAACCCACTTATCACTGGAAAATGGCGATGCCCATTTTTTTGGTGACATTTTTCAACACAAGCAGATCATCTAGAGCCATATTTGTACACTGTCAAATGGCTAGCCCTGCCACAGCATGCAGTCTGTGATCAGTGTTCTCCTATGTTGAGAATACTGCACACCACAGTAGATGCCAAAAGCAGTTGATCTATACAACTCTTCCCCCATAGGGCACCATCTTTGGTGAGTTTCAGATAGAAACACTCAGTATGTTTTTCAGAGGTGAGGGAAATCCCACAGAGATACAGGGAGAACATACAAACTCCAAACAGGCATTGGTGATAGGTCAGAGTTGAACCTTGTACCTTGTGCAGGGGAAATGAAGACTTTAGCCATTATGCCAACAGGACACATCAAAATACTTGCTTTAATTTGAAATTTGTTACTTGCTCTTTGCAAATGTAAATTAAAACAAAATTACCTGTATCACCAATAACTAATTCTACTCCATGTCTACTTAATGCAGAGCATAACAACTTATGCAGTCTGTAATGAACAATAACAATAATAAAATCCCTTTATCTAATATACTGTCACTTTACTAACCCAAAAATATAAACGTAAAAACTCATACTAAGTGCTACACTATATAACAAAGCAGAAATGTAAAAGTGTGCATTAAAAGTTGTGACTGCCTCTCTTTCTGAACCATGTGCTGGCTACCACTAATCCAACAAAGCAAACTACTGATCCAAATTAGCTTCCTCAATTAAGGACAACCATAAGGCATTCTTTAGTTACATCTGTAATCTAAAAGGAAAGGCCCAGATTTGCACTGAACTGGTAGTTAATGATACCACATATACGGAGCCTGTGGACATAGCTAACCTGTTAGCTGACAGGTTCTGTGAAAACTTTACTCCCTTGTCCCACCACACATACCCCATGAAAATCCCTACCACCTGTCCTCTACCTTATATCTCTAAAGAGCAGGTCATAAATGCCCTCTCTAAGGCCAAAAACACAGCATCTATGGGATATGATAACATCCCAGGTTATGTCCTACAAGGGCTCAAATAAGAATTAGCAACATCACTGGGTACTCTTTTCAGTCATAGTCTAAGCACCGGCTTCATTCCTAAATGGAAAATGACCACCGTTATCCCCTTGCACAAAGGTGGTCCTTCCACTGACCCCGGGAACTATAGTCCTGTTAGCCTGACTAGCCTTATCTGCAAGGCCATGGAGTGGATCAACATGCATCTTATCAACAAAGATCTAGATAATCTCCAAACACCTCACCCTACTCAGTTTGGATTTGTCAAAGGGAGATCATGCCTGTTAAACCTGGTGGAATTCTTCGAGACAATCACCAAGGCCCTGGACAAGGGGAAATCTGTGCATACAGCCTACCAAGACTTAGCCAACGCTTTTGACACTATCCCCGACTCAGGCATCACTGACAAACTCACCCACCTAGGTATCAATCCTTATATTGTTAGATAGGTCACAAACTGGCTCACTGATATAACCCATATAGTCAAAATACGGGAATCCACCTCCAACAGCAGACCTGTAGCCAGTGGTGTTCCACAGTGATCAGTCCTGGAACCTCTACTGTTTGGAAACTATTTCTGAGAAGTACAAGCTAAAACTAAAGGTCTGTGGCTGACAAAGTTTGCTGATGACTGCAAACTGGGAGCAGTCATAGAATCTTCAAATGATGTCAACATCCTACAAGAGGGTCCTACACAAACAAATGATTGGTGCCAAAGTCATGGCCTTAAACACAATGCAAAAAATCTATTACTAACTGCCACATCAATAACAACACCCCAAGCATGCACTCAGTAGTGAGAGGCCTGAGTACCTAGGTTGACAGCAACCTTACTTTTGACCACCATATTTCCACAATAGTAAGAAGGGCATCTCATAAGTAAGGGTATTACATCCAGAAAAAAAGAAGTAACCACTCTGTACTCTTCACTCATCAGGCCAATAATTAAGTACAATGGCCCTTTTGAGCACCTGCAGCAGTTGGAGAGACCACAAAGGTTCCTCACAAGGAAAATTCAAGGTCTTCAGCATCTGTCCTATGTGGATCATCTGAAATCACTGTCACTTTATTCTGTTTCATACAGACTACTCAGAGGCGATCTATGCCTTGTATATAAGGCAATCTTTGACCCTGCTTTATTAGAAATGCTGCATATTCACAAGTCAAATGGTACATGGGTTACTTGCTCTAAAGACCTTAACCTGGTATGTGACATTAATAGAACCTGCTAGAGGGACAGATTTGTTTCCCAGAAGTTGCCACACCTTTGGAGTGGACTCCCACTCCATGTTAAACAGAGGAGCTCATTGGCCCTTTTGAAACACAATCTAGATGATTAGATGAGTAACCATAATTTCATCTCGGGGGTTCCACCTATGTCCCTCTTAGACAGGGACAGTTGGTGCTGATCATGGAAATAAGGGTAAAACTTGGCTAGGCATGTAAGGGCCCTAGGACCATTAGCCTAGTAAAATTCCTATGATCCTACGATCATGTGAAAACCTATACAAACCAGGGTTTAAAAAAAAAACTGCTCTCATAAAATCAATCAGAACTCCCAAAATCATAATACCTTCTCCAGTATTAATAAGCATTCAGTAAATAGTTAAATCACAATTTAACATTTAAATAATATGTGTAGCAACAAAATATAGTAACTGACACACTGAGGATAGTACAAAATAAAAAGAGTCCAAACTACTACAGAGTGGTCATTTTGCTCAGCTTCACTCTCACCCCTGCTCACAATATGGCTATCAATGAGCAGTAGGGAGCCATTAAGTCAGTAGAGGACCAAAGAATGTAAATAAATCTTAACCCTAGCAGGATAGAACTGCTAATAAACTTCACAGAACAAAATCAGACAGACAGAAATAAAAGTACAGTAAAGTACATATTTGTTACATAAATTTGGATTAAACATTCCAACCCAGTCTACTTGCCAGTCAATACACCTGTACCAATGTTAAACAGAATAATCCAAAAATAAAAAAAAAAACAAAATTAAAAGATCCCACATATTTGCACTGCACTTTCCTAAAAAGTCCAGGGTCCATCTTGCAATAACTTCCAGCAAAGTCCTCTGGCAGTAATGTTCTATTTCCAACACATCCTTATATCTGAGAGACTCCATCCTCAAACATATTCTGGGTTTCCTGACAAAACATGTCTACATCCCACAGAAAACACTGCCCCAGGCCCCATATTCAGAACTGCAGAACTCCCCTATTTAATGATCACAATGCCCAGTTTCCTAAAATCATGTGATATTTCCAGTAATATTAATGAAAAAGTAAATAAAAACTGTCCATTATAAAAAAAAAAAATCATAACTAGGAAAAAAGGTTACTGCTAGCAAAACCCCAAATTAGATAAAACAGAAAAAAATGATACCCGTCTGAATATCTGATAACCTCAATGCCTTCAAATATTATTTTTATTACTGCTGGTGCAGTGGTTACCATTGTTACCTCACAGCAAGAGGTTCTCTGGTTTGATTCCTGGCTGGAGTTCCTTCTGTGCGGAGTCTGCATGCCCTCCCTGCATTCTCCTGGGTTTCTTCTGGATGCTCCAGTTTCCTCCCACATTCCAAAGACATGCGTCTGGAGCATTTCTCCCTGGGCCTCTGCTGAAAATGAGCTTTGTCCCAGTCAGACTTTCCCAATAAACAAATGTTACATAAATAAATAAAACAAATAAATAAATAAAATGACCCCCCCCAAAAAAAAAAAAACAAATAATGAAGAAAAAAGCACAGGTAGGAAGAAAACTTGCCTAATATAAGCCTGTTTTCCTAAGTGATGAGACCTATTCAATAAAATTGTATAAGTACTCTGATTTGTATAGTGCGACTCTTCTTTAGGTTCATAGGTTAAAGACACACCAACTAATAATCCACAGAAAAAAGAAGAACTGAGGTCCAGATCCACTCAAAAATATTGTTTATTGAGTGCTTTCGTCTCTCTAATGGAAACTTCCTCAGAATGAAGTACACATTACCCAACATCCCTTTTATATAAAACATATAACAATCACCTGCACCAAAAATGAAATTTCTTAAAGCAACAATGCCATGAACTGTAAAGGCATAACAAAATATATATTCTAAAACACATATATTGCATAAGAACGGCAATTTTAATAAATCTCACTATTTGTACAGATGATTGTTATATGTTTTATATAAAAGGGATGTTGGGTAATGTGTACTTCATTCTGAGGAAGTTTCCATTAGAGAGATGAAAGTACTCAATAAACAGTATTTTTGAGTGGATCTGGACCTCGGTTCTTCTTTTTTCTGTGGATTATTAGTTGGTGTGTCTTTAACCTTCGTTGTTTGGGATGGAGGTAACTGAGAACACTGATTCATTTACTCTTACTTCTTTGGCTGAAGCCATTCAAGCCTTAAATAATACAGTGAAAAATGTGGTTGTTCGGATGGATAAAATGACCTAACAAGCCTATAATTCAACATCAGGCTATGAGGAGTGATCCGGGCCCAAATGAAGCAGGAATCAACAGCCCTGTGGAAATTCTGTGCAGTTTACACAGTTCTGATATCACACTAGCACAGAGAATACAGTCAGTGACTTCTAGCCAATCAGGAAAGCTAGATTTACCTATGGCGAATTCTAGCCAGTCAGGAGTGCTAGATTTACATACAACGATGCCCATGATGTTAAATCCATTAGAGAGATGCAAACGCTCAATAAACAGTATATTTTTTTTTTGGATTATTAGGTTCATAGGTTCATAGGTGTGTACTTGGCTGCCGGCCCTGGAGCCTATATAAGCCTAAAGAAGATTCCCCTGGCATCATCCCACCCAAAGTTAATTCCCAGTGCCCCTGTCAAGCAAGGCCATTGAAGTGATCCCCGGGGTGAGCTTCCTATATAGGTTCATAAAAATCCCCAAACTGCAAAAATATAGAATTCAATGGGAAACTATAACATAATAGCAACATATTTTTAAAAATGGTTAAAAAGAATACATAAAGATGCAGTGTTAACTATGCATAGTATCTTGTACCATTTAGTTATGTGTTTCTTGACATCTTTCGATCTGCCTGTCTATCTACCCATCCATCCATCTGTCTATCTATGTACATTTCTATCTATATATCCATCTTTACAATTAAACTATGACGTATATTCAGTATGGAGTATTTTAAATAATGTTGTTCTTCTCACTTTACTGTAGATGCACAGACTCATAAATTCACATGCTTTTAACATATGCTGCCTTCTTAGTACTTGTTTGAACATGCCCATTAAGAAAAGAACAATTGAAGTATCTACCTTTTCTTTTTTGTTATTATTATTTTCCATCCTACCTATTTCTCTCTTTGTCCAGTAGGATTAGCTCTTATTGTTTTTATCCTATTTAACTACTCAGAATCCGTGATTATGACCATAATCCCCAAGCATGAATGGAATACTTAAGGTTCTTCAGTTACCTGGGATACGAGTGGCATGGTACCCGTCATTCTTTGCTGCCATGGGAGTTTTGGTGCATGCAGCTTTGACGCTGGGATCTGAGATGATGCAGAGGCATATTGTGTCTGGGCATGCAATCGTGCAATCATGTACAAACACCCATTATAAATCATACTGTGCATACAATCTCTTCTGTAGAAGCACAATATTAATTAGCTTTCATCCTATTTGCCTCTGTCATTAATTTCTTAGCCTTCACATTTTTGGCCAATCTGTTGTGATCAAACATTACCCCTAATTTGCATGAGTAACAATACACATAGACCTCAAGTCATTGGGTTTGCAGATGTATTCTT
Organism: Protopterus annectens; assembly: GCF_019279795.1. Taxonomy (NCBI): domain Eukaryota; kingdom Metazoa; phylum Chordata; order Ceratodontiformes; family Protopteridae; genus Protopterus; species Protopterus annectens. The sequence goes on along the minus strand of NC_056745.1, from coordinate 288,375,835 downwards.
ATTTACTGACGTGACTGTTATCTGATGAAAACACTCAGCACTTAATTGCAGAAGATAATTTGCATTTTGTCAGCAACTGTATAACTCAAACAAAATTGAATAACCTGTAATTGAAATAGTCACCACGCAGTAAAGCAAATCTCAGCAGCTGAGCAGATTTCCCAGAAACTGAACCCATAGACTTTAACAGGGGATGTTCAGTCATTCTGCATTTGGTGGTGGATAAATGGAAGTGTAACATAATTATTTTGTGCAGATTTGAAGGATGATATTGTCCTGGTTGCTCTGACATATCTCCGCATTCATTACAACTGACTACCAGTTGTGCTAAGTATAAAATTAGCCTATGGCTTCCATTTGTACTGGCACAATCATATGCTGAGTACAGTGCAGTTTTCTATCTGCACAGGAACAAATGTGAAGACGCTTATTACTTCTCAGTTGGTACTGCTTCTACTTACAACAGCATAACATTTCTCAGTACTCTTGGCATTTTCATGTATAATCTCCTCTTTAAGCATTTCTGTAGTGAAGGCCCAGCTTTTTGTCATTGCCATTGCTTTTTGTCAAGTGCCACTTTCCTTTTCTGTTTGTACATATTTTTACTTGTAACAAGGCTGCCACTACAATCATGTTATGTACGAATAGCAGTCTTCTAATATGTGTCCTTTGACGTTTTAGTGTGGAACGGAATGCCAGGTCATATGAACCAGTTTACATATTTCTAAGCTCGGACAGTATTAAACAGTAGTGCTTATAGGTGCTTATAGCCCATTATTATATTTATCACTCGGAGGCCATTTTCATCAGTATTGCACCAAATGTATCTTGACTGTTTCACTGCCATGTGTCTTATTATTTTTTTTTTTGGGGGGGGGGGGTTATGAGTTTTGGAACTGCACAAGAGTTGCTAAGGAGATGCCTTTAGCGATTAGGTTTTCTTCCTTGGATAAGTATTGCTGCAATGGTGTAGAACTCATCTTTGAATATCAGCCTAGTGTTTTAAATCATGGATTACTGTTCTCTGTTTACAGAGACATTAGGATGATAGTAAGGTAAAACTTTTCAATATACAATGAGGTAGAAATGCAGACCAGTTAACCTACTGATGCTTCTGCATTTCCAGACTAAGGTTAGAGTTTTGCTTGTATTTAAATAAGGTAAAAGTAGTATTTCATGTTTTCATGTACACCATTATTACTAATTCTGTTATAATGACTTCAAGCTGCTCTTTTATCGCATTAAATTTAACCCACATATTTTTAACCAAAGGCTGTCTTTAGCACTTACTTATAAGGGATGTATGTTGATATGCCGTGCAAGATAACGATTCTTTTTTATGTGAATGAACATAATTTACTGGCAAATGTCAGTACTGATGTTACTTAACTACATGCCCTTTTGCTGGTTCACGTGTCATTCTGCTGAATGAAAATAGAAATTAATGGAACACACGTGCAGCCACGAATAAACAAATTTACATGCTGTCAGCATCAAATTATTAGGAGACGGACATTCAACATTACTAAGCTGATAACATTTAATTTAGTAGCTTGGATATCTTAATAGCTTTTATTCTGAAATGGCTTCATGCTGAATAGCTATCTGTATTAACTGCAGTGTGCTGAATCAATTTAGTCTAATCTTTTTGTTTTGGGAAGAACAGTTTCAGAGACAGTACTCCTGCCTCACAATGCTTGTTTTTCTTTTTTCTTTTTTTTTTTGGGTTTGAGTGCCTTTTCTACAGAATTTTAATTTCCTTCCTCTGTTTATATAAAGTTTGATTATTGATCTAGTACTCCCCAACATTCCAAAAACATTTCATATTTTAGCTGATGACACTGACAATAAGTGTACATGTGTGTGTGTGTGTGTGTGTGTGTGTGTGTGTGTGTGTGTGTGTGTGTGTGTGTGTGTGTGTGTGTGTGTGTGTGTAAAGCCTGTGATAGAATGGCATCCCACCAAGGAAATGTTTCTATCTGCCTTCAAGTCTAATAAGTGCAAGGATAAGCTTCGGCTTTCCTGAGACCTTGAATTAGATAAAATTAATAACTAGAGAAAGACAATGTATAAGTGAATGAATGAATGAAAGAATGAACTTTCTTGTACTTTATGCCATGCGTTTGATGCCCTGACATGCCATAATGTGTAGCTGTTTAATTATGCAGTACAGCCGTGAGGTGTAGATGGAACCTTCAACACTGTAGTGTTTGCTTAAGAATTTTCTTTTCTAGACTGTTTTTCCGCCAATGCCTGTCAACCATCAAGTCTTTCCTTTCTGGATTTCAGCTTTTTGGTTGTGTCATCATGGGGATCAGTCCAGGTCCATATGGACAAAAGGCATCTAGAGGGCCATACGTGAAGGTTATTTGTACTCTTTCTGGCTTCCCTACCAAGAGGCTAATTCTGATGGTCTTAAAAAAAACCTGCATGTAAAGATTTATGATCTGTATAAGCCAGAAGGCCTATAACATCTATACCACACAGGCCCTCTTCCACACACTTAATATGAAGGCAACTATCAAGCAGTGGCGTAGGGAGCAACATGCCTGCCCCTAGCATTATGTCATTCACCGGCCTGCTGTTATCCAGCCTCTCCCCATGATGATCATGCCTATCCTTTGCTTGCTCCATCACCTGCCTTGCACTACTCAAACTCATGTTCTCTGGGTCAGGGCTTTATCCCTCTGTACCACTGGGGTGAGCTCTCATATGCTTGTGAATGACTGTGGGCTGACAGTAACAGTTATTGCTTCACACAGTTAACCATTCCTGAATGCATACCCAGTATGCATTTATCCTGCTGCTGTCTATCAGTATAGGTCCAATGTGTGTCTGATTGATTCAGAAGGAATGCAAAGCACAGATGCTGATTTATATTCCATCTCTTATCTCTTGTTTACAGAATTTATTTAACTTCTGCTTCAATGAATGGAAGTTGGCACTTTTTCCACATTTGAACATTACCATGTTTAACTTTGTTTTGTAACTAGCAAGATTCATTTATGGATACATCTAGCACTACATTGACTCATATTGCCATTTTTACATTTGTTTTTTAAAGTTAGATTTTATTGACTACAAGTACCTAGACCCTGCTGTTGGAACCAGCAGACTGTAGATTTTTTATGCCCTACAAGCTGTGACATTTGCCATGCAAAATGTCCTATAAGACACCTGCATGAATATCTTAATACACCCTCTTTTTAGGATTCTGCAAAAGCATCCCAGTGCAAGCTCCAATAGGACTGTGCAAGGGCATCCTAGTGCAAGCTCCTATAGGATTGTGTGGGAGCATTCCAGTTCAAGCTCCTATAGGATTGTTCATGAGTATCCTGGTGCTAACTTCTAAGTTTATGCATGAGCATCCTAGTGCAAGCATCTATAGGATTATGAGTGAACATCTTCATGCAAGCTCCTATTAGTATGGCTGCTGTCAATTAATTCTCCAATCAAAATATTGCTTGACTTCCTGGAGATCAATTGGGTGACACAGTAAAAACAAATCCCACATGGTCTTGTGAAAAGAGGAGAGCACTCTCTGGTTAAGTGGTCAAGTTTCCCCAAGTCATCCCTCCAGGACCTAGAATCAGAAGCAGTAATTAGACCCAGGACACTGCTGGCATGGGATACTGCTCTGCTATAGACCCACACTGGTGCAATCTTCAAGTGACTAATTTAGTTTATATGAAAATGCTAAATTGCAAAAACTTTTTTCCCATAGATGCAACCCCCACAACCCCCGGGGGGGGGGGGCTGCTGCTCCCATATACTTACTTTATTATAATGAACTCCAAGCCTTCGCATTTGTTAAACTGGAGCAAACAGTGCTGTTGTACTGTATTTCTTAGTTTTGTGTTTGGCAATACTAATTGCTTCTGGCTAAAATTTTTGAAACATTTAGTTTAGATTAGTTAGATTACTGGTATAGATGTAAAATACTCAACTGTTTGAAGACATTTTAAGGCAAGCAGTGATGTTATATCACAGTATGTGACCTTTAAAACACTCCAACCATGTCATTTAGGTATTCTGTTCAATTTCTCCAATTTCATACTTAATTAGATTTTCTAGCAATTCTATATTTAACAAATCAGCAAATTCTGTTTGTGTATGGAATTTATGCAAAACAATAATATTAATCAACATTTATTGTTATGAGCAAGATTTCATATTTTCATTTTCAAACTGCCCAGACTCCAGTGTGGCAAGCAGAAGACGAATGTCCGGAATGATGAAATAAACTCACTGATTATATGCATCCATCAGGCACTAAATTGAAACAAAGCAACATCAAACGTAACTTGCAGTACACATTCACAGTTAATCAGAAACACATCACATCATCCAGTATATCAGCTTATTTTGTTCATCATTTAGGTGCCTTCAAGAATAGTTTACCAATCTCATTTTTAAAATAAAATATTGAATGTTTTACATTCCAGGCACCAGACCACAGCTGTTTAACTCATTCTGCAGAGACCAAAGGATTCATAAATATTAGTTATGCAGCCACACAGTGGCTAATGAGGTTTACTATCAAAAGTGCGAACGGCACTCCTTCGACTGTCATATACTCGAACATGGAAGGTCGTAATCGGGAATGTCGAAGGCAAAATAATCAATCTAGGAATGGTTTAACATGGGTTGAGGTAGGTGTTCAGTATTATTCCAAACTACAAACAGTTCCCCTACCTCGACCCATGTTAAAACCATTCCTAGATTGATTATTTTGCCTTCGACATTCCCGATTATGACCTTCCATGTTCGAGTATATGACAGTCGAAGGAGTGCCGTTCGCACTTTTGATAGTAAACCGGCTAACGATTGCAGTCATGCAATGAGGCTCAAATATAATTGATTGAGGAGGTAATTAGCGTGATGATAATTAACTATTTAAAGAATATGCTGGCAGAAACATCACTTACCACAAATAGAGGAGCATTCTGCAATATGATTGTTGCATGACCCACACATCTCTGTAGTGTGCATGTAGGGTACTCACAGCTTTCCATGTCCATATGTGCAAAGTTGTGTCACTACAGAATGATGAAAATCATAAAAAGGGCTCAGCAGAAAAGCATGTACCAATTTATTTCATATAGAGGAAATGGGTAAATAGGACAGTCAAAATGGGGGAGAGCATGGAGAACAACATACAGTAAGAAAGAGTGGGACAGGATGGAGAAGAAAGGGTATATATTTTTGTTGGACAAATGATCTTTTTTTTTCTTTAGGAAGAGTAGAGGGGGATGGAAATAAGGGGAGTGCGTGGGTAGGAAAAGGGGGTATAGGGATGGTAATAGTACAGTTAAGCAAATATAGAACACAGAAAAAGACCAACAGAGGAGCCACTGACATAAAAGGAGAGAGGGACATGACAGACACAGACAGATAGACAGCATGTTAATATTTGGTGATGTGGGAGACTGGATGGCAAACAGTGAGGGAAATGAAACACATGGAACGGGCAACACCATAATGGAGGATAGGGTCGGGTAAAGGCTGCTTTCCCCATCCAAATATTCACCCATACAGAAGTCAGTCCCCTTTGTGACTAAGTCCTGGCCCTGTTGGCATGTTGGGCAGGGACAAGCAGTAGCATAACCCTGTAAGTAGCACAAGGATGCCCTCCAGGCAGCAAATGTGAATACCAAGCTGCCAGTCCACCACTTCCACCAGTAACTGCAGCACTTGCTGGATAGTACATTGCGAGCCACTGGCAGCCTTCTAAGAGAGTGTGACAACACCCCCCCCCCCCAGTGACACCACATAGGCTACAACAGAACCCTCCAAGTCACTCTCTGCCAAATAATCTATGTTTCCTGGTAGCTCATGGAAATTTCACCCTGGAGACAGATGGAGACACAGCAGGAGAAGGCATGGAAAGTCAGCAGTGTTACGACCACTGCAGCACCAAATACACAGCTGTGGCTAACAGTGCATAAGCTGGTTACAAGAATGAAGAGAAATAAAACAACAATCATTAGCTAAATATATAACATAAGGATAGTGAGAAAGAGAGATGGTCCTTACACCTTTGAATCATAGGATCATAGGAAGTTACTAGGCTAATGGCCCTAGGGCCCTTACAAGCCTAGCAAAGTTTTGCCCTTGTTTCCATGATTGGCACCTATTACCCCAGTCCAAGAGAGACACAAGTGGAACCATTGGGGTGAATTTATGGCTACCCATCCAATTCTCCAGATTGCACTTGAAGAGGACCCAAGAGGTGCTCTCCTTGACTTGAATTAGGAGTCTGTTCCTCAAGTGTGGTAACCTCTGGGAGACAAACCTGTCCCTCCAGCAGGTTCTATTAATGTCACATACCAGGTTAAAGTCTTTAGAGTGAGTAACCCATGAGCCATCAGACATACGGTTAGGCAGCATTTCCAATAAAGCAGAGTCAGAGATTAACTTATACGCAAGGCACAGATTGCCTCTGAGTAGTCTGTATGAAATGGAGTGAAGTGATAGTGATTTCAATGAACAAGTAACAGCTGTTTAACACACTCCAAAATAACCCAAAGCAATGAGAATCTTGAAAAACGGTCCAACCACAGTTTTATTAAGCACTTTTTATTCAGTTTGTAACATGAACCTCTTCAGATAAAGAACAACAGTCATTTACAAGTTTAAATACCCCTCCCTAATAATCATGTGACATTACATGAGCACAAGAAAGAACGTCCCCCTTACTCTACCAATTAATATTAGCTTTCTAAAAAATCATTCTAAAATAACATATTATAAACAAACTTCATTAAAAACATATGTGGAAATTTTTTTTTTTAAATATACAACAACTGTGTGTTTGCACACAAAAAAATGTATCTTTCCAAACTTTTTAACTTTAGTAAACAAATGCATAGAACAAAAATCATTCAACCCAGGATGATTGCATGCATTTAGGCATATTTGCCAAAGTAGTTCTAATCGTTCCAGTCTTAATTCACTAGGACCACCCCTTGGGTCAAATACAGTCTTGTCAATGATGCAAAATTTAAAACAAAGATTATGGCTCAAAAAGACATGTTTGGCAAGTGCATTTTCTAATTTACCTCTATTAATTCTATACAAGTGTTCATATACACGTTCTTCGAACTTGCGTTCAGTCTTGCCAACATAATAAGAGGTGCATACTTGACACTTTGCTAAATACACCACCATTTTTGAAGTACAGTTAAATCTCCTATTACAATTAAATTTCATACCATTCACACTAAATGACCTTCCTAAGTTCATGTATTTATAATATGTACAAGCCTCACATCTATACATTCCTGGATGTCTAAGGATAGGGGTAATGTTCCCTTCAAGTAACTGTTTTAGGTTCCTACCCTTTCTGAAAATAAACTTAGGGTGACTCCCAATTTTTTCTATGATAATCCTGTCCTCGGTTATGAGCTCCCAATTCTTAATGACAATTTGTTTCATGTGTACAGAATCTGGACCAAATGTCATAACAAATCCCATAGTGAGGTTTCTGTCATTGGAATTATTTGTGTCAAACTGTGGGTTCAAAGGGTGAGGAGAACAATAATTAATAATGGTGTCTGTCGGCTCATTGCTCAAAATTGGTTTATAAAAAACATTAATTATTTTAGTCCTCACATCAGTTATCAAGTCATCCAATAAAATAACTGGGTAACCACTTCAAAGGAACATCTCCCTCAACTTATCACATTCTAAGTTGAACTCTTCCTCAACGGACACCATCCTTGCTGCTCTAATGAGTTGACCTTTGACCGCTGAGTGTTTCTGGTGGTAAGGATGTGCACTTGAAAAGTGTAAGAAAGAGTTCAAATAAGTGCTCTTCCTAAAAATGGTCACAACATATCTACCATCTTGTCTGTCTTTCCTAAGATCAATATCCAGGTAGGAAATTGCATTGTTTTGAAAATTATACGTGAATTGTAAAAAGCTGGTAGTACCATTAAAGTACTGGACTATCGCCAAAGATGTTATATTGTTCCCTTTGATTATAATAAATATGTCATCTAAATAATGGGTAAAAAATGGATTTTATTGCTTATTTCACTATTCTTAAGTATGTATTCATGCTCCCAATAGGCCATCACCAGATGCGCAAAGCTAACCCCACAAGGTGACCCCATTTCTACTCCTACTTTTTGGAGGTAAAAGTCAGTTTTGAAAGTAATAAAATTATTATTCAAAATAATGTCCATTAATTCTTCAACCAAAGCAATGTCAGAAGGAGATGTAGTGGTCCACAATGTCTGGTCCCAGGGCCAAATCCAGTCCTCAATGCAACACCACTGCCCCCCCCAAAGAGTAACTAAAAATTTTTAACAAAGTGAAAAAAAATGCTATGTCTTAGTCCAGTCACACAAAAATCCATTTTTGCTCAATCTTTTCAAGTGTGTTCCTATTATTCTCCAAACACACTTGAAAGCTTCTAGCACAAATGGATTGTTTTGCTACAAGCTGACAAGGGTATGGGTTTGAATGAAGCTTTGTCACTCAAACCCTTTTGAAGAGATAGGAGACTCAGTTAGATATGTTTATCCCCCCCCCCCCTTTCATACACTGTCTTAAACTTTTTATACACCTTTCTTGCTTTGGCTGTTAGATATACAACTTTCTACAGTAGATACAGGTGTGTCTGCTTACACCCATACACGCACTCTTTATATGGGAGGGTGGCTTAATGGTTAAGGTGTTTGCCTTACAAACACAAGGTGCAGGGTTTGAGTCTCACAAGGGACAATTGGCTAGGCTTAAAATGGCTCGCAAGGGCAGTTAGCTTAGTACTAATCTATGAACCTATATGTGTTTGTTTTTTATATTTAAGTAGATTGATGAGTGTGCATATAGCAGTTCAAGCTTTTTATTGTAAGCTCTATGTAAGGTGTATATTTAGCTAACCATGTGGATGACAGCCCTGTTTCAGCTTTTGTTGATGCAGTTCTGCATTAGATTTTTCAAAACATCAGTATATTTGCAATGGTATAATACATATTTCACTGTTTTAACATCTGTTTTATTTATTATATAAGTTGTTGTTGGAACATAATGAAAATGTATTTGTCTCGCCAAAGTATTTGGTTACTTTAAATCACTTGGTTTCCACTAATTATTTAACTGGGTGAAAAAGATTGCTAGCAGTGATTGGTTTAACAGTGTTTAAAATGTCTTGGTTTGTGATAGAATTATATGTCTGATGAAGCATAGGAGTACTACATGAAAGCGCTTACATGTTTTTTACCAAATAAATTGTCTGGTTTTATGCTGTGCATGTCCTTTGCCTGCTTGGATTTCTTACTTTCACCCTATAGTCTTTACTTGCATACTTTGTGTCTCTAAGCACATCACTTAAACAGACAGCGCTTACTGCTGAAATTTCCATTATGGGGTTCAAGCTTGGACATTTGGAGCCCTTGTTTTAGCCAATATGTTGCTGCTAAAGAATGAATTTGTACACCATGCTTACACGGTGCGAGACTGGCTACACCCATGTATTTGTAACTGATGATTTACACTGGATAAACATTCCCCTTTTCTCAGTGGAAATTTGATAAACAAAGTTATTTTGACGATGATAATTATAAAGCAAATTGATAGTTGTTAATATTTACCATTGATATACGATTCACTGCTAATGAGAAGTGCAAGGGGAAAATCATTTTAATGCCATATTTTTCAGTGAAAGATAATGAATAAGGTAGGGTGGAATTCTACAGGTTAATCATGCACATTTTAAAGGACTACACTTTTTTGCTTCACTTTTTCATCCTGCAATGCAAAAAAAAAAAAAGATTTTTGTTGAATTGTTGAAGCTTACCAATAATGCCAGCAGTGGGAGATTGTATCGAAGGCTTCATTCACTGGGTCTAACTACCCGTCTTCACATCCCCCAAACTTGCTCAAAATTAGGGTTGGGGCCAGTGACAACATGGAATCATCTTGGGACAGTGTCATACTGCTATCATGGGCTTTATTCTATTTTCCTAATTCTAACATAGACCATATGGGCCATAGTCAGGGCTTTATCCATCTATACCATGGGGCTATCTTAAAGGATATACTTTTAGTGTACCGGGATTATGAAGATCTCATTTCATCAAAACTAAATAAGTTTGTTTTGGGGGAACATTTTTTTATTTGAATGCATTATTTGGTAGTTATTGATTGTTATGTTATTTTAAATCCAAAAACAGAGCGCAATGGGCTAATAGAGTGAACGAAAAGCTGTTTTTTTTTAAAACAACTCAGCTTTATTACGCACTACACAGAAAACTCATTAACGCTTTTATTAAACCAATCCCGTTTTCGTCCACACAACTCGGACTTCATCAGATAATCAATTAGTTACTATAATTACATCTTATATATAACAACTAGAATCCACAAACCAATAGGGTTCCATAATAACAATTTAAAATCCACTAGTCAGCATTCTTATTGGGCTCATAAATATTAATCAACTATATATGTATTTAAATACAGAAAATGTTTTCATAAATTATATAATTAAAACTTTAAAAAGTAATAAAATGCTTTATGAAAACATTAAAACTTATGATATTTGTGAATATTAAAGAGGAAGTCTTTTATAAAGAAATAAAAGTATTAATGCAGGTAATGCTTATAAGCCATGTATAAAGAACTTATTCTAGGGGAACTACCACCGTCTACTGTCATAAGTAAGTATTACAACCATCACATCTTGGTAGCCCTTAGTTTTAATAGTGGCAGTATAGAAGAATAATAATTTAACCCTAGGAATTTACCTGCTTCCAGGGTTATTTGCCACCATAATTCTTTATATTCTATTTGTTTTTCCAAGGGCCACCTCTAATATCTTTCTTAATTTGTTCCAATACTAAGAAGAAGAACTTATAACCTTCACAAACTCTAGTGTGCTTATATAATGCATTTGTATCTTTTGCTTTGGATATCTCCTATATATGTTCATATATTCTTCTTCTTAACATTCTCTCCGTTTTACCCACGTAAAAAGAATTACATTTTTAACATATCGCAAGATATACCAACCCCTTCGTATCGCAACAATAATGCCCTTTACTCCTTATCCACCTATTTCTACTTTCCAAGTAAATTTCACCTTCATTAATAATATATTCACATTGATTACATCTCCCACATTTAAAGGTTCCTAATTTCCTTCTTCCATCTGGCAAAGGGTTTTTTTTCATTGAGACTATTACAAACTCGATTGTTCTTATCTTCCAACATTTTTCTTATACTATAGGAATTCTTATAGACCACTTTCGGTACTAACTTAGATATTTCTTCCACATCTGTATGGGAAATAAATCTTTCCCATTCCCTCTGGAAAATTTCTCTAGCATTAAAATTAATTGCATTATATTCCAATACAAGGGCTTGCTGGAATTCATTGGGATTGTTTACTTCCCTATTTCGACCTTCATTCCCTTCCTTTTGATTATCATTTGTTACCCCCTTAATGGGTCTAAATTTACTTTCCCTACCTTTTTCCACCTTCATCCTAATATTTTTGACCAAATCGTTAGGGTATCCTCTATCCATAAACATTTTCTCAAGTAAATTACATTCTTTAATAAAGTCTGCATCCAAGCTGGTCATACGACATCCTCTAACAAATTGTCCTTTTACTATATTCCTTTTACGATGTAAAGGATGTGCACTGTTATAATGAAGAAAAGAATTACAAAAGGTTGTTTTCCTATAAATTCTGGTTTCAAATTTCTTATCTAACTTGTATATTTCCACATCCAAATATTGAAGGGTGTCATGTGATGTCTTATAGGTAAATTTAAGAAAATTAGTTGTATTACTTATATAGTCAATAAATTCTATGAATTTATCATAATCTCCTGTCCAGAATATTACTATGTCATCCAAAAATCTATGATATAAGACCCAGCAGGTTTTAAACTTGGAATGTAGAACAAATTTTTCCTCCCACTTTGCCAAAACTAAATTTGCGAATGTGGGGGCACAAGTTGCATCCATAGACACCCCTTGGATTTGCTGAAAAAATTCTCCATTAAAAACCAAGAAATTATATTTAAGGACCATCTCCATATGTCCTATACTTACTACCTTTTCATTATGGGCCAATTTCTTATCCTGAAACACTATATCTTCAAACATTTGGATACCTGTCTCGTAAGGTATACATGAGAATAGATCAACTATATCAATAGTAACAAACATTAAATTGTCAGAGTATAATTCAGGTGTAATGTCTCTTAATAGATCCCAAGAATCTTTAAGTATAACTTTATTATTCACCCAGATATGTTTAGTCTTAGAATCCAGATATTTTGCCAATGGTAATGTTTTGGATCCATCTGCTGATACTATAGGTCTGAGTGGGGGGGTCTTCAGAATTTTTATGAATTTTGGGGATACCAAAGATTATAGGGATCTTAGGTTTCACTACATTCAAAAAACTATACGTTTTATTGTCTATGACTTCTTCATATGACATATCATTTAATAACATGTCTATTTTGTGATACGCCAAATTAACTTCATTTTTTGAAATGCAGGCGTATTTCGCTTCATCCCTAAGTATTTGGTTCATTTTCCCTTCATAATATATATTTTCCATAATGACAACCCCCCACCCTTGTCTGGTTTCATAATTCTAATTTGAAAGTTATTTTTCAACTTGTCCAGGATCTCATTCTCCTCCTTACTAAAGTTGGTTTTATATTTAATTTTATTTTGTGTATTTCTCACTTCTTTCTCCAAGATAATTTCTAGGTTCCTTAGTTGGGGATGCAGCGGGGGGTTAAAAGTAGTTTTACGTACCAAACCTTGGTTATCATAAGTTATGTTTTTTTATATTATTCTTTGAAAATAAAATTTCCAAGTTTACCTTCCTTAAGAACAGCTTAATATCTAATAATGTTCTTGTTAGATCTCCCTTTATATAAGGAATATATTTCAGCCCTTTACATAGAAGACTAAAATGTTCCTTGGTCAAAGATATGTTACTAAAATTATAGATTGAAAAATCATTGTAGGTACTTTTAAAGCCTTCAACTACTATTTCTTCATGGTTGGAATCTGTTACCTTAGGGAATGGGGTGTAAATATTTAATATCCCCCCCCCCATCTGAAAATTTCCATTCCTGTGTCGTTGCTTGTTACTAAATCCTTCATATCTATTTAATGGTGGGAATTCTTGATTGTAATCAAAACCATTCCATCCATTTAACTTCTCCTCATTAATATAACTATTGTTTTGCCCTTTAATATTGGGTCCATAAGTATCCCACTTCATATATGGTGGCTTGGGGTAACTGACTTTATTCTCATATTCCTGCATATCTCTCTTTAATTTATTCATTTTCCTATTAATTAAATCATTACATTTAGCATCAATATCATTCCTTATTTTAAAATATTTATCCTTTTCTTCCTTTATCCCAAAAATGAGATCTTCTTTGATATATATATCCAACTCATCTATTTCTTTCTTTAATATATCCTGTTTTCTGACATTCTCTTTAATAATTAATTTTAGAACATCAAGTCCACATTTATTAAAAACTTCCAGTAACTCATTATGAAAAACAGAGCCCATCTGTACATTATTAGGATATTTCCACACCCTTAGCCCTTTCGGGACTACATTCCTGTTTATACATTCCATAAGATATGCATTTTGAATACTCAGCGATCTATATTTAAACATTAATTTAGAAATTTTGTCCAGTTTAATAGAATAGGAATCTATAATATAGGAATATATAATTTATGAAAACATTTTCTGTATTTAAATACATATGTGTTTGATTAATATTTATGAGCCCAATAAGAATGCTGACTAGTGGATTTTAAATTATTATTATGGAACCCTATTGGTCTGTTGGACAGCTTACCGAATTGATTGACTTGCTCACACCGCTTTGCCATTCCTTGGTGGGAGGTCGCACGAATGTTTTAAATGCTTCAGGAAGTGGAACCAAAGGGTTCTCTGGTCATAAACATAAAAGGAAAAGGGAGCTTATAGGCGATAATCCTGACGCCAGCGACCTGGACGAACCGAATGGTCTTACTTTTAACTCAGCGGCAACACCGAGGATTTTTGGTAATGGAGCGGAAAATATTGAAGCAGGAAACGCTAATATGGCTGAAATTGTGAATAGACCTAAAGCGCCGATGTTTAGCCAGGCATCTTCAGGTACTGTTCATGACATTAAACAAAAAGAGACATTTGAATGGTTGAAAGTAAATTATTGCTTTAAAATGGACAATGGAGGTCCTCATGGGCCGCCTAATGGGGATTCCTATTCTATTAAACTGGACAAAATGTCTAAATTAATGTTTAAATATATAGATCATTTAGTATTGAAAATGCATATCTTATGGAATGTATAAACAGGAATGTAGTCCCGAAAGGGCTAAGGGTGTGGAAATACCCTAATAATGTACAGATGGGCTCTGTTTTTCATAATGAGTTACTGGAAGTTTTTAATAAATGTGGACTTGATGTTCTAAAATTAATTATTAAAGAGAATGTCAGAAAACAGGATATATTAAAGAAAGAAATAGATGAGTTGAATATATATATTAAATAAGATCTCATTTTTGGGATAAAGGAAGAAAAGGATAAATATTTTAAAATAAGGAATGATATTGATGCTAAATGTAATGATTTAATTAATAGGAAAATGAATAAATTAAAGAGAGATATGCAAGAATATGAGAATAAAGTCAGTTACCCCAAACCACCATATATGAAGTGGGATACTTATGGACCCAATATTAAAGGGCAAGACAATAGTTATATTAATGAGGAGAAGTTAAATGGATGGAATGGTTTTGATTACAAGCAAGAATTCCCACCATTAAATAGATATGAAGGATTTAGTAACAAGCAACGACATAGGAATGGAAATTTTCAGATTGGGGGGGAGAGGGAGGGGAAGATATTAGATATTTATACCCCATTCCCTAAGGTAACAGATTCCAACCATGAAGAAATAGTAGTTGAAGGCTTTAAAAGTACCTACAATGATTTTTCTATCTATAATTTTAGTAACATATCTTTAACCAAGGAACATTTTAGTCTTCTATGTAAAGGGCTGAAATATATTCCTTATATAAAGGGAGATCTAACAAGAACATTATTAGATATTAAGCTGTTTTTAAGGAAGATAAACTTGGAAATTTTATTTTCAAAGAATAATATAAAAAACATAACTTATGATAATCAAGGTTTGGTACATAAAACTACTTTTAACCCCCCACCCTCCCCCGCTGCATCCCCAACTAAGGAACCTAGAAATTATCTTGGAGAAAGAAGTCAGAAATACACAAAAGAAAATTAAATATAAAACCAACCAGTAAGGAGGAGAATGAAATCCTGGACAAGTTGAAAAATAACTTTCAAATTAGAATTATGAAACCAGACAAGGGTGGGGGGATTGTCATTATGGAAAATATATATTATGAAGGGAAAATGAACCAAATACTTAGGGATGAAGCGAAATACGCCTGCATTTCAAAAAATGTAGTTAATTTGGCGTATCATAAAATAGACATGTTATTAAATGATATGTTATATGAAGAAGTCATAGACAATAAAACGTATAGTTTTTTGAATGTAGTGAAACCTAAGATCCCTATAATCTTTGGTATCCTCAAAATTCATAAAAATTCTGAAGACCCCCCCCCCCACTCAGACCTATAGTATCAGCAGAGGGATCCAAAACATTAGCATTGGCAAAATATGTGGATTCTAAGACTAAACATATCTGGATGAATAATAAAGTTATACTTAAAGATTCTTGGGATCTATTAAGAGAAATTACACCTGAATTATACTCCTACAATTTAATGTTTACTATTGATATAGTTGATCTATTCTCATGTATACCTTACGAGACAGGTATCCAAATGTTTGAAGATATAGTGTTTCAGGATAAGAAATTGGCCCATAATGAAAAGGTAGTAAGTATAGGACATATGGAGATGGTCCTTAAATATAATTTCTTGTTTTTTAATGGAGAATTGTTTCAGCAAATCCAAGGGGTGTCTATGGATGCAGCTTGTGCCCCCACATTCGCAAATTTAGTTTTGGCAAAGTGGGAGGAAAAATTTGTTCTACATTCCAAGTTTAACACCTGCTGGGTCTTATATCGTAGATTCATGGATGACATAGTAATATTCTGGACAGGAGGTTATGATAAATTCATAGAATTTATTGACTATAAAGGTAATACAACTAATTTTCTTAAATTTACCTATAAGACATCACATGACACCCTTCAATATTTGGATGTGGAAATATACAAGTTAGATAAGAAATTTGAAACCAGAATTTATAGGAAAACAACCTTTTGTAATTATTTTCTTCATTATAACAGTGCACATCCTTTACATCGTAAAAGGAATATGGTAAAAGGACAATTTGTTAGAGGATGTTGTATGACCAGCTTGGATGCAGACTTTATTAAAGAATGTAATTTACTTGAGAAAATGTTTATGGATAGAGGATACCCTAACAATTTGGTCAAAAATATTAGGATGGAGGTGGAAAAAGGTAGGGAAAGTAAATTTAGACCCATTAAGGGGGGTAACAAATGATAATCAAAAGGAAGGGAATGAAGATCAAAATAGGGAAGTAAACAATCCCAATGAATTCCAGCAAGCCCTTGTATTGGAATATAATGCAATTCATTTTAATGCTAGAGAAATTTTCCAGAGGGAATGGGAAAGATTTATTTCCCGTACAGATGTGGAAGAAATATTTAAGTTAGTACCGAAAGTGGTCTATAAGAATTCCTATAGTATAAGAAAAATGTTGGAAAATAAGAACAATCGAGTTTGTAATAGTCTCAGTGAAAAAAACCCTTTGCCGGATAGAAGAAGGAAATTAGGAACCTTTAAATGTGGGAGATGTAATCAATGTGAATATATTATTAATGAAGGTGAAATTTACTTGGAAAGTAGAAATAGGTGGATAAAGAGTAAAGGGCATCATTGTTGCGATACGAAGGGGTTGGTATATCTTGCGATATGTCAAAAATGTAATTCGTTTTATGTGGGTAAAATGGAGAGAATGTTAAGAAGAAGAATATATGAACATATATATGAGATATCCAAAGCAAAAGATACAAACGCATTATATAAGCACACTAGAGTTTGTGAAGGTTATAAGTTCTTCTTCTTAGTATTGGAACAAATTAAGAAAGATATTAGAGGTGGCCCTTGGGAAAAACAAATAGAATATAAAGAATTATGGTGGCAAATAACCCTGGAAGCAGGTAAATTCCCAGGGTTAAATGATTATTTTTCTATACCGCCACTATTAAAACTAAGGGCTACCAAGATGTGATGGTTGTAATACTTACTTATGACAGTAGATGGTGTTAGTTCCCCTAGAATAAGTTCTTTATACATGACTTATAAGCATTACCTGCATTAATACTTTTATTTCTTTATAAAAGACTTCCTCTTTAATATTCACAAATATCATAAGTTTTAATGTTTTCATAAAGCATTTTATTACTTTTTAAAGTTTTAATTATATAATTTATGAAAACATTTTCTGTATTTAAATACATATATAGTTGATTAATATTTATGAGCCCAATAAGAATGCTGACTAGTGGATTTTAAATTGTTATTATGAAACCCTATTGGTCTGTTGATTCTAGTTGTTATATATAAGATGCAATTATAGTAGCTAATTGATTATCTGATGAAGTCCGAGTTGTGTGGACGAAAACGCGATTGGTTTAATAAAAGCGTTAATGAGTTTTCTGTGTAGTGTATAATAAAGCTGAGTTTTTTTAAAAAAACAGCTTTTCATTTACTCTATTAGCCCATTGCGCTCTGTTTTTGGATTTACTTGTGACCTTTGAGTGCTTTTCACTGTTCGTTCTTATTTTATTTAAAAATTACAACCATTTACAAAACAAGCAACACTACTTCAACAGTTCATGATAATGTGACAAGTGCCTCACTGTCAGCACAAAATACAACCTGTGTAAACTTGTACTTCATCTATTTAATCTTGGACTCTCTAGAAAAAAATGCCTTTAATGCTTGGGGAAACTACCAGAGTAATGTTATTGCATAGAGGTGGCCTACCTCAGATCCAACAACAACAAACCTATTACCTGACAAGTACTATGCATAAGGTTATGGAGTGCGTTCTTATTTGAGTGCACATGCAAGTGCACTTGACTATAGAAGTGCGATGTTATATCACAGATGCCACATACCTTTTGAATTAACTGGTTAGGATATTAAGTAAGAAATTTGTGTATGTGTGTATTACCTCAGTTAGATGTCAATTTCTGATCAAGTGATTTGCTCACATCTGAAGGTAGAAAAAAAAACTGTTTGGGCAGTTCATTTAATCACTATACCAACTGCTTTACTGTCATTTTAATTTCACCAGAATGTTTGATTAAATTTAATGAATTTTTGAACTCTACAACAGAATTTATAAAATGTACACACTGCTGATCATTTGATTTTGTGAATTACCTTGATGTGACCATCTATGAAAACTCTTACAGAGAATTATTTTGAGTCAGTAATATATCAGAAGTCAACATTTTCCATTTCTTAGATTATCAAAATTACCATCCATACAAACAAAATGCTATCATAGTTTAGGGCCAAATGGGGATTGTGTCACACGTGACTTCCAGTGAATTAAGTTTCCCGCAGAAGTTAGATACTTTAAAAAAGAAGCTTTTAGAATGAGGGTATCCACTGGACTTGTTAAGAAGTACTGAACTGCAAATTTTGAAAGAGAAAAATGGTAGATTTAAACTAGTTATCACTGGCAGGGTGGTGAATAATCTAACTACAACTAGTGACTGAAATAGAAAAATTAAGGATGATAAAAATTCGTCAGGACATTTTGTGTTACCTTACTTCCACCTCACTTTCCCTGTTATAAACATCTTTTATAAGAATTGGAAGGCCACACTAAGTGCAGATCCTAGTTTACAAAACAAAATTGTTTGTTTTAAAATAAGGAAATATTTTAAGAAGTTTCTGCTGTAATCCCCCACAGTGAAAGTAAAAAAAATAATAGAATGTTTAAATGTTGAGCTTGTGCACAATGCCCACTTGTACTTAAGGGGAATGAAGTGCACGTGCAACTTGATTTTGTAGTAGATTATAAACAGAGTTTTTCTAGCAGAACCTTGGTGGTTGTTTATATTGCAAAATGTGATTTTTGCAGTGCATTCTACACTGGAAATGTGTAATGCACCTTGAGGAAGCATATTTATCAGCATGCGCCTTGCATTACGACACATGATGCAACAAATTCTTTATATATGCACTCTATTATCTGCTAAAATTTTGTGCAATTTGATTTTTTTTTTATCTTGGAAAAGGTAGTAAAGCCCCTGAGGAGTAGTGACTTGAAAACTTACTTAGAGGTACTTGAGCTTCTCTGGCAGATTAAATTCAATATAATAGTGTTCCCAGGACTAAATGATTCAATTTCCAGGAACAGTCTATTAAAGATGAGGGCTGCTATTTTATGATAAGAAAAAAGTTTAGTTTAACAATGTATTTTGTATACATGTGCTTTTTACTATTGTGTTTTAAAATAATTGTGTTAGTATCCACTGCCTCTTTAAATGTATTTGACCATGTGTTGATCTTACTAGCTGTCATGTGACTTTTCTAGAATTTAAATGTCATGTGATGTTCAATAAGTTTGATTATGAAGAAGTCTAGAATTGTTTAGATGTAAGCATTAAATTAACACTGAGCTTGCCTTTTTCTACTGCCTTGGACTGATGTGTTATTGCATGTTTTAGGTTTGTTTTTTGTTTTCAGTATGAGTGTGTTTTATTTTGTTCATCAAATGTTTATCAATATTTCTGCTGTAATTTTTTAATAATTTTTTTAAATTAAATCCAAATCTCTATGTGATCATTTGTGGAAGTAAAAAAATGAAAACAGTACTGACAGGTTTCCCAGTAACTGGAAAGAGATAGCCACATAATGGGATATTGGTATGGTTGCATGGGGAGGGGTCTAGTCCATTACTCTGCCTAGGTCACCATTTGATCATGATCCGAGTCGGCTCTTATTGTTCACAGTATTTAACCTCATATGTATGCTTTCAAACTAGGTAAGGGGGCAATATATGAGAACTACCTAGGTAAGCGACTTACTCTAAGTCACATAGTAGGCAAATGGAGTTAGAAAGACTCAAACCTTATACCCTTCATTACAGCTTAGAGCCAAAATCTTCTGCCTAACTGATAAACCTTCACCTGTCTCTTCATTTTCTAATATATCACTGAGGGTTAAATCATTATGGTTTACAATCAATAATGCCAGTTTTTAGTTTTGTAGTTTTTGTTGTTCATATGTTCAGAAAATGTAAGTTGATGTAAAAACCTGCTCTGATAACTTTTTAGGTGAGTTAGAGTAGTTTGCCTCTTATCTTTCTCTGATTTGGAAAACATCACTGATTTTTGCTTGTTCTTCTCTCAACTTTCTAAGTATGTAACAAAATATTTAAAAGCTGTTCCATGTTTCTGGTTCTAAAGCTAAGACTTTGACACGGCAGACAGAAGATGCACTGTTTGCAATTTGCCACAGAATTTGTAACTAGAGATGCTAATAGAAAATATGAAAATAATTTGCATATGTATTTATTTATATTTGTGATGGGAGTTGGACTTTTTCAACTTACTCTCAAGCCTCTAATGTTTGAAGAGCTGGGTGTGTGGTAATACATAATATAGCACAACTAATGTGTAACTCTCTTGTTTTATTAATAGTGTAAAAGGAAAATGTTACATTGCAACAATGTGACTGTTCCACCAAACAAAGAGAGACTGGGGTATCAAAGAACATTTTAAGTCCAGAGTTTAATCGTGGTATAAGCTTCCTTCCTAATTGTTAGTAAAGTGTCATATTTTAGTGTTGCATTCTGCATTCTGAGGATGGAAGGCTTACTAAAGCTGTAGTTCCTTTAATTCTTTTGCTTGTTGGTTTAATGGATGTTATGGTAACCATGATGTCGCAAGACTACACTTAACTGTTTTGCTTGATTGCTTGATTCGACTGGAGTTGATTGTGTTTTTGTTTTTAGTTGAGGGGAGGAGATTTGCTTTGCTTTCCCATCTGGGGCCTTGGATTTTTGCAACTTTAGTTATTTCTTCCTGGAGTCTCTAATGTTACAGGAACTGGGTGTATGATAAAACAAGTATAAAGTAAAATTTTAACCATGCCATGAGCTCTCTCCCTAGGTGTTAGTGAATGTGCCACATTTTGCCCATTTGTTCCACTTTATGAGAGATAATATAGAATTCCACATTTTTGCTTGGTTTGTGATATGGTCAGATAATTCTCTGTCCTTGAAAGTTTTGAGGTGGGATTGTCAGGATTCAATTCCAACATTATGTAAACATTATTTAAGGTTTGGGTTTAGGGTTGACATAATAGTTAAGTTGTTTACCTCACAGACACAATACACAGGTTTGATTCTCAATTTTGGAAAGCACACTTAGGCTTAAAAGCCCCCCCCCCCCTCCCCAGGTTCAGTATCCTAGTAATCACCTATGAACCTAAGATGGAAAGATGACTATAGCTGCAGTTTCTATAATTCTTTTGCTTGTTGGTGCCAAGGAAGTTATGGTGATATCAAACCATATTACGTCTGTAAATAAAACATCAAAGAATGTAAGGATATATAAGTTTAGTAATCTACACCATTAAAACTACACTTTCTTAAAGTCTTCTGCACAGACTTGTTTAAAGACAGTCATAATAAAAATATTATTAACTGCACCATTTAAAGTCCTGTACATCCAAAAATACATCCTGGAATGGGTTATTATGAGAAGACATTCCCTGTTGAATGCTACCTACACCACTGATCTCTTCCCCTTTTCCCCAAACATCCCTGATTTTCCTTCAAATGATTGCCCTGTTCCTCACAACATTTTTGTTTTTCTGGGAATCAATCATGATTACACTCTGTAAAGCCACTCATTAGAGTTTTATACTTTTTATTGTTCAAGAAATGCATATTGATGCAAAACATGGTGATCTTTAAACTTTTTAAGTGAATTAGAATATTAATTAAAATTTGTCCCTAATCCCCCCTGTGACAACCCAGCACTGAACCAGTAATCAAGGAGCTTCAATCCTCACCACTGGCAACAGTGGGAGACATTCACTGAGAGGATAACAGGTACACACACACAGTATTTCCAGATGCAGCTCTCTGCATCGAGTGCAATTTCCCTTAAGAGCACACCGAGACCACAGTCAGTCCAGGGCTGCTCTCCCTCTTTTTCCAGATCCCCAGTAAGACTCCCCACTGGCACAGCTATAGACTTGAGATCTCAGCTGAGTAACCAAGCCAAGACCTCTAGCACCCTCTCTGTGTAACCAGTGCTTCATGTCCCTGCCTAAATAGCTGACACACACACACTCTTTGAGGTTTGATTTACACACACACACACACACACACACACACACACACACACACACACACACACACACACACACACTCACACACACACACACACACACACACACACACACACACACACACACACACATACCCCTGGGAGAGGCTGGCACAGGTTTACTAGCTATCCTCCCTTCCTTCCAGACTATAAGGTAGTTACCACTGCCACCAGTCAGTCCTTATCAACTGCTTTAGGGCCCTTAACAAAGGGTATCTAATTTTACTGTGTAACATTAATACTAATACAAATTGTAGTTTAACCAAGTGCAAGGCTATTAGGAGTGGCCCATACAGTTGCACCAAATAAATATGCAAATACTCTCAAAACTTAAATATCTCTACACAGATCAGCCACAATGAAAGGTTTATATATCTTTAATAACAAATAATAAAAGAGCAAGTTAACACAAAATATGTATTTACAGTGGCACTGGAGTTCAAAATCACAGGAAATATTTAAAATAACATTGCAGTACAGGCTCACACAAATAAAGAAAAACAAAATCTAAACTAAGCTTTGCTATATTCCTGTCTGTATCTAAGAGAGTTACTAAACCTTAGTAGCTTACTTAGAGCAAGGCAGATGTGGTGAATGGTTCTTGTTGTTGTCAGGTACAGAATACAGAATGCTCTGTCTCACTAAGAGACTTCTCAAAATAATATCTAAAATATTACTGCTGGGATAGCTTGCAGAATGACACCATTTCTTGTCATCTGCAGTATTTAGTATCTACCTGTAAAAATACTCATACAATGGCTATTGCTCAGATCTTTGGCAGGTGCTGGAAGTCATAAAACAGTTACATTCCTTCATGCTTCCAAAGTATGGAATTAGTTCACCCCAAAGACAATACAGAAATCTTCCTAGTTCAGGTGTTGTCTCTAGCTGCTTTGAAGCAACTTTATGGTTTAGCCTATAAAGTAATTAAATTTCAGATATTTTTCTAAAGTTTGCTGGACTGAGGTTGACCCTCCAGTTTCCTCTGTTAAAAGAGATACATTTAAACAGTTACAATAGTGCATGTACATTCTGTTCTCTTCCAGTAGGGCACATTGTGGATGCATTTTAAGCACAAGCTCCTAACAAATACCTTTTCAACACAAACATCCATGCAAAGTAGTTTGATATACAGATGGCATACAGTTCTAATACATTTGTAGCACAAGCAGCTTGTATAAATTAGTTTGATATTCACAACATATAATTATTTACAACATTCTAGCTAGCTGTGCTGACAGTACCTTCTTACATCACACCCCCTACCGTTATGTTTGGCTTTGGCTAGAATTCTTGGCCTAATAAGGTGAGATGTATGATGCTACCCAAAATGGTGAGATCTAAATTATTTATTCTGATGTTATTTCAGCTAACCAGAAATGGAGTACTAGTTGATTTGTGTTGCTGGCTTGCTGCATTTGTCTGGTACAGTTTTTGTCTTAATCAGTGCTATATTCCTTGGAGAGGGCTGGAAAACCAACATGTGCTTTGTTTGCTAGTATTTGGATTAGATTTTCCCAGTACTAACACTGTGTGTGTGTGTCGGGGGGGGGGTGCATCCTTTGGATGAGGCATTAATCTGAGATCCCAGCTACATGAGTTGGTGGTGGCCAGGTGGATGCAAAAGATCCCATGCTACTTATCAAAAAGAGTAGGGGAACATACCCTGTGTCCTGGTCAAATTTCCCCTAGTCAGTATGAAAACTTTGTCAGATCTTCCCTGAAAAGTGACCATTGGCTTAGTGGAAATAACCCAGTCAACAGAAAGTTTATGTATGTATATATATATATATATATATATATATATATATATATATATATATATATATGTATGTATGTCTACCTGATAACACCGACAGCGAAATAACCGACACAAAAACATGAAACTTCACATGCCCGACAAACCAAAATCCCGACAATCAACAAAACAAATACCTTTACCGAAAAACACACACACAACACAAGCACACCAAAAACCTTACAAACCTACACTAAACCTTACATACACAACTGTCTATGCACTAACTTTAACCCAAACCCTAACCCTAAGGTCCATCACTATCGCATACTTACCTTACCCGCACCCTAACCCTAACTCACTTAATCCACCCCTAACCCTTAACTCTGTCACTATCGCAGACTTACCTTATCCACACCCTAACCCTAACTCACTTAATCCACCCCTAACCCTTAAGTCCATCACTATTGCACACTTAACTTACCCACACCCTAACACTAACTCACTTAACCTGCCCCTAAACCTAAAGTCCGTCACTAAAGCACACTTACCTGACCCTCACCCTACCCTAATGTCCATCCCTATCACACACTTACCTTAACATGTCGATGTTCTCAGCGTCAGGATTCTCAACTGTTGGTCTTTTCCGTTGTCAATCTTCCTGTGTCGGTGTTCTCGTCATCGGAGTTGTGCACTTTCTGTGTTTTCAGGTAGACCCATACATATATATATATAAACATATATATATATATATATATATATATATATATATATATATATATATATATATAAAATATATATATCACACACGCACACACACACACACATATACAGACATACACACACACACACACACACACACACACACACACACACACACACACAGATATATATATATATATATATATATATATATATATATATATATATATATATATATATATATATATTATGGCTGCGTTATATTTCAGTCATTTCATCTTTTTGCTCTGACTACTTTAATACATCAGAATCATTGAGTAGGTATGGTCATTATATCTCAATAGACCTACCACTGTAAAGTGATCTTGTTTTTTTTTCCAGAATCTAATTCAAGCCCTCTTTATATGAGTCATGATAGACATTAGGAAATAATTTTATAGCATGTATATAAATAGAATGTCAACCATGTGAGCCAAAGGCATATTATATATATATATATATATATATATATATATATATATATATATATATATATATATATATCATTTTTTTTTTTTACCTTTTTGCTTGAATTACTCTGATTTGTGTTCTCAGACCAACTTTAACCTTTTTGGCAGTAGTTGTAAATGCGCATCAAAATAAAGTAGAGAACCTGCATGATTTAAGGCTTCCAGTTTTTCAGTCTAACTGCTGACAGATTCTCTCCCACATTCTTCCTTAGGTTTTATCATTGTAATCCAGGAGTTAACTGGCTACTCTTGCTTCTATATATATATATATATATATATATATATATATACATACATATAGGGGTAATAATATTTTTCTTTCTTTGCACTGAGGAGAAAATGTGTTTGTATGTGACATTTTCCCACTTTTATTGTGCCAGTAGTTACACTGTAGCACACTGACCATACACTCTTGATGTGTCACACTGTAGCACACTGACCATGCACTCTTGATGTGTTACACTGTAGCACACTGACCATACCTATGAACCTATTTCTTCTAGCTGTTGCACAGGATGGGACAAAAGTTGGAGGTGTTTCAATTTACATAAAAAACAAATGCACATCAAGGCTGGTCAAACAATATGACACACAAGCTTCTCCATGTCCTGATTACAGCAAGCAAAGTCCCATACCATATCCTTGTAAGCTATAGGTCTCACTCTGACAAATGAAACCTATAACACATTACATTCGGGAGATGCTCCCTATTCAACTCAGCACAGTATTCATGGACAACTTTAAATACCACACTATAAACTGAGAATCATACGCATCCCCAAACATGTAGAAAGAGATTACTAGATTTTGTAAATATACCTTCTGGACCAGCTAGTCCATATACACACTAGGGGCACTAACATCCTTGATTCGGTCTTCAAAACATGGGAAAACATTACACTGTCCTAATGTAATGTCCTCACTGGTCAGCTCAGACAATAAAGATGTCTTGTTTCACATAAAAATAAAACCCAGGATCCCAGCTAACCCTGGTACTATAAGGAATTATTCTAAGGCAAACTTCCTACTATTAAATGACACCCTGGCAAAATGTCATACCCCACCAAACCCTGAGAACATCATTGCTTATGCAGTATTGTTCAGAGAAACCCTGTGCAATCATGTTAAGGGCTGCACAGAGAGAGTAGTACCTATTCAGAATAAGAAAAACACCAACTCAAAAAAAACAAGCCACCCTGGTGGAATCACAGCATCAGTAGGTTGTATAAAAAGGAAGAAAATAAAGGCAAAAATAGAAACGGCAATACCTAGCGAGGTAAGGACTCCCATAACAGTCCAAACAGGGAATTCAGGGGGCATACCAAGTGCACCAAAGCCAAATCTGAAGTAAAAATAGGTTCCAGACCAAGGACAATGACAAGGCATTCTTCAGTTCTGTTTGCAACCTTAAAGACAATAAACAACAATGTGCTTTATTAATTGTAAGTGGAGCCACCTATACTGTGCCAAAAGATATAGCAAATCTGTTGACTGATAAATTTAGCTCCAGTTTTACCCCTGTCTTCCTCCCAGGCACCCCTCAGGAAATACCTTCAACTATAACTCCCCCAACTATCACTAGGGAACAGATCCTCAATGCATCTTCCAAGGTGAAGAACACTACATCGACATGCCCCAATAATATCCCAGGATGCCTTCTTAATAGCATGAAATACACCCTATTAGGACCACTAGAAGCAATATTTAAACACAGCTCTCAGATAGGCTTCATACCAAGTGAATGGAGGACTACAACTGTCATTCCTCTGCAGAAGGGTGGGCTATCTATGGACTCAGATAACTTCAGACTCACAAGTCTAACTAGTCTCATATGCAAAGCCATTAAAAAAATTATCGTGGAAATGATAAATAGGAAACCTTCAGACACTACATTTGACTCACTTTGGTTTTATCAAGGGTAGGTCATGCCTCCTCAACCTGGTGGGCTTCTTTTAGGCAATAACCAAAGCAATGTATGAGGAAAAAACAGTGCATAATGTCTGCCTTGACCTGCCTAAAGCATCTGACACAATACCCCATTCTGGCATTGTAGACAAACTCATAAGGTATAAACCCCTATGTCACCAGCTGGATAGCCAGTTGGCTCACAGATAAGTTAGGATAGGGGAGTCTACCTCCAAAAAGAGGCAAGTCATCAGTAAAGTCCCTCAAGGCTTGGTGCTGTGTCCACTCTTTTTGGCATCTTCATCCCTGAAATCAAGGCCAACATCAACGGTATCCTGATAACCAAATTTGCAGTCAAGTGCAAATGACTAGGTGCAGACACAGAATCCCCCAGTAACACAAATATCATACAAGGCCTGACACAGACTAATAGCTATTGCCAAAGCCATGGTCTAAAACTCAATGCCATTCGATGTATAATAGTATCCTTTGTGAAGATGGCTACCCCTGGAAACTATGATATTGATAATGCACTCTTAAGACTAGACCCAGCGGTCAAGAATTTGGAAACACATGTAGGCAATAACCTGACCTTTGACTATCATGTGACTACAGTAGTAAAGAAATCCATCTATACTGAAAAACTTATAAGCAAGGATATGACATAGTGTTTCACTTTCCCAGTTTGAAAGATGAAACATACACTTTATTACTTGTTATTGTCACATATTATTAAAGACGTATTATTGCTTCCATTATGTCCACAGCTAGCTCATCTTAATCTGCCCTTAATGTTTCTTCATGTCTTGAATACATAATAATGGTTATGATGAGTGAAACCCAATCATAATTCTTTTTAGTGTATGTAACTTTATCTGCTTCATCTACTACCCTTTACAGAAAAGAAAAAAGTGTAAGAGAGCAATGCATTTTACAAGCTTTCAAAATATTTGAAAGCCATAGAAAGTGTAGCCAAACAGACAGTAGGCAGAAATAAAGTGCCACTTTGAAAAACAACAGCTCTAAAACCTCACAGATGCTTCATTCCTCCACACTTTTTGTTTTTATAAACATGGCAGAGTGTCTTTAAAGCTGTTTTACCTTTTACCACTGTTTTTTTTTGCCAGACTGTACTGTCAGCTTTTAATCCCTACTGAGAGACTGGATATTTATAGTGTTGAGGGGTGCTTAACTAAAGGTTGTTAAGCACCTTCCCAATATCAGAAATGTGCTTAACACTAGATAAGACAATAACAATAACAATAAACTACTCTAATATTCTAAATAACATTAAAACACTCATTCAAAAATAGAATAAATAATTTTCTACAATGGGGACAGGCATTATATAATTAAAATGATTATATTTCCATAAAGTATTATATTTTATACAAGCCTTTTCTATACCTCCTCCTAAATCTTACATAAAACAATTTAATAAACTAATGCTAAACTTTTTATGATATCCCAATAAACCCAGAATAGCTCTGAATCATCACTTAAATGACTGGGAAGCAAGAGGAATCAGTCTTCCAGATACAGAAATATATGCACTGTCATCTAATATAAAAACAATATTATTATGGGTAAATGATGCTTATTCTGACAGATGGAAACACATACATGAAAAAATGTGGCTACAATCAGGTCTTACATTACCATCACAATATATTGAGTTGGTAGCAAATAATTTTCTTTGGATGATGAGAGAACATTTTACAGAAAACAAACAGAAGCATTTAAGTTCTAAGTTTATAAAAAGTATATT
Organism: Protopterus annectens; assembly: GCF_019279795.1. NCBI lineage: Eukaryota > Metazoa > Chordata > Ceratodontiformes > Protopteridae > Protopterus > Protopterus annectens. The sequence continues at coordinate 288,346,756 of NC_056745.1, read as the reverse complement.
AAAAGGATATAAACCCTTATAAATAGGAATCCCAACCTAAAAGCTTGGTCATTCTTGTTATATCCTATTGCATGCACAAAAAGTAACATTAACATTTTTGATATAGCTATAATCAAGACTCTTAGAAAACATGAAATGACTTATTGGCATCAGTTATTACTAGACTCTGGAAAAGTTTTAACAATGGAACAAATACATTTGATTTAGGTAATGATCTATGGCTACGCATATAGGATATAAAGACAGCACATTTTAAACAGAATAGAGACAATGCATTTAACAATCAGACAAAATATACCTAAATTTATAGAAGACATGGTCTTTTTAACAACACAAGCTGTTCATGGAAAAGGTTCCTTATCAAACATCTATAAAAAAATTAAGAAAATGAAATAATTTCATATGGAGAATCTTTGGGACTCCTATGAAAAAATAAATAATCAAATGGCAATGATAAGAAGTTAATACTTCTCTCCACAAAGCAAATATCTCGCTCATTGCAATGGAAACTGTTCACATGGAAATGTATTCATAGGTCCTTTGTAATACCACATAAAATGGAAATAATGTTTAAACAAAATACAGGATGTTGGAGACGTAAAAGGAATTTGAGAGCTGATTGGAGGCATGTGTTTTATGATTGTCATTTACTTAAACCATTTTGGGATAAAGAAAATTTTTTTTGCAAATAGTTTTTAATGATAATTTCCATTTGTCAAAATCTTTGATTTTGTTTAATGCTGCCATACCCAATGTGTTGCTAGATCAAAGTTTTCACTTTTATGGACATTGCTGGCTATAGCATGCAAAACCATTACTACAAAATGGAAAAGTGATACTTCACCCACATTTAAAGAATACAGAAACATTGTATTGAATGGATCACAAATGGAAATGCGAAACCATAGAAAATTAGCACAGAAGAATCACAACACTTATGGAACTTATGGAAGAAAAGTGAACAAAATAATGGTGAGAATACCATGAAATTAAGTTTTAAAATGTAAAAAATGTAAAAAACAACAAATAAAGTCCTTTGTAAATAGCTAGTTTGTTTATAATTTTTTGTTTGTTATAGTTGTTGTGTTAACCTGTACAAATTATGTTTTTATTTTAAAGTTATATATTATAATTGATGTTATCAAATTAATAACATTTAAAGCAAAAAAAAAACATTTAAAAGCAAAAAAGTCCTTTTTTTATTCCTAGTTTTATTTATGTCTGCAATAGATGGACTCATAACATCTGCTTGTGCGTCTTTGCCATATAAACCTAAAGTAAATTTTCAAGGTATTGTATTTCATAAGATCTTCTTTTTTCATGATCTAAAAAGATCTGTGTGCCATTGTTGACTAGGGTTTCTAATACCATGTAAAATCTGCCCACATTTCCCGCTTGGAAATATCTATATTTTTTCTTTGCTGCCACTGACCTCAGCCTCCTCTTTTATTCTTCCTTCATGTGCCCTGTCTACATGGTTCCCACACATGGTGGCCCTCTGGTTAAACCACAACAGGACAGTCTCCCTTCCAGGAGGGCTCCTACATACACAGGGTTCTTCAATTCACAAGTATACATTCTGATGAGTGCAAGCCTGCCATTTACCATGGCTGGCATAGGGTCAGACAAGTAAATGTTGCATTATGGCCCAGAGATTTTGCCTTTAAGCTGTGCCTCCCGTGATGTGCTGGATGCAGTAGTGTCATGAGGAATACACTCCCACTTATCTGGTGACATGTCACTCTTCACCTGGCCACGTATCATATGTCTATCATTCTTATCATGGCGCTAGTATTTCCATCATGAATCATGAAGTCGCTGTGCCCCCAGTATGTTCCTGCCACCCTGTCATAAATTTTCACCCCAACCAGATCCAACAGGGTCAAGTAAGGCTAGTCAAACTTGGATTGCCTGTGTCATAGTCAGGGTTTTATTTCTCTCCACCAAAGGATTTCTTAACTCTCCAGGTTTTTGGCATATTTTACTCTGTTTCCTGTCTTCCTTCTTTTTGTATATCAGACATCTACAAAATTAATTAGTTGTGTACTGTATTCCACCTTAATTACCAATGCGTGATAGCATTCTTTCCATTATAAATTCTCTTAAGGGTTGCACAATTTGAAAAATAAATATCCCATCATCTATAGATTTCCCAGATAATAAAATCTTATTGGCAAGATCACTGTTACCAAAATACTGGCTCTTGCTGTTGGCCAAATATGTACATACATAGGGAGGTGTCATAGGGGGCTGCCCATGACCATATCCCACACCTAAAATTACAACTCTCCCCCTAAATCCAAGTGTATTGTAAAATAAAATGAACTCAGATAAAAAAGAGCTGATTGAAATTGTCTATAAAATTTGAAAAAATCATAAGTGACTAGCTGAGTCAAGTAAATTCCCTCTGCCTTTTTGATACTGGTGTACAGTGAATTATCGTCCACTGTTACCAAAAAATTATTCTTGGCAAACTTTCTGCATTTCAGGTCATTTTTCTTTCTGATGACATTTGCTCATATTGCCCAGTCTGATTCCATCATTGCACAAAATGTCATTTTTCTTATCCTGAAACTTCATCTTGCTTACTTATAATTTACATTAAACATATTCTTACCAAGTCCTTACCTAGGTTAGGTTGAAACCACTTCATTCTCTTTCATACATTACATAGCCAATGAAACCTACAGCTTGTCTTGAGTGCTGAGCACAATGAGGACTGCAGATATCAGATATATGCTTTCAACATCATTTTAAGGAAACCATCATCCTTTAATCCCAAGACAACTGAAGCTATTCACAAAGACGGCTATTGCACTTAAAAGTTAAAAGTGGATTTCTTTTACGAAATAAAATCATGTGGTCACATGCCAGAGGGTCTTAAATCATTTAGTTGGCAGAGGGTATAAGTCCATCTAGTATAAAGGTGCACTCTGCAGATATATCAATGTGCCTCTCTTTCCAGTATATCTCAGCTGGGGCTGAAGAGGTATGTTTTATACTATAGAGAAACTCTCAGAGACATGAAGAACACAGTGTAAAGGTTCTGTCTTATGGCACAGAGGGGTAAAGCCCTTTCCTTGCCCCAGACAACCCAGGTTTGACTGGTAGCACAGGTGCTGGAGGGGATGGCAGGTGGGGGAGTATACACAAGATTGAGCAGCTGATGCCAGCTTCCCCAGGGGTGTTGCTACCTAGGCTCAATGCAATAGCAGCATAAAGAGCCAGATGACCTTTGTACTTTAAGCAAATTAAAACTTGGCATGCATCTCCCACATGTTGCAATGATAGAGCTTGCAAGTTTGCCACAGTTTGGGATGGGGTTGGGGAAAAACTGCCTGGCAGCAGTATGATTCTGCTGCAGTGTCCTTGATTTCCTCACTGGCCCATGGCATGGGTTGGGTTGAATCCCAAGAAGCTAAGGTGGGTCTGCTGGACCACTGAATGAGCAGAGTAGTTGGTGGCAGCTGATGATCAGCTGCAGGAAAGGAGGCAAAAAATAAAATAACAAAGTTTGAAGCTACTTTATTAACAACCTGAGAATTTACTGAGCATTGCCTGAGACCATGCATGTGTGCAATCACTTTAGATGTGGGTGTACAGACGTGTATTTCTAAAGCTTACATGCACAGCTCAATACATCACATTACCTCCCCGTTTGGATTAGAGACATTTAAAAACTCATTGGGGTAAAATAGTATTTTACTGTTCATACCATAATGCCTTTAGATGTGGTAGTTTCTTTAGTACTTATACAAACACAGTTTCATCCTTTTTGTAGGTTCAGATCTATGACTAAACACAGTAGGTAATATGCAGATTAATGAATCAGTAATGCCTTCAGATAATGCACTGATTCCAAAATGGACAGAGAGGGTTGGAAAAGTACCCCAGTGTCGGGTCTATATGACTTGATCGACAAGTCATAAGACCGACATTCAATAACCCGACACGAAATCACCGACAACTGACATAATCGAAATCGCACATCACCGACATTCGCAATTTCGACAACGAAGCAGTCACTAATTAAATGCACATAACCACCGCACAAAAGCCCTACACGTACTAAACCATGGTAGTCAGGGATACGTAAATGGAAACTCTGTTGCAGACATTCAATAAACATGGATTATATATTCATATATAATTATGCATTATTATATTATTATAATTATTATATCATATGCAGAGCACATACCGCTGTTACTAAAGCGATTATTTAGCTGGTACACTGCCTCTCAATTCCCGGACAACCCGGACATGTTTATTGAATGTCTGCAACAGAGTTTGCATTTACGTATCCCTGACTACCATGGTTTAGTACGTGTAGGGCTTTTGTGCGGTGGTTATGTGCATTTAATTAGTGACTGCTTCATTGTCGAAATTGTGAATGTCGGTGATGTGCGATTTCAATTATGTCAGTCGTTGGTGATTTCGTGTCGGGTTATTGAATGTCGGTCTTATGACTTGTCGATCAAGTCATATAGACCCCTTTAGGAGTGTCACTAACTTTGCCCATTACCTTTCAGTGCTGCACCAGGTCAGAATGTTTGAAGCAACAAATTGCTCAGTCAGTTTCTTCAACATTATATGAAACTGGGTTGATTTATCCGTGATAATTCCACTTTGGACCTCATCCAGAGGTTTCCTGACACTCTTAGATGTGCTATATTTTACATATATCATGCTAAAATGTTTGGAATTACAGTCTGTTTCAAACATGTCATCAAATCTTTTCTTTTTCTGGCATGAATTCTCAAGAATAATTCAGCAAGCATCTATCCTGCAGTACAGTGTAGAGCTGTTCTGTCTTATGACAAAGAAAAATGTTGCCCTCAATTTCTGTCATACCGTTTGAGTTTCTTCATAATTGTCTTCAAGAATTATATACATTTTTCAGTTAACCTACCTATAGCTAGGTATCTAGGTACAACAGAAGAATGAATGGTTCTATTTTACTTAACAAAACTACATAATTCTTCTGGTGTAAACTACATCCCATTTTCACTAACAATATGTTCAGATAAGCCACAAGCTGCAAAACACCTTCTCAGTTAACTAGAGGTAATGAAATGTGTATTCAGGCATACTATTACTTCTGTCCTTTTTCCAATCTACATACCTACACACACATGTATGTATATATATATATATATATATATATATATATATATATATAATAAATAGATCAACGAAAACAGTGTGTAATCTTTCCCAGCATCGATGCTGACATGATGCCTGCCTAGGTATCCCCTGCCCCATTTAATATATCATACCCAATTTACACTTTCTTTCAGTCTATTCTTCTGTATTTAGTTACTTAATCATCTTAGATAGTGACTGCATTTTAACAAGGCTTGAGTCACCTGTTTTCCTAGCACAGCTTTTCTCAGCTTCCATAAAACAGTTGATCGAGAACCTACTAGAATTCAAACTTTTTTCCATTGAAATCTAAAATCTTTTTGAGCTATTCCAAATCCTCAGCTACTTTTGTTGTCAAGCCTTCCTTTACAGTCCTCAACATTTATGACACTTTGTGGTCAGTTCTAGTTATACTTGCTGTCAGCATTAACTGGAATGCACCTGAAATGTTTCTTAACTGAAGCATTCACATACTGTGTACTTTATTCTGTAACATAAATTGAAATGTCAGATATAGAGGATTTTGATTGGGTCTTTGAACATAAACCACTTATTTTGTGTTTGAGGCAAGAAATTTACCTCAAGGGCAGAATGAAGCTTGAGAAGTGAATTTTTGCATCCACATAACAAGTTGTTTATTATTGCAGAGACCCAATTTTAATTCTTCAAAGCATGTGGAGTTTCATCTACTCCATGTACTACTTGTCACAGAAAAAAAAATAAAAGTGCATGAGCATTTGTACCAACAGTGGGCAGAAGTGAAGCCTCCCCTTTCAGAACCAACAGCTTTGAAAGCCGGTAGACACTTCATTCTGACATACTTTTTAAATGGGTGGTAAATCTTCTGCTGTTCTGTGGTGACTTACTCTGGGTATTGTTGTACTGTAACTCAAGACTAGAGCTGAACAGCACTTAGAGATGCTTAACAAAATGAGCTTACCTTGTCTTTTTCCAAGTTTTGGAGTCTAATCTTGTTGCTTCATGCACTACAATTGAATTCAAGAGAAACCAACACTATTACTGAGTCTAAAAAATTCTGTTTCTTTTTGCTACTCATAAGCTGCCCATGTTATAGCTTGTTTGTGAATTGTTGCTGTCCCTTCGCAGGCAAACTCTCATGATCAAATGAAAGTTAATAATAGTTTATGGTCAGTAACCAACTTGAATATTCTGACACACAGGTACTGATGGATTGTATTTACTTCACACATCAAATGTTTCTTCTTCATTCTGAGAATACTTTTTGTTCAGTAGGAGAAAGGGTTTTTGGTATCTATGCAGTTGGTCTTTCATGGCCTGCAGCCATGATATACCGAATCACCACAAATGTGCTGTGTGTTAAAGCATCATAAACAAGCAGCACTGGACCTTTTCATCACAGTGTCACAAGTCAGAGATTCTTTCATTTGCATTTTTCTCAGGTTGCTTCCATTGTCACAACACATTTGTTAGGAATCTGCGCAGTGGTTATTTTGAAATGAACTTTCTATATTAGATAGCCAGAGCATGGATGTCTTTAACTATTTCAAAAATGTAAGGGGAGGGGGAGCTAATGAATGACCTTCACCATGTTTGCTTAAAAAGTATCCCTTTCCTGACCACCACATTCTCCAGATATTCAGTCCGCAATTGACCAAACTCACATTTTGATTATTTTTTTTAGTCTCAGTCCATACTCTTCAGTCTTTACAGCACTTTATGTAATTTACTGAGCTTTTCCATTAACCAACAACATAAGCATCTGATTATATTCAAATTGTAGAATGCATTTTCCATTATTTTTGAAATAATAGATGGAACAGAGCTCAAATCAAATGGGAGGCTTTTATACATAAACATCTCCTAATATGTTAATCATTATGCACGTATTATAATCATCATCATTAAATAACTAATGCTGATATGCACCAGTTAAGGCTATTTTAGAAAATACAGTTCAACTAACAAGACCATCAGCTCTTCTGTTCAAGAAAAACAATAGCCTTCAGTGTTTACAGTCTGATTTACTGTCAACTTATAATCATCAAAATACATTTGCCATTATCCCTTTTTGCTGCAGGAACAATTTAAGCTGCCCACTCACTTTCCTTCATAGGGTTAATAACATCTTCTCTTTCAAATCTTTCAAGCTCTTATCTAGTCTTTCTTTCATTGCAAACAATAATTGTCGACTTCTGCAAAATTTAAATTCATGTAACATTGCAACATATGCTGGCTCACAAATGTAATCTGTTTCTATTTTAGTATCAGCTTCTGCAACTATTTCCTTACACAAAAAGCCAGTCTTTTTTGTTTACTTTTCTTAACATGTCGTATCCCTTATTCCACCTACCACAGGCAAGCTGCCATGTGTACCTTTTAGGCTCCCCTACAGAATTTTCTAAGCATGACTTGGGAAACAGTACAGAAAACAATTTTCAGGGATAATAGTGCTGTAGCAGTATCATCTCTATTTCCATTATTTTATAATTTATAATATGTATAAACATAAATGATTCTTCACGTTTCTGAGTACTTATCAAAAGCACCGATAATTCAGTGGCATTTTCACATCTTTGTTCATCTTTCCATGCATTATTTTTGCAGGCATAATTATTTTTCCTCTGATCTTGTGACTGTATCTTTCATTTTCTCTATCAGCTGGGTAAACTCAGTAAACGCAAGTGCCATTTTAGGTGTGACTAAGAAGTATTGTCTGGTTAAGTGAACTGATCAGTCACACAAAAAGTTACTGAGGAAGTCAACAGGACTAAGGGTCAAAGCTTCATCAGCAGCTTATAGACCTAATCCTACGCATTAACTGTCAGTTTAAAAGTCCCTGGCTTGCTGGCATAGATGGATGGAGCCATTGCTGTGACCCATCTGACTGAAGTTTGATTAGCTGTCCTGGCCCTGAATGCCTAGCGAATTAACTGTCAGTTTAAAAGTCCCTGGCTTGCTGGCATAGATGGATGGAGCCATTGCTGTGACCCATCTGACTGAGGTTCAGTTAGCTGCCCTGGCCCTGAATGCCTAGTGCATTAACTGTCAGTTTAAAAGTCCCTGGCTTGCTGGCATAGATGGATGGAGCCATTGCTGTGACCCATCTGACTGAAGTTCGATTAGCTGCCCCTGGCCCTGAATGCTTAGCACATTAACTGTCAGTTTAAAAGTCCCTGGCTTGCTGGCATAGATGGATGGAGCCATTGCTGTGACCCATCTGACTGAAGTTCGATTAGCTGCCCCTGGCCCTGAATGCTTAGCACATTAACTGTCAGTTTAAAAGTCCCTGGCTTGCTGGCATAGATGGATGGAGCCATTGCTGTGACCCATCTGACTGAGGTTCAGTTAGCTGCCCTGGCCCTGAATGCCTAGATGGCAAGGAAGGGAGAGGAATGATGGGGTGTGGCTTGTTTGTCTTTTTCAGGGATTCAGGAGGGTAATGAGTACTTTGGGAGTACATAGAAAAGTGTGATTTCTCCGGGGAGACTTGGGAAACCATGTCTTATGCTTGAGGGCAGATGGTAGTACTGCTTGCTGGCATTGGCCCTTGTGAAAGTGAGAGGCAATCAGCATAGGTAACCCACTGCACGTCTCCTCTCAACTCTGCAAGCTGGGTATCCATATGAATCATACAGCTATCATAAAACCCTTGAGTCACCCAAATGGCTTTGTAAATAATGGCCCCTCACAGTTGACTCTCACCCAATGATAGGAATGAATGGACCAACTAGCCAAGAGAGAGCTGACAGTTAACAGGCAGCAAGGCCAAAGAGTGCAAAAAAAAAAAAACAGGTCACTGTAGTATTACATGGTGATTTTATATTCCTTACTTTTCACCATCTCTTTCTGCAATTTCCATACTAATATTTTATTTCTATGCCTTTGGAAATGTTACATTTGAGCCAGAAAGTAGTTTTCTCTGCTAAGCTCCATTGTTCATACCCCTAATGCATCTTTGTCTGACTCATTCATGCTTGACCCAAATTCACAGACTGCAGCAAGCAGACAGTTTCACTTGTGCAACATGTGCTGAATCACTGGCTCTGTGAACCACTGATTGCAATGGTTAAAATGTAATCTTTCTTCAATTACCAACAGCTGCAGCTCAAAATGCCCCTTTAATATTTACTCAATCTATTTTTAGGGTTTATCCTTAGGTTTTCGTGGATGAGCAATGTTATGAAGTAATCCATTTGTGGACGGAAATATAATACTGAGTAATATCATCACAAAAATGCTCATGTCTTCCTGTATGTGCAAGCCATGACACCATGCTTGAGTTAAATTCTTTTTATATGTTTTTGACTTTCATAACTGCTGACCATCATGCCTACCCTTATCAGATTAGAATCCCTTCATTCCTTCTTACACTGATATCAGTAGCAGGAAGGTGACAGTAGTCCAGAGAGTTTGCCATTCTGGCAGCTATTGAGATGGTTTTATACCCTCATCAGCATTCTTGTAATGAAAACATTTGTTTCTTAGCCCTAACCCCTCCCGTGGGTGGAGAATGTGTGCTTGTGTCACCGTGGTGATGCTATAGCTTCTCTTTGTGTTTCTCTATTCATCCTGTGAGGGGTCATGGCAGCATTGTCACCCAGACTGCCCCCTACTCACATCCTCTCCACACCAGCTCCAACAGGCATTTTAAATTATTTTTAAGTTAGAAATTATAGGTGAGTGCATTCTTTGTCCTTCTAAAAGTAGTAAATGATATAATGATTGAATGATAGAATGGTGGGCATCTTTACCTAATAGAAGGGAGAATCAAATATACTTGGAACTTTCACACTCTAACAAATAACGAACAAGAATGTCTTACATGTACACACGCACACACACACACACACACACACACACACACACACACACACACACACACACACACACACACACGCACACACACACACACACACACACACACACACACACACACACACACACACGCACACACACACACACACACACACACACACACACACACACACACACACACACACACACACACACACACACACACACACACACACGCACACAAACACACACACACACACACACACACACACACACACACACACACACACACACACACACACACACACACACACACACACACACACACACACACACACACACACACACACACACACACACACACACACACACACACGCACACACACACTGTCCACTGCTATATTTTATTGCTCAAAACTTATTGTACTTTAATTGGCCTGCAGGTAAGAAAACGTGACATAATTCATGCTGTGAAACACAAGTGCTGAAGCATGAATGTAAAACCTCCTTTAAACTATTTTTGATTGCCCCTCATATGGAAAGGTGAACCCCACAATTGTCAATGACAGGACAATAAAGGAAAAGGTGAGTGAAAAACAAAAAGAGATCAAGAGAGAATTCAAGGATAGAAAGACAAAGAAAAAAAAACAGGAAGGTGTGGCAGAGGGGAAAAAGAGAGGCAGAGTGAGAGAGCTTCCTCCATCATGCACCATGCAGCATTTAGACAATACATTTTGTTGTTTAAGTGTAACAAATGTACTCCTTCAGTACCCCAACAGTATACAAGTAGCACTGTGCCAATTCTCTTACTTAAAGAAGGAGAGCAGAAAGAAGTGGGAGACAGAAAAGACTGACCAGGCTAGGAAGGACTACTGGTTGGCTAACAAAGAAGCTAAGAAAGAAGTTGCAATAGCATCGGAGGCACTGTACCAACTTCTGGAAAGTGTCGCAGTAAGGGGCACAAATAAACTATATCAAGTTGCAAGGCAAAGACAGAAAGATAAAGAAGATAGTCAGACACCCTTCATAAGGGATGCCAACAACAACCTGCTCACCAGTCCACAGGACATCAAAGGCAGATGGAAGGAATATTTCCAGCAGCTTCTGTATGAGGAAAACCTCACAGAAGTTGTAATGAGAGAAGAAGAGGAGCCCACTCTAGAAGAAGTAAGAACAGCACTAAGGTAGATGAAGTCAGGGAAAGCAGCAGGCTCAGATGAGGTCACAGCAGATATGATAAAGATGCTGGGTGAGAGAGGGGAGAAATGGCTCCTGAGGGTACTAATAGCAGTGTGGAGAGAAAGGCATATCTCAGATGACTGGAGAATAAGCATACTCATTCCAGTGTACAAGAACAAAGGGGACATCCACAACTGTGGGCAGTACAGAGGTATCAAACTCCTCTCACATTGCATGAAAGTTCTGGAGAGGGTGATTGATAAATGGATATGCAGAGTAGTAGAATGTAAGATGGGAGATGAGCAGTTTGGACTCCGATCAGGATGCAGCACAATTGACCCAATGTTTGCATTGAGACAGATACTTGAGAAGAAGCTAGAGATGAGGAGAAAGTCCAACTGGGCATTCCTAGACTTGGAGAAAGCATATGACAAGGTACCAAGAAAGCTAATCTGGGCAGTACTGTTGCGGATTGATGTCCCAGAAACATTGGTAGAATTAGTGTAGGCTATGTGCAAGAACCCACTGACTCAAGTACGAACAGTGTTCGGCCTCACAGAGTTGTTCCCAGTGGGAGTGGGTGCACATCAGGGTTCAGCTCTGAGCCCACTGCTGTTCATACTGATGATGGACTACATTAGCAAACAGGTTGGAGGGGACGGATCAACAAAGCTGCTGTATGCAGACGATATGGCAGTGCAGGCAGACTCTGAGATAGAACTTCAGCAAAGGATAAGAGAATGGAATGCAAATCTGAAGGCACATGAGATGAAACTAAGCACAGATAAGACAGTGGTGATGGCAGCAAATTGGGGAAATAAGAAGAAGCTGTGAATATAACCACTCGGCCAGGATTACAACACCTAATCTTACATAGCTGAATACTGTCCTGCAGCCAATGCATACTAATCCTAATACAGCCGAATACTGTCCTGCAGCCAATGGATACTAACCCTAATACATCTGAATACTGGCCAGCAGCCAATGCATACTAATCCTAATACAGCTGAATACTGTCATGCAACCAATGCATACTAATCCTAATACAGCTGAATACTGTCCTGCAGCCAATGCATACTAATCCTAATAGATGTGAATACTGTCCTGCAGCCAATGCATACTAATCCTAATACAGCTGAATACTGTCTTGCAGCCAATGCATACTAATCGTAGCACAGCTGAATACTGTCCTGCGGCCAATGCATACTAATCCTAATACAGCTGAATACTGTCCTGCAGCCAGTGCATACTAATCCTAACACAGCTGAGTACTGTCCTGCAGCCAATGCATACTAATCCTAACACAGCAGAATACTGTCCAGCAGCCAGTGCATACTGATCCTAACACAGCTGAATATTGTCCTGCAGCCAATGCATACAAATCGTATAACAGCTGAACACTGCCCTACAGCCAATTTGTACTACTCCTAATACAGCTGAATACTGTCCTGCAGCCAATGCATACTAATAAAAATACAGATGAATACATACTGCAGCCAATGCATACTAATCCTAATACAGCTGAATACTGTCCTTCAGCCAATGCATACTAATCCTAATACAGCTAAATACTGTCCTGCAGCCAATGCGTACTAATCGTATCACAGCTGAATGCTGTCCTGCAGCCAATGCGTACTAATCATATCACAGCTGAATACTGTCCTGCAGCCACTGCATACTAATCATATCACAGCTGAATACTGTCCTGCAGCCAATGCATACTACAGCTGAATACTGTCCTGCAGCCAATGCACACTAATCCTAATAAAGCTGAATACTGTCCTGCAGCCAATGTGTACTAATCATATCACAGCTGAATACTGTCCTGCAGCCAATGCATACTAATCGTATCACAGCTGAATACTGTCCTGCAGCCAATACGTACTAATCCTAATACAGCTGAACACTGTCCTGCAGCCTTCTTCTTCTTCTTTTGGCTTTTCCCAGTTAGGGGTCGCCACAGCGGATCATCTGTCCGCTCATGAGTGGCAGTGGAGTTTTACGGTGTTGAGTTGCCAGCCCGGCACCCAATCTTCCACAGAAGGCACACACACACAAAGACTCACACCTAGGGCCAATTTAGTGTGTCCAATCCACGTACTGCATGTCTTTGGGATGTGGGAGGAAACCGGAGCACCCGGAGGAAACCCACACGACCACAGGGAGGACATGCAGACTCCGCACAGAAGGCACCCCAGCCAAGAATCGAACTGGAGAACCTCTTGCTGTGAGGCGGCAATGCTAAGTGCTGCAGAACACTGTTCTGCAGCCAATGCATACTAATCCTAACAGAGCTGAATACTGTCCTGCAGCCAATGCATACTAATCGAATCAAAGCTGAATACTGTCCTGCAGCCAATACATACTAATCCCAATACAGCTGAATACTGTTCTGCAGCCAATGGATACTGATCCTAATACAGCTGAATACTGTCCTGCAGCCAATGCATACTAATCCTAATACAGCTGAATACTGTCCTGCAGGCAATGCATACTAATTCTAATACACCTGAATACTGTCCTGAAGCCAAAGCATATTAATCCTAATACAGCTGAATACTGTCCTGCAGCCAATGCATACTAATCCTAATACAGCTGAATACTGTCCTGCAGGCAATGCATACTAATTCTAATACACCTGAATACTGTCCTGAAGCCAAAGCATATTAATCCTAATACAGCTGAATACTGTCCTGCAGCCAATGCATACTAATCCAAATACAGCTGAATATGTACTGCAGTCAATGCATACTAATCATATCAAAGATGAATACTGTCTTACAGCCAATGCATACTAATCGTATCATAGCTGAATACTGTCCTGCAGCCAATACATACTAATCATATCACAGCCAAATATTGTCCTGCAGCCATTCCGTACTAATCCAAATACAGCTGAATACCGTCCTGCAGCCAATGCATAATAACCATGTCAAAGCTGAATACTGTCCTGCAGCCAGTGCATACTAATCTTATCACAGCTGAATACTGTCCTGCAGCCAATGCATACTAATCCTAATACAGCTGAATACTGTCCTGCAGCCAATGCATACTAATACTAATACAGCTGAATACTGTCTGCAGCCAATACATACTAATCGTATCACACCTGAATACTGTCCTGCAGCCAATGCATACTAAACCTAATACAACTGAATATTGTCCTGCAGCCAATACATACTAATCCTAATACAGCTGAATACTGTCCAGCAGCCAAGGCATAATAATCCTAATACAGCTAAATACTGTCTTGCAGCCAATGGATACTAATCCTAATACAGCTGAATACTGTCCTGCAGCCAGTGCTTACTAATCCTAAAACAGCTGAATACTGTCCTGCAGCCAATGCATACCAATCCTAATACATCTGAATACTGTCCTGCAGCCAAAGCGTACTAATCCTAATACAGCTGTATACTGTCCTGCAGCCAATGCATACTAATCTTACCACAGTTGAATACTGTCCTGCAGCCAGTGCATACTAATTGTATCACAGCTGAATACTGTCCTGCAGCCAATGTATACTAATCGTATCACAGCTGAATACTGACCTGCAGCCAGTGCGTACTAATCTTATCACAGTTGAATACTGTCCTGCAGCCATTGCATACTAATCTTATCACAGTTGAATACTGTCCTGCAGCCAATGTATACAAATCATATTGCAGCTGAATACTGTCCTGCATCCACTGCATACTAATCCTAACATAGCTGAAAACTGTCCTCCAGCCAAGGCATACTAATAGTATCACAGCTGAACACTGTCCTGCAGCCAATGCATACTAATCCTAATACATCTGAATACTGTCTTGCAGCCAACGCATACTAATCCTTAGGCATCTGAATACTGTACTGCAGCCAATGCATAATAATCATATCACAGCTGAATATGTCCTGCAGCCAATGCATAATAATCATATCACAGCCGAATACTGTCCTGCAGTCAATGCATACTAATCATATCACAGCTGAATACTGCCCTGCAGCCAATGCATACTAATCATATCACAGCCGAATACTGTCCTGCAGTCAATGCATACTAATCATATCACAGCTGAATACTGCCCTGCAGCCAATGCATACTAATCATATCACAGCTGAATACTGTCCGGCAGCCATTGCATACTAATCCTAATTCAGCTGAATATGTCCTGAAGCCAATGCATAATAATCATATCACAGCCGAATACTGCCCTGCAGCCAATGCATACTAATCATATCACAGATGAATACTGTCCTGCAGGCAATGCATACTAATCCTAATACAGCTGAATACTGTCCTGCAGCCAGTGCATATTAATCCTAATACAGCTGAATACTATCCTGCAGCCAATAAATCCAAATCGTATCACAGTTGAATACTGTCCTCCAGCCAATGCGTACTAATCCTAATACAGCTGAATACTGTCCTGCAGCCAATGCATACTAATACTAATACAGCTGAATATGTCCTGCAGCCAATGCATACTAATCCTAATACAGATGAAAACTGTCCTGCAGGAAATGCATAGTAATCATGATACATTTGAATATTGTCCTGCAGCCAAAGCGTGCTAATCCTAGTACAGCTGATTACTGTCCTGCAGCCAATGCATACTAATCCTAACATAGCTGAATACTGTCCTGTAGTCCATGGATACTAATCATATCACAGCTGAATACTGTCCTGCAGCCAATGCATAGTAATCGTATCACAGCTGAATACTGTCCTGCAGCCAATGTCTACTACTGCTAACACAGCTGTATCCTGTCCTGCAGCCAATGCATTCTAATCCTAATACAGCTGATCACTGTCCTGCAGCCAATGCATACTAATACTAATACAGCTGAATACTGTCTGCAGCCAATGCATACTAATCGTATCACAGCTGAATATTGCCCTGCAGCCAATGCATGCTAATCATATCACAGCTGAATACTGTCCTGCAGCCAATGCATTCTAATCCTAATACAGCTGAATACTGTCCTGCAGCCAATGCATACTAATACTAATACAGCTGAATACTGTCTGCAGCCAATACATACTAATCGTATCACAGCTGAATACTGTCTTGCAGCCAATGCGTACTAATCCTGATACAGCTGAATACTGTCCTGAATCCACCACATACTAATCCTAACATAGCTGAATACTGTCCTATAGTCAATGGATGCTAATCGTATCACAGCTGTATGCTGTCCTGCAGCCAATGCATACTAAACCTAATACAGCTGAATACTGTCCTGCAACCAAGGCATAATAATCCTAATACAGCTAAATACTGTCCTGCAACCAGTGGATACTAATCCTAATACAGCTGAATACTGTCCTGCTGCCAATGCATACTAATCATAACTCCCAACTGTCCCTGATTTTAACTCAAATGTTAGCTCTGTCCCTCTTAATCCTTCCTAAAACTAGTGACTTTTGGAGGAAAGGTGGTGAACTGCACTTAATTAATAATGACAATAATTAAGAGTTATAGACTTCTTTTACTTCAGAAAATGTGTATTAATTCATATGCTCTGAGTCTGTCAATGTTACAAGTTAATAGCACTAATATTTTAAAAGTGTCCCTGATTTTTTTTTCACTTGTCCCTGATTCTGTTGAAATTTGTCCCTGATTGGTTGAGAGGTCTGATACTAATCCTAAAACAGCTGAATACTGTCCCGCAGTCAATGCATACCAATCCTAATACATCTGTATACTGTCCTGCATCCAAACAGTACTAATCCTAATACAGCTGAATACTGTCCTGCAGCCAATGCATATTAATCTTATTACAGTTGAATACAGTCCTGCAGCCAATGCATACTAATCGTATCACAGTTGAATACTGTCCTGCAGCCAAAGTATACTAATCGTATCACAGCTGAATTCTGACCTGGAGCCAATGCATACTAATCTTATCACAGTTGAATACTGTCCTGCAGCCAATGCATACTAATCTTATCACAGTTGAATACTGTCCTGCAGCCAATGCATACTAATTGTATCACAGCTGAATACTGTCCTGCAGCCAATATTAAACCAATCATATTGCAGCTGAATACTGTCCTGCATCCACTGCATACCAATCCTAACATAGCTGAATACTATCTTGCAGTCAATGGATACTTATCGTATCACAGCTGAATGCTGTCCTGCAGCCAATGCATACTAATCGTATCACAGCTAAATACTGTCCTGCAGCCAATGCATACTAAACCTAATACAACTGAATACTGTCCTGCAGCCAATACATACTAATCCTAATACAGCTGAATACTGTCCTGCAGCCAATGCATACTAAACCTAATACAGCTGAATACTGTCCTGCAGCCAAGGCATACTAATCCTAATACAGCTAAATATTGTCCTGCAGCCAATGGATACTAACCTAATACATCTGAATACTGTCCTGCAGCCAAAGCATACTAATCCTTAGACATCTGAATACTGTCCTGCAGCCAATGCATACTAATCCTAATACAGTTGAATACTTTCCTGCAGCCAGTGCATACTAATTCTAATACAGCTGAATACTGCCCTGCAGCCAATACTTAATAATCATATCACAGCCGAATACTGTCCTGCAGTCAATGCATACTAATCATATCACAGCTGAATACTGCCCTGCAGCCAATGCATACTAATCGTATCACAGCTGAATACTGTCCTGCAGCCAATGCATATTAATCCTAATACAGCTGAATACTATCCTGCAGCCAGTAGATACAAATCGTATCACAGTTGAATAAAGTCCTCCAGCCAATGCATACTAATCCTAATACAGCTGAATACTGTCCTGCAGCCAATGCATACCAACACTAATACAGCTGAATACGTCCTGCAGCCAATGCATACTAATCCTAATACAGCTGAAAACTGTCCTGCAGCCAATGCATACTAATCATAATACATTTAAATATTGTCCTGCAGCCAAAGCGTACTAATCCTAATACAGCTGATTACTGTCCTGCAGCCAATGCATACTAATCCTAACATAGCTGAATACTGTCCTGCAGTCCATGGATATTAATCATATCACAGCTGAATACTGTCCTGCAGCCAATATCTACTAATCCTAACACAGCTGAATCCTGTCCTGCAGCCAATGCATACTAATCCTAATACAGCTGAATACTGTCCTGCAGCCAATGCATACTAATCGTATCACAGCTGAATACTGTCCTGCAACAAATGCATACTAATCCTAATACAGCTGACTACTGTTCTGCAGCCAATGCATACTAATCCTAATACAGCTGACTACTGTTCTGCAGCCAATGCATGCTAATCGTATCACAGCTGAATACTATCCTGAAGCCAATGAGTATTAATCCTAATACAGCTGAAAACTGTCTGCAGCCAATGCATACTAATCCTAATACAGCTGAATACTTTCCTGCAGCCATTGCATACTAATCCTAATACAGCTGAATACTGTCCTGCAGCCAATGCATACTAATCGTTTCACAGCTGAATACTGTCCTGCAGCAAATGCATACAAGTACTAATACAGCTGAATACTGTCCTGCAGCCAATGCACACTAATACTAATACAGCTGAATACTGTCCTGCAGCCAAGGCATACTAGTCATATCACTGCTGAATACTGCCCTGCAGCCAATGCATACTAATCGTATCACAGATGAATATGCTCCTGCAACCAATGCATACTAATCCTAATTCAGCTGAATATTGTCCTGCAGCCAATGCATACTAATCATATCACAGCTGAATACTGTCCTGCAGCCAATGTATTCTAATTGTATCACAGCTAAATACTGTCCTGTACCAATGCGTACTAATCGTATCAAAGCTGAATACTGTCCTGCAGCCAATGCATACTAATCCTAATTCAGATGAATACTGTCCTGCAGCCAATGCATACTAATCTTAATACAGTTGAATACTGTCCTGCAGCTATTGCTTACTAATTGTATCACAGCTGAGTTCAGTCCTGCAGTCAGTGCATGCTAATCGTATCACAGCTGAATACTGTCCTGCAGCCAATGCATACTAATCATATCACAGCTGAATACTGTCCTGCAGCCAATGTATACTAATCCTAATACAGCTGAATGCTGTCCTGCAGCCATTGCTTACTAATTGAATCACTGCTGAATACTGTCCTGCAGCCAATGCATGCTAACCATATCACAGCTGAATACTGTCCTGCAGCCAATGCATACTAATCATATCACAGCTGAATACTGTCCTGCAGCCAATGCATACTAATCCTAATACAGCTGAATACTGTCCTGCAGCCAATGCATATTAATCCTAATACAGCTGAATACTATCCTGCAGCCAATACATACAAATCGTATCACAGTTGATTACTGTCCTCAAGCCAATGCGTACTAATCCTAATACAGCTGAATACTGTCCTGTAGCCAATGCATACAAATACTAATACAGCTGACTACGTTCTGCAGCCAATGCATGCTAATCCTAATACAGCTGAAAACTGTCCTGCAGCCAATGCATACTAATCATAATACATATGAATATTGTCCTGCAGCCAAAGTTTACTAATCCTAATTTTTATTTATTTATTTTATTTTACATTTGTTGTCCGGGATAGTCCGACTGGATGCATGTCCATTTTCAGCAGAGGCCCAGGGAGAAAAGCTCCAAGGATAAGCAGATACAGCATTACATAATACCAGCATTACATATTACAAACAGACTATTTACAGAGATTACATAAGTAAGCAAGTTAAACAAAGTTCCACAGGTTACAGTTCATCCTGAGCACAAGTCAGGATTAAATTAAATTACACAGTAAACTGGTTAACAGATTTTTACACATTCTAGAGAGAGTTAGCCAGGCTTGATACGTTGCCATAGCCAGTTAAGTGACAAATGTTGTTTGAGTCTAGTTTTAAATTGACCTAAGGTGGAAAGTAAGGTAATATCAGCTGGAAGAGTTCCAGGATCTACTTGCAGAGTTTACAAAGAGAGAATCACCGGCTGTTTTATTAATTTTGCAGGTCTGAATTAGTAGTTTGTTAGAGGATCAAGCGGTCTATGATTGTTATAGGGGTTGATAATATTTTTAAGTGCAGGAGTATTGTCCGGATTATAGAGGATTTTATAGGCCATAATCAGTTGGTTATACTGGATTAGGCTGGGTAGTTCAAGCCACCCAAGCTGATTTAGATTGATGCAATGATGTGTCCTAAAAGGCAGCCCAGTGGCAAACCTGGCAATGTGGTTGTAGCAAATTGAGAGTTTGTTAAGGACAGTCTTGTTTAAATTCGAGAGTAGAGCGGATGCATACAGAAGGGTTGAAAGAAGGTGAGGCGAGCTATGGCAATTTTAGCGGAGGGTTAGGAAGGCTTTTATTCTGTAAAGTGACCCTAGTTTGTTGTTGTTGATTTTGATAGTTTGGTTAACATGTAGGTCAAATTTTAGATTATTGTCTATGATGACACCTAATAGTTTTGTAGACGGGTCAGGAGATTATTGTGCCATCATTTCATTTTATAGTAAAGGTGAAAGCAGTAGACCTACGTGTTGGTGAAAATAACAGCATTTTAGTTTTTGGGATTTAGGATCAGACGATGTTTAGAAAGCCAGTTTTCTATTGTATTAAAGGTGGTCTGGGTAGCTGACCATAACTCTTCTGGAGATGTGGCTGAGCAAATCAGAGTAGAGTCATCGCATATTGGATACAGCTGACTTTTGGGATGACAGTATAAAGGTCGTTAATGAAGATGGAGAACAGCAAGGGCCCTAGTATAGAGCCTTGTGGTACTCCAAGGGTGTTAGGTAGAAGGTTAGAGAGTTTGTTCTGCCAGAGGACAGCCTGCTGTCGACCATTCAGGTAGGATTGAAACCACTGGAGGGCTCCAGTATCTAGACAGAATGTTTGCAGGGTGTGGATTTAAAGTTGGTGATCAGCTATTTCGAATGCCTTGGAAAGATCCAAAGAGGGCTGAGGATATATAATTATTGTTGCAATTATGGTTTATGGTGTTAGTAAAGGCTAGGAGGGCTGAAGTGCTGTGATGAGGACGGAAGCCACGCTGAGTGTCTGCCATAAGGTGATTTTGGATTAGGTGGTGCATGAGTTGTCTATGAATGAATTTTTCCATAATCTTTGCAAGTGGAGAGTATAGCTATTGGCCTATAATTGAAGAATTCAGTAGAGCTGCCTCCTTTGTGAAGCGGGATTACATAGGATATTTTCCAGATGGTGGGAATGTTAGCTTCTACTATGGTTCGATTGATTAGTATTGAGACGGGTAAGCAATAGCATCAGCTGATTTTGTAGGTACTGCAGGAGTTGATCAGCAGAAAGTGTAGTGGGTTTTAATTTTTGATCAAGGTACGGATAAGTGAAGTGGCGACTGGTTGGAAGCTGAACGTGAGTAGGTTTCTAGGGGTGCTACTTTCAGGACCAGGGGAGCTAGGAGGTAGGTGGCTAGCTAGGCGTTGAATTGTCTCAGTAAAGAATTGGTTAAAACTATCAGAAACATCTTCAGGGTTTTATCAATAGTAGCAGCAGGGATTGGGGTTGAAGTTTGTCCAGGATGTAGTAGATTATTTAAACCTGCCCAAAACTACTGAGGGTTATTTTGATTTACTGTCTGTAAATTACAGTAGTATTGTTTTTTGTCTTGTAAAATTGATTTTTTGGTTTAGTTCCTGGATTGCCTGTATTTAATGTGATCTTGAGGGCCTTTAGAAGAATGCCATAAAGCCCATACTTTGTTTCTAAGGGTAATTTTGAGTTTAGACTCTATATAAAGCCATGGTGCAGTTTTTGCCTTGGTTCTCTTTGAACGAACAGGTGCATGCAAATCAAGGATCTCAAGGAATTTGTTGTTAAAATATGCTACTGCTTCCTCTAAGGGGAGGTGTTTTAGAATAGACCAATTACATGAGTTTAGTTCTTGTTGGAATTTGGCAGGGTCAAAGTTTTTATTGTTTCTAACCTTTCTGAGTAAGGGTTGTTGGGAATTAATGGTTTTGTGCTTAATTACATATGTGAGAAGGTGATCTTAAGCCATTAAGGAGGGTACCAGAGGTGTACAGTTGGGGGTGAATGTTTATGAGTACCCAGTCAAGTATACTTTCTTTTTGGTTGGGTTTACCTATCCTGGTAGGTTGTGGATATGATTTGTGTAAATGCATGCAGGTTAATATGGGTGGTTGGGGATTCTGAGGAACAGGTGCCCCTGTCTATGTTAAAGTCTCCAAGTAGTAGGGTTTCTTGGGGGTAGTGACATGATAGCCAGTGCAGGATATCTTCAAATGTAGATATATTGTTAACTGGGGAATGTACATACAGATGATAGTAATGCATTTATTTTTATTAAGTTGCAATTTGGTGGCAATAATCTCTGAGTTATTAATCTGAGGAGGTTGTATTACATCTATGGTGACATTCAACTCAGATTTATAGAGTACAGCTACCCACCACCCCTTCCTCAAGCACGATCCAGTCTATGTATGTTGTACCCAGGTGGTAACACTTCATTGTCTTTAGTGTTAGGTTTTAACCAGGTTTCAGATAAACAGAGAATCTCAGGGGAGTGGACATCCAGAAGTGCACACAATTCATGTACCTTGTTATTAATGCTTCTAATATTGAGATGACAGACTAGGAGAGAGTTAGTTGGCCTATTAATTGTTGGTTTGTAGCTTAGATTGCAAGTAGAGGGGGTATGTGTATCTGAACTGAGTGGGCCAGGGTTGGGGTGAATATCACCACCAAGTATTAGGTTAGTACAGGCTAATACAGCTGATTACTGTCCTGCAGCCAATGCATACTAATCCTAACAAAGCTGAATACGGTCCTGCAGTCCATGGATACTAATCATATCACAGATGAATACTGTCCTGCAGCCAATGCATAGTAATCATATCACAGCTGAATACTGTCCTGCAGCCAATGTCTACTAATCCTAACACAGCTGAAAACTGTCCTGCAGCCAATGCATACTAATCCTAATGCAGTTGAATACTTTCCTGCAGCCAGTGCATACTAATTCTAATACAGCTGAATACTGTCCTGCAGCCAATGCATACTAATTCTAATACAGCTGAATACTGTCTTGCAGCCAATGCATATTAATCCTAATACAGCTGAATACTATCCTGCAGCCAATAAATACAAATTGTATCTCAGTTGAATACTGTCTTCCAGCCAATGCGTACTAATCTTAATTCAGCTGAATACTGTCCTGCAGCCAATGCATACTAATACTAATACAGCTGAATATGTCCTGCAGCCAATGCATACTAATCCTAATACAGCTGAAAACTGTCCTGCAGCCAGTGCATAGTAATCATGATACATTTGAATATTGTCCTGCAGCCAAAGCGTGCTAATCCTAGTACAGCTGATTACTGTCCTGCAGCCAATGCATACTAATCCTAACATAGCTGAATACTGTCCTGTAGTCCATGGATACTAATCATATCACAGCTGAATACTGTCCTGCAGCCAATGCATAGTAATCGTATCACAGCTGAATACTGTCCTGCAGCCAATGTCTACTACTGCTAACACAGCTGTATCCTGTCCTGCAGCCAATGCATACTAATCCTAATTCAGCTGAATACTGTCCCGCAGTCCATGGATACTAATCATATCACAGCTGAATACTGTCCTGCAGCCAATGCATAGTAATCGTATCACAGCTGAATACTGTCCTGCAGCCAATGTCTACTACTGCTAACACAGCTGTATCCTGTCCTGCAGCCAATGCATACTAATCCTAATTCAGCTGAATACTGTCCTGCAGCCAATGCATACTAATTGTATCACAGCTGAATACTGTCCTGCAGCCAATGCATACTAATCCTAATACAGCTGACTACTGTTCTACAGCCAGTGCATGCTAATCGTATCACAGCTGAATACTATCCTGAAGCCAATGTGTACTAATCCTAATACAGCTGAATACGTCCTGCAGCCAATGCAAACTAATCCTAATACATCTGAAAACTGTCCTGCAGCCAATGAATACTAATCATAATACATCTGAATATTGTCCTGCAGCCAAAGCGTACTAATCCTAATACAGCTGATTACTGTCCTGCAGCCAATGCATACTAATCCTAACATAGCTGAATACTGTCCTGCAGTCCATGGATACTAATCATATCACAGCTGAATACTGTCCTGCAGCCAATGTCTACTAATCCTAACACAGCTGAATTCTGTCCTGCAGCCAATGCATACTAATCCTAATACAGCTGAATACTGTCCTGCAGCCAATGCATAGTAATCATATCACAGCTGAATACTGTCCTGCAGCCAATGCATACTAATCCTAATACAGCTGACTACTGTTCTGCAACCAATGCATGCTAATCGTATCACAGCTGAATACTATCCTGAAGCCAATGTGTACTAATCCTAATACAGCTGAATACTTTCCTGCAGCCATTGCATACTAATCCTAATACAGCTGAATACTGTCCTGCAGCCAATGCATACTAATCGTTTCACAGCTGAATACTGTCCTGCAGCAAATGCATATTAATACTAATACAGCTGAATACTGTCCTGCAGCCAATGAATATTAATACTAATACAGCTGAATACTGTCCTGCAGCCAAGGCATACTAACCGTATCACTGCTGAATACAGCCCTGCAGCCAATGCGTACTAATCGTATCACAGCTGAATACTGTCCTGCAGCCAATGCATACTAATCGTATCACAGCTGAATACACTCCTGCAGCCAATGCATACTAATCCTAATTCAGCTGAATATTGTCCTGCAGCCAATGCATACTAATCATATCACAGCTGAATACTGTCCTGCAGCCAATGCATTCTAATTGTATCACAGCTGAATACTGTCCTGCAGCCAATGCATACTAATCGTAGCACAGCTGAATACTGTCCTGCAGCCAATGCATACTAATCCTAATTCAGATGAATACTGTCCTGCAGCCAATGCATACTAATCTTAATACAGTTGAATACTTTCCTGCAGCCATTGGTTACTAATTGTATCACAGCTGAATACAGTCCTGCAGTCAATGCATGCTAATCGTATCACAGCTGAATACTGTCCTGCTGCCAATGCATACTAATCGTATCACAGCTGAATACTGTCCTACAGCCAATGCATACTAATTCTAATACAGCTGCATACTGTCCTGCAACCAATGCATACTAACCCTAATTTAGCTGAATATTGTCCTGCAGCTAATGCATACTAATCATATCACGGCTGAGTACTGTCCTGCAGTCAATGCATACTAATATTAACACAGCTGAATACTGTCCTGCAGCCAATGCATACTAATCCTAATACAGCTGAATACTGTCCTGCAGCCAATGCATGCTAATACTAATACAGCTGAATACTTTCTGCAGCCAATACATACTAATCATATCTCAGCTGAATACTGTCCTGCAGCCAATGCATACTAACCGCATCACAGCTGAATACTGTCCTGCAGCCAATGCATACTAATCGCATCACAGCTGAATACTGTCCTGCAGCCAATGCATACTAATCCTAATACAACTGAATACTGTCCTGCAACCAATATGTACTAATCATAATACAGCTGAAAACTGTCCTGCAGCCAATGCATACTAATCCTAATACAGCTGAATACTGTCCTGCAGTTAATGCATACTAATCGTATCACAGCTGAGTACTGTCCAGCAGCCAATGCATACTAATCCTAATACAGCTTAATACTGTCCTGCAGCCAGTGCATACTAAAACTATCACATCTGAATACTGTCCTGCAGCCAATGCATACTAATAGTATCACAGCTGAATACTGTCCTGCAGCCAATCCATAATAATCATATCACAGCTGAATACTGTCCTGCAGTCAATGCATACTAATCATATCACAGCTGAATACTGCCCTGCAGCCAATGCATTCTAATCATATCACAGCTGAATACTGTTCTGCAGCCAATGCATACTAATCCTAATACAGCTGATTATTGTCCTGCAGCCAGTGCATACTAATCCTAACATAGCTGAGTACTGTCCTGCAGTCCATGGATACTAATCATATCACAGTTGAATACTGTGCTGCAGCCAATGCATAGTAATCGTATCACAGCTGAATACTGTCCTGCAGCCAACGTCTACTAATCCTAACACAGCTGAAAACTGTCCTGCAGCCAATGCATACTAATCATAATACATTTGAATATTGTCCTGCCGCCAGTGCATACTAATCCTAATACAGTTGAATACTTTCCTGCAGCCAGTGCATACTAATTCTAATACAGCTGAATACCGTCCTGCAGCCAATGCATAATAATCATATCACAGCCGAATACTGTCCTGCAGTCAATGCATACTAATACTAATACAGCTCACTACTGTTCTGCAGCCAGTGCCATCACAGCTGAATACTGTCCTGCCAATGTGTACTAATCCTAATACAGCTGAAAACTGTCCTGCAGCCAACGCATACTAATCCTAATACAGCTAAATACTGTTCTGCAGCTATTGCATACTAATCCTAATACAGCTGAATACTGTCCTGCAGCCAATGCATACTAATCGTTTCACAGCTGAATACTGTCCTGCAGCAAATGCATACAAATACTAATACAGCTGAATACTGTCCTGCAGCCAATGCACACTAATACTAATACAGCTGAATACTGTCCTGCAGCCAAGGCATACTAATCATATCACTGCTGAATACTGCCCTGCAGCCAATGCATACTAATCGTATCACAGATGAATACGCTCCTGCAGCCAATCCATACTAATCCTAATTCAGCTGAATATTATCCTGCAGCCAATGCATACTAATCATATCACAGCTGAATACTGTCCTGCAGTCAATGCATACTAATTGTATCACAGCTAAATACTGTCCTGTACCAATGTGTACTAATTGTATCAAAGCTGAATACTGTCCTGCAGCCAATGCATACTAATCCTAATACAGCTGAATACTGTCCTGCAGCCAATGCATACTAATCGTATCACAGCTGAATACTGTCCTGCAGCCAATGCATACTAATCCTAATACAGCTGAATACTGTCCTGCAGCCAAAGCGTACTAATCCAAATACAGCTGATTACTGTCCTGCAGCCAATGCATACTAATTCTAATACAGCTGAATACTGTCCTGCAGCCAATGCATAATAATCATATCACAGCCGAATACTGTCCTGCAGTCAATGCATACTAATCATATCACAGCTGAATACTGCCCTGCAGCCAATGCATACTAATCATATCACAGCTGAATACTGCCCTGCAGCCAATGCATACTAATCATATCACAGCTGAATACTGTCCTGCAGCCAATGCATACTAATCCTAATACAGCTGAATACTGTCCTGCAGCCAATGCATATTAATCCTAATACAGCTGAATACTATCCTGCAGCCAATACATACAAATCGTATCACAGTTGATTACTGTCCTCAAGCCAATGCGTACTAATCCTAATACAGCTGAATACTGTCCTGCAGCCAATGCATACTAATCCTAATACAGCTGAAAACTGTCCTGCAGCCAATGCATACTAATCATAATACATTTGAATATTGTCCTGCAGCCAAAGCGTACTAATCCTAATACAGCTGATTATTGTCCTGCAGCCAATGCATACTAATCCTAACATAGCTGAATACTGTCCTGCAGTCCATGGATACTAATCATATCACAGTTGAATACTGTCCTGCAGCCAATGCATAGTAATCATATCACAGCTGAATACTGTCCTGCAGCCAATGTCTACTAATCCTAACACAGCTGAAAACTGTCCTGCAGCCAATGCATACTAATCCTAATACAGCTGAATACTGTCCTGTAGCCAATGCATACTAATCCTAATACAGCTGATTACTGTCCTGCAGCCAATAAATACAAATCGTATCACAGTTGAATACCGTCCTGCAGCCAATGCATAATAATCATATCACAGCTGAATACTGTCCTGCAGTCAATGCATACTAATCATATCACAGCTGAATACTGCCCTGCAACCAATGCATACTAATCGTAACACAGCTGAATACTGTCCTGCAGCCAGTGCATATTAATCCTAATACAGCTGAATACTATCCTGCAGCCAATAAATACAAATCGTATCACAGTTGAATACTGTCCTCCAGCCAATGCGTACTAATCCTAATACAGCTGAATACTGTCCTGCAGCCAATGCATACTAATACTAATACAGCTGAAAACTGTCCTGCAGCCAAAGCATAGTAATCATAATACATTTGAATATTGTCCTGCAGCCAGAGCGTACTAATCCTAATACAGCTGATTACTGTCCTGCAGCCAATGCATACTAATCCTAACATAGCTGAATACTGTCCTGTAGTCCATGGATACTAATCATATCACAGCTGAATACTACCCTGAAGCCAATGTGTACTAATCCTAATACAGTTGAATACTGTCCTGCAGCCAATGCATACTAATCGTATCACAGCTGAATACTGTCCTGCAGCCAATGCATACAAGTACTAATACAGCTGAATGCTGTCCTGCAGCCAATGCACACTAATACTAATACAGCTGAATACTGTCTGCAGCCAATGCATACTAATCATATCACAGCTGAATACTGTCCTGCAGCCAATGTATACTAATCCTAATACAGCTGAATGCTGTCCTGCAGCCATTGCTTACTAATTGAATCACTGCTGAATACTGTCCTGCAGCCAATGCATGCTAACCATATCACAGCTGAATACTGTCCTGCAGCCAATGCATACTAATTGTATCACAGCTGAATACTGTCCTGCAGCCAATGCGTACTAATCCTAATACAGGTGAATACTGTCCTGCAGCCAATGCATACTAATACTAATACAGCTGAATATTGTCCTGCAGCCATTGCATACTACTCCTAACACAGCTGAATGCTGTCCTGCAGCCAATGGATACTAATCATATCACAGCTGACTACTGTGCCTCAGTCAATGCATACTAATCGATCACAGCTGAATACCGTCCTGCAGCCAATGCATACTAATCCTAACACAGGTGAATACTGTCCTGCAGCCAATGCATACTAATACTAATACAGCTGAATACTGTCCTGCAAGCATTGTATACTAATCCTAACACAGCTGAATACTGTCCTGCAGCCAATGCATACTAATCGTATCACAGCTGAATACTGTCCTGCAGCCAATGCATACTAATCGTATCACAGCTGAATACTGTCCGGCAGCCAATGCATACTAATTCTAATACAGCTGCATACTGTCCTGCAGCCAATGCATACTAATCCTAATTTAGCTGAATATTGTCCTGCAGCCAATGCATACTAATCATATCACAGCTGAGTACTGTCCTGCAGCCAATGCATACTAATACTAATACAGCAGAATACTGTCCTGCAGCCAATGCATACTAATCCTAATACAGCTGAATACTGTCCTGCAGCCAATGCATACTAATCCTAATACAGCTGAATACTGTCCTGCAGCCAATGCATAATAATCCTAATACAGGTGAATACTGTCCTGCAACCATTGTATACTAATACTAATACAGCAGAAAACTGTCCTGCAGCCAATGCATACTAATCATATCACAGCTGAATACTGCCCTGCAGCCAATGCATACTAATCATATCACAGCTGAATACTGTCCTGCAGCCAATGCATACTAATCCTAATACAGCTGAATACTGTCCTGCAGCCAATGCATATTAATCCTAATACAGCTGAATACTATCCTGCAGCCAATACATACAAATCGTATCACAGTTGATTACTGTCCTCAAGCCAGTGCATACTAATCCTAATACAGCTGAATACTGTCCTGCAGCCAATGCATACTAATACTAATACAGCTGAATACGTCCTGCAGCCAATGCATACTAATCCTAATACAGCTGAAAACTGTCCTGCAGCCAATGCATACTAATCATAATACATATGAATATTGTCCTGCAGCCAAAGCTTACTAATCCTAATTTTTATTTATTTTATTTTATATTTGTTGTCCGGGATAGTCCGACTGGATGCATGTCCATTTTCAGCAGAGGCCCAGGGAGAAAAGCTCCAAGGATAAGCAGATACAGCATTACATAATACCAGCATTACATATTACAAACAGACTATTTACAGAGATTACATAAGTAAGCAAGTTAAACAAAGTTCCACAGGTTACAGTTCATCCTGAGCACAAGTCAGGATTAAATTAAATTACACAGTAAACTGGTTAACAGATTTTTACACATTCTAGAGAGAGTTAGCCAGGCTTGATACGTTGCCATAGCCAGTTAAGTGACAAATGTTGTTTGAGTCTAGTTTTAAATTGACCTAAGGTGGAAAGTAAGGTAATATCAGCTGGAAGAGAGTTCCAGGATCTACTTACAGAGTTTACAAAGAGAGAATCACCAGCTGTTTTATTAATTTTGCAGGTCTGAATTAGTAGTTTGTTAGAGGATCGAAGCGGTCTATGATTGTTATAGGGGTTGATAATATTTTTAAGTGCAGGAGTATTGTCCGGATTATAGAGGATTTTATAGGCCATAATCAGTTGGTTATACTGGATTAGGCTGGGTAGTTCAAGCCACCCAAGCTGATTTAGATTGATGCAATGATGTGTCCTAAAAGGCAGCCCAGTGGCAAACCTGGCAATGTGGTTGTAGCAAATTGAGAGTTTGTTAAGGACAGTCTTGTTTAAATTCGAGAGTAGAGGGGATGCATACAGAAGGGTTGAAAGAAGGTGAGAGCGAGCTATGGCAGTTTTAGCGGAGGGGTTAGGAAGGCTTTTATTCTGTAAAGTGACCCTAGTTTTTATTGTTGATTTTGATAGTTTGGTTAACATGTAGGTCAAATTTTAGATTATTGTCTATGATGACACCTAATAGTTTTGTAGACGGGTCAGGGGAGATTATTGTGCCATCATTTCATTTTATAGTAAAGGTGAAAGCAGTAGACCTACGTGTTGGTGAAAATAACAGCATTTTAGTTTTTTTGGGATTTAGGATCAGACGATGTTTAGAAAGCCAGTTTTCTATTGTATTAAAGGTGGTCTGGGTAGCTGACCATAACTCTACTGGAGATGTGGCTGAGCAAATCAGAGTAGAGTCATCGGCATATTGGATACAGCTGACTTTTGGGATGACAGTATAAAGGTCGTTAATGAAGATGGAGAACAGCAAGGGCCCTAGTATAGAGCCTTGTGGTACTCCAAGGGTGTTAGGTAGAAGGTTAGAGAGTTTGTTCTGCCAGAGGACAGCCTGCTGTCGACCATTCAGGTAGGATTGAAACCACTGGAGGGCTCCAGTATCTAGACAGAATGTTTGCAGGGTGTGGATTTAAAGTTGGTGATCAGCTATTTCGAATGCCTTGGAAAGATCCAAAAAGAGGGCTGAGGATATATAATTATTGTTGCGATTATGGTTTATGGTGTTAGTAAAGGCTAGGAGGGCTGAAGTAGTGCTGTGATGAGGACGGAAGCCATGCTGAGTGTCTGCCATAAGGTGATTTTGGATTAGGTGGTGCATGAGTTGTCTATGAATACATTTTTCCATAATCTTTGCAAGTGGAGAGAGTATAGCTATTGGCCTATAATTGGAGAATTCAGTAGAGCTGCCTCCTTTGTGAAGCGGGATTACATAGGATATTTTCCAGATGGTGGGAATGTTAGCTTCTACTATGGTTCGATTGATTAGTATTGAGACGGCGTAAGCAATAGCATCAGCTGATTTTTGTAGGTACTCGGCAGGAGTTGATCAGCAGAAAGTGTAGTGGGTTTTAATTTTTTGATCAAGGTACGGATAAGTGAAGTGGCGACTGGTTGGAAGCTGAACGTGAGTAGGTTTCTAGGGGTGCTACTTTCAGGACCAGGGGAGCTAGGAGGTAGGTGGCTAGCTAGGGGTTGAATTGTCTCAGTAAAGAATTGGTTAAAACTATCAGAAACATCTTCAGGGGTTTTATCAATAGTAGCAGCAGGGATTGGGGTTGAAGTTTGTCCAGGATGTAGTAGATTATTTAAACCTGCCCAAAACTACTGAGGGTTATTTTGATTTACTGTCTGTAAATTACAGTAGTATTGTTTTTTGTCTTGTAAAATTGATTTTTTGGTTTAGTTCCTGGATTGCCTGTATTTAATGTGATCTTGAGGGCCTTTAGAAGAATGCCATAAAGCCCATACTTTGTTTCTAAGGGTAATTTTGAGTTTAGACTCTATATAAAGCCATGGTGCAGTTTTTGCCTTGGTTCTCTTTGAACGAACAGGTGCATGCAAATCAAGGATCTCAAGGAATTTGTTGTTAAAATATGCTACTGCTTCCTCTAAGGGGAGGTGTTTTAGAATAGACCAATTACATGAGTTTAGTTCTTGTTGGAATTTGGCAGGGTCAAAGTTTTTATTGTTTCTAACCTTTCTGAGTAAGGGTTGTTGGGAATTAATGGTTTTGTGCTTAATTACATATGTGAGAAGGTGATCGCTTAAGCCATTAAGGAGGGTACCAGAGGTGTACAGTTGGGGGTGAATGTTTATGAGTACCCAGTCAAGTATACTTTCTTTTTGGTTGGGTTTACCTATCCTGGTAGGTTGTGGATATGATTTGTGTAAATGCATGCAGGTTAATATGGGTGGTTGGGGATTCAGAGGAACAGGTGCCCCTGTCTATGTTAAAGTCTCCAAGTAGTAGGGTTTCTTGGGGGTAGTGACATGATAGCCAGTGCAGGATATCTTCAAATGTAGATATATTGTTAACTGGGGAATGTACATACAGATGATAGTAATGCATTTATTTTTATTAAGTTGCAATTTGGTGGCAATAATCTCTGAGTTATTAATCTGAGGAGGTTGTATTACATCTATGGTGACATTCAACTCAGATTTATAGAGTACAGCTACCCCACCCCCCTTCCTCGAAGCACGATCCAGTCTGTGTATGTTGTACCCAGGTGGTAACACTTCATTGTCTTTAGTGTTAGGTTTTAACCAGGTTTCAGATAAACAGAGAATCTCAGGGAGTGGACATCCAGAAGTGCACACAATTCATGTACCTTGTTATTAATGCTTCTAATATTGAGATGACAGACTAGCAGAGAGTTAGTTGGCCTAATAATTGTTGAAAACTGTTTGTAGCTTAGATTGCAAGTAGAGGGGTATGTGTATCTGAACTGATGGGCCAGGGTTGGGGTGAATATCACCACCAAGTATTAGGTTAGTACAGGCTAATACAGCTGATTACTGTCCTGCAGCCAAAGCGTACTAATCCTAACATAACTGAATACTGTCCTGCAGTCCATGGATACTAATCATATCACAGCTGAATACTGTCCTGCAGCCAATGCATAGTAATCATATCACAGCTGAATACTGTCCTGCAGCCAATGTCTACTAATCCTAACACAGCTGAAAACTGTCCTGCAGCCAATGCATACTAATCCTAATACAGTTAAATACTTTCCTGCAGCCAGTGTGTACTAATCCTAACACAGGTGAATACTGTCCTGCAGCCAATGCATACTAATACTAATACAGCTGAATACTGTCCTGCAGCCAATGCATACTAATCCTAATACAGCTGAATACTGTCCTGCAGCCAATGCATACTAATCATATCACAGCTGAATACTGTCCTGCAGCCAATGCATACTAATCGTATCACAGCTGAATACTGTCCTGCAGCCAATGCATACTAATCCTAATACAGCTGCATACTGTCCTGCAGCCAATGAATACTAATCGTATCACAGCTGAATACTGTCCTGCAGCCAATGCATACTAATCCTAATACAGCTGAATACTGTCCTGCAGCCAATGCATACTAATCGTATCACAGCTGAATACTGTCCTGCAGCCAATGCATACTAATCCTAATACAGCTGAATACTGTCCTGCAGCCAATGCATACTAATACTAATACAGCTGAATACTGTCCTGCAGCCAATGCACACTAATACTAATACAGCTGAATACTGTCCTGCAGCCAAGGCATACTAGTCATATCACTGCTGAATACTGCCCTGCAGCCAATGCATACTAATCGTATCACAGATGAATATGCTCCTGCAACCAATGCATACTAATCCTAATTCAGCTGAATATTGTCCTGCAGCCAATGCATACTAATCATATCACAGCTGAATACTGCCTGCAGCCAATGCATACTAATTGTATCACAGCTAAATACTGTCCTGTACCAATGCGTACTAATCGTATCAAAGCTGAATACTGTCCTGCAGCCAATGCATACTAATCGTAGCACAGCTGAATACTGTCCTTCAGCCAATGCATACTAATCCTAATTCAGATGAATACTGTCCTGCAGCCAATGCATACTAATCTTAATACAGTTGAATACTGTCCTGCCGCTATTGCTTACTAATTGTATCACAGCTGAGTTCAGTCCTGCAGTCAGTGCATGCTAATCGTATCACAGCTGAATACTGTCCTGCAGCCAATGCATACTAATCATATCACAGCTGAATACTGTCCTGCAGCCAATGTATACTAATCCTAATACAGCTGAATGCTGTCCTGCAGCCATTGCTTACTAATTGAATCACTGCTGAATACTGTCCTGCAGCCAATGCATGCTAACCATATCACAGCTGAATACTGTCCTGCAGCCAATGCATACTAATTGTATCACAGCTGAATACTGTCCTGCAGCCAATGCGTACTAATCCTAATACAGGTGAATACTGTCCTGCAGCCAATGCATACTAATACTAATACAGCTGAATGCTGTCCTGCAGCCAATGGATACTAATCATATCACAGCTGAATACTGTCCCTCAGTCAATGCATACTAATCGGATCACAGCTGAATAATGTCCTGCAGCCAATGCATACTAATCATATCACAGCTGAATACTGTCCTTCAGCCAGTGCATACTAAACCTTATACAGCTGAATACTGTCCTGCAGCCATTGCATACTAATCCTAACACAGCTGAATACTGTCCTGCAGCCAATGGATACTAATCGTATCACAGCTGAATACTGCCCCTCAGCCAATGCATGCTATCACAGCTGAATACTGTCCTGCAGCCAATGTGTACGAATCCTAAAACAGATGCATACTGTCCTGCAGCCAATGCATACTAATCCTAATTCAGCTGAATATTGTCCTGCAGCCAATGCGTACTAATCATATCACAGCTGAATACTGTCCTGCTGCCAATGCATACTAATCCTAATAGAACTGAATTATGTCATGCAGCCAATGCATACTAATCCTAATACATCTGAATATTGTCCTGCAGCAAATGCATACTAATTGTATCACAGCTGAATACTGTCCTGCAGCCAATGAGTACTAATCCCAATACAGGTGAATACTGTCCTGCAGCCATTGCATACTAATCCTAGCACAGCTGAATACTGTCCTGCAGCCACTGGATACTAATCATATCACAGCTGAACACTGTCCCTCAGCCAATGCATACTAATCATATCACAGCTGAATACTGTCCTGCAGCCAAGGTGTACTAATCCTAACACAGCTGAATACTTTCCTGCAGCCAATGCATACTAATCCTAATACAGCTGCATACTGTCCTGCAGCCAATGCATACTAATCCTAATTCAGCTGAATATTGTCCTGCAGCCAATGCATACTAATCATTTAACAGCTGAATACTGTCCTGCTGCCAATGCATACTAATCCTAATACAGCCGAATACTGTCCTGCAGCCAATGCATACTAATCCTAATACAGCTGAATACGGTCCTGCAGCCAATGCATACTAATCGTATCACAGCTGAATACTGTCCTGCAGCCAATGCGTACTAATCCTAATACAGCTGAATACTGTCCTGCAGCCAATGCATACTAATCCTAGCATGGCTGAATACTGTCCTGCAGCCAATGCATACTAATCATATCACACCTGAATACTGTCCTGCATCCAATGCGTAGTAATCCTAATACAGCTGAATGCTGTCCTGCAGCCAATGCATACTAATCCTAATACAGCTGAATACTGTCCTGCAGCCAATACGTACTAATCCTAATACAGCTGAATACTGTCCTGCAGTCAATGCATACTAATCCTTATACAGCTGAATACTTTCCCGCAGCCAGTGCATACTAATTGTATCACTGCTGAATACTGTCCTGCAGCCAATGCATACTAATCCTAATACAGCTGAATACTGTCCTGCAGCCAATGCATACTAATCGTATCACAGCTGAATACTGTCCTGCAGCCAATGCGTACTAATCCTAATACAGCTGAATACTGTCCTGCAGCCAATGCATACTAATCCAAACACAGCTGAATATTGTCCTGTAGCCAATGGATACTAATCGTATCACAGCAGAATACTGTCCCTCAGCCAATGCATACTAATCGTATCACAGCTGAATACTGTCCTGCAGCCAATGCATACTAATCCTAATTCAGCTGAATACTGTCCTGCAGCCAATGCATACTAATACTAATACAGCTGAATACGTCCTGCAGCCAATGCATACTAATCCTAATACAGCTGAAAACTGTCCTGAAGCCAATGCATACTAATCATAATACATTTGAATATTGTCCTGCAGCCAAAGCGTACCAATCCTAATACAGCTGATTACTGTCCTGCAGCCAATGCATACTAATTCTAATACAGTCAAATACTGTTCTACAGTCAATGCATACTAATCATATCACAGCTGAATACTGTCCTGCAGCCAATGCATACTAATCCTAATACAGCTGAATACTGTCCTGCAGCCAATGCATATTAATCCTAATACAGCTGAATACTATCCTGCAGCCAATACATACAAATCGTATCACAGTTGATTACTGTCCTCAAGCCAATGCGTACTAATCCTAATACAGCTGAATACTGTCCTGTAGCCAATGCATACAAATACTAATACAGCTGACTACGTTCTGCAGCGAATGCATACTAATCCTAATACAGCTGAAAACTGTCCTGCAGCCAATGCATACTAATCATAATACATATGAATATTGTCCTGCAGCCAAAGCTTACTAATCCTAATTTTTATTTATTTTATTTTATATTTGTTGTCCGGGATAGTCCGACTGGATGCATGTCCATTTTCAGCAGAGGCCCAGGGAGAAAAGCTCCAAGGATAAGCAGATACAGCATTACATAATACCAGCATTACATATTACAAACAGACTATTTACAGAGATTACATAAGTAAGCAAGTTAAACAAAGTTCCACAGGTTACAGTTCATCCTGAGCACAAGTCAGGATTAAATTAAATTACACAGTAAACTGGTTAACAGATTTTTACACATTCTAGAGAGAGTTAGCCAGGCTTGATACGTTGCCATAGCCAGTTAAGTGGCAAATGTTGTTTGAGTCTAGTTTTAAATTGACCTAAGGTGGAAAGTAAGGTAATATCAGCTGGAAGAGAGTTCCAGGATCTACTTACAGAGTTTACAAAGAAAGAATCACCAGCTGTTTTATTAATTTTGCAGGTCTGAATTAGTAGTTTGTTAGAGGATCGAAGCGGTCTATGATTGTTATAGGGGTTGATAATATTTTTAAGTGCAGGAGTATTGTCCGGATTATAGAGGATTTTATAGGCCATAATCAGTTGGTTATACTGGATTAGGCTGGGTAGTTCAAGCCACCCAAGCTGATTTAGATTGATGCAATGATGTGTCCTAAAAGGCAGCCCAGTGGCAAACCTGGCAATGTGGTTGTAGCAAATTGAGAGTTTGTTAAGGACAGTCTTGTTTAAATTCGAGAGTAGAGGGGATGCATACAGAAGGGTTGAAAGAAGGTGAGAGCGAGCTATGGCAATTTTAGCCGGAGGGGTTAGGAAGGCTTTTATTCTGTAAAGTGACCCTAGTTTTTTATTGTTGATTTTGATAGTTTGGTTAACATGTAGGTCAAATTTTAGATTATTGTCTATGATGACACCTAATAGTTTTGTAGACGGGTCAGGGAGATTATTGTGCCATCATTTCATTTTATAGTAAAGGTGAAAGCAGTAGACCTACGTGTTGGTGAAAATAACAGCATTTTAGTTTTTTTGGGATTTAGGATCAGACGATGTTTAGAAAGCCAGTTTTCTATTGTATTAAAGGTGGTCTGGGTAGCTGACCATAACTCTACTGGAGATGTGGCTGAGCAAATCAGAGTAGAGTCATCGGCATATTGGATACAGCTGACTTTTGGGATGACAGTATAAAGGTCGTTAATGAAGATGGAGAACAGCAAGGGCCCTAGTATAGAGCCTTGTGGTACTCCAAGGGTGTTAGGTAGAAGGTTAGAGAGTTTGTTCTGCCAGAGGACAGCCTGCTGTCGACCATTCAGGTAGGATTGAAACCACTGGAGGGCTCCAGTATCTAGACAGAATGTTTGCAGGGTGTGGATTTAAAGTTGGTGATCAGCTATTTCGAATGCCTTGGAAAGATCCAAAAAGAGGGCTGAGGATATATAATTATTGTTGCGATTATGGTTTATGGTGTTAGTAAAGGCTAGGAGGGCTGAAGTAGTGCTGTGATGAGGACGGAAGCCATGCTGAGTGTCTGCCATAAGGTGATTTTGGATTAGGTGGTGCATGAGTTGTCTATGAATACATTTTTCCATAATCTTTGCAAGTGGAGAGAGTATAGCTATTGGCCTATAATTGGAGAATTCAGTAGAGCTGCCTCCTTTGTGAAGCGGGATTACATAGGATATTTTCCAGATGGTGGGAATGTTAGCTTCTACTATGGTTCGATTGATTAGTATTGAGACGGGGTAAGCAATAGCATCAGCTGATTTTGTAGGTACTCGGCAGGAGTTGATCAGCAGAAAGTGTAGTGGGTTTTAATTTTTTGATCAAGGTACGGATAAGTGAAGTGGCGACTGGTTGGAAGCTGAACGTGAGTAGGTTTCTAGGGTGCTACTTTCAGGACCAGGGGAGCTAGGAGGTAGGTGGCTAGCTAGGGGTTGAATTGTCTCAGTAAAGAATTGGTTAAAACTATCAGAAACATCTTCAGGGGTTTTATCAATAGTAGCAGCAGGGATTGGGGTTGAAGTTTGTCCAGGATGTAGTAGATTATTTAAACCTGCCCAAAACTACTGAGGGTTATTTTGATTTACTGTCTGTAAATTACAGTAGTATTGTTTTTTGTCTTGTAAAATTGATTTTTTGGTTTAGTTCCTGGATTGCCTGTATTTAATGTGATCTTGAGGGCCTTTAGAAGAATGCCATAAAGCCCATACTTTGTTTCTAAGGGTAATTTTGAGTTTAGACTCTATATAAAGCCATGGTGCAGTTTTGCCTTGGTTCTCTTTGAACGAACAGGTGCATGCAAATCAAGGATCTCAAGGAATTTGTTGTTAAAATATGCTACTGCTTCCTCTAAGGGGAGGTGTTTTAGAATAGACCAATTACATGAGTTTAGTTCTTGTTGGAATTTGGCAGGGTCAAAGTTTTTATTGTTTCTAACCTTTCTGAGTAAGGGTTGTTGGGAATTAATGGTTTTGTGCTTAATTAC
This sequence comes from Protopterus annectens, assembly GCF_019279795.1. NCBI lineage: Eukaryota > Metazoa > Chordata > Ceratodontiformes > Protopteridae > Protopterus > Protopterus annectens. The sequence goes on along the minus strand of NC_056745.1, from coordinate 288,307,309 downwards.
ATATGTGAGAAGGTGATCGCTTAAGCCATTAAGGAGGGTACCAGAGGTGTACAGTTGGGGGTGAATGTTTATGAGTACCCAGTCAAGTATACTTTCTTTTTGGTTGGGTTTACCTATCCTGGTAGGTTGTGGATATGATTTGTGTAAATGCATGCAGGTTAATATGGGTGGTTGGGGATTCAGAGGAACAGGTGCCCCTGTCTATGTTAAAGTCTCCAAGTAGTAGGGTTTCTTGGGGGTAGTGACATGATAGCCAGTGCAGGATATCTTCAAATGTAGATATATTGTTAACTGGGGAATGTACATACAGATGATAGTAATGCATTTATTTTTATTAAGTTGCAATTTGGTGGCAATAATCTCTGAGTTATTAATCTGAGGAGGTTGTATTACATCTATGGTGACATTCAACTCAGATTTATAGAGTACAGCTACCCCACCCCCCTTCCTCGAAGCACGATCCAGTCTGTGTATGTTGTACCCAGGTGGTAACACTTCATTGTCTTTAGTGTTAGGTTTTAACCAGGTTTCAGATAAACAGAGAATCTCAGGGGAGTGGACATCCAGAAGTGCACACAATTCATGTACCTTGTTATTAATGCTTCTAATATTGAGATGACAGACTAGGAGAGAGTTAGTTGGCCTATTAATTGTTGGTTTGTAGCTTAGATTGCAAGTAGAGGGGGTATGTGTATCTGAACTGAGTGGGCCAGGGTTGGGGTGAATATCACCACCAAGTATTAGGTTAGTACAGGCTAATACAGCTGATTACTGTCCTGCAGCCAATGCATACTAATCCTAACAAAGCTGAATACGGTCCTGCAGTCCATGGATACTAATCATATCACAGATGAATACTGTCCTGCAGCCAATGCATAGTAATCATATCACAGCTGAATACTGTCCTGCAGCCAATGTCTACTAATCCTAACACAGCTGAAAACTGTCCTGCAGCCAATGCATACTAATCCTAATGCAGTTGAATACTTTCCTGCAGCCAGTGAATACTAATTCTAATACAGCTGAATACTGTCCTGCAGCCAATGCATACTAATTCTAATACAGCTGAATACTGTCTTGCAGCCAATGCATATTAATCCTAATACAGCTGAATACTATCCTGCAGCCAATAAATACAAATTGTATCTCAGTTGAATACTGTCTTCCAGCCAATGCGTACTAATCCTAATTCAGCTGAATACTGTCCTGCAGCCAATGCATACTAATACTAATACAGCTGAATATGTCCTGCAGCCAATGCATACTAATCCTAATACAGCTGAAAACTGTCCTGCAGCCAATGCATAGTAATCATGATACATTTGAATATTGTCCTGCAGCCAAAGCGTGCTAATCCTAGTACAGCTGATTACTGTCCTGCAGCCAATGCATACTAATCCTAACATAGCTGAATACTGTCCTGTAGTCCATGGATACTAATCATATCACAGCTGAATACTGTCCTGCAGCCAATGCATAGTAATCGTATCACAGCTGAATACTGTCCTGCAGCCAATGTCTACTACTGCTAACACAGCTGTATCCTGTCCTGCAGCCAATGCATACTAATCCTAATTCAGCTGAATACTGTCCCGCAGTCCATGGATACTAATCATATCACAGCTGAATACTGTCCTGCAGCCAATGCATACTAATCCTAATTCAGCTGAATACTGTCCTGCAGCCAATGCATACTAATCCTAATACAGCTGAATACTGTCCTGCAGCCAATGCATACTAATCATATCACAGCTGAATACTGTCCTGCAGCCAATGCATACTAATCGTATCACAGCTGAATACTGTCCTGCAGCCAATGCATACTAATCCTAATACAGCTGAATACTGTCCTGCAGCCAGTGAATGCTAATCGTATCACAGCTGAATACTACCCTGAAGCCAATGTGTACTAATCCTAATACAGCTGAATACTGTCCTGCAGCCAATGCATACTAATCCTAATACATCTGAAAACTGTCCTGCAGCCAATGAATACTAATCATAATACATTTGAATATTGTCCTGCAGCCAAAGCGTACTAATCCTAATACAGCTGATTACTGTCCTGCAGCCAATGCATACTAATCCTAACATAGCTGAATACTGTCCTGCAGTCCATGGATACTAATCATATCACAGCTGAATACAGTCCTGCAGCCAATGCACACTAATACTAATACAGCTGAATACTTTCCTGCAGCCAAGGCATACTAGTCATATCACTGCTGAATACTGCCCTGCAGCCAATGCATACTAATCGTATCACAGATGAATATGCTCCTGCAACCAATGCATACTAATCCTAATTCCGCTGAATATTGTCCTGCAGCCAATGCATACTAATCATATCACAGCTGAATACTGCCTGCAGCCAATGCATACTAATTGTATCACAGCTAAATACTGTCCTATACCAATGCGTACTAATCGTATCAAAGCTGAATACTGTCCTGCAGCCAATGCATACTAATCGTAGCACAGCTGAATACTGTCCTTCAGCCAATGCATACTAATCCTAATTCAGATGAATACTGTCCTGCAGCCAATGCATACTAATCTTAATACAGTTGAATACTGTCCTGCCGCTATTGCTTTCTAATTGTATCACAGCTGAGTTCAGTCCTGCAGTCAGTGCATGCTAATCGTATCACAGCTGAATACTGTCCTGCAGCCAATGCATACTAATCATATCACAGCTGAATACTGTCCTGCAGCCAATGTATACTAATCCTAATACAGCTGAATGCTGTCCTGCAGCCATTGCTTACTAATTGAATCACTGCTGAATACTGTCCTGCAGCCAATGCATGCTAACCATATCACAGCTGAATACTGTCCTGCAGCCAATGCATACTAATTGTATCACAGCTGAATACTGTCCTGCAGCCAATGCGTACTAATCCTAATACAGGTGAATACTGTCCTGCAGCCAATGCATACTAATACTAATACAGCTGAATATTGTCCTGCAGCCATTGCATACTACTCCTAACACAGCTGAATGCTGTCCTGCAGCCAATGGATACTAATCATATCACAGCTGAATACTGTCCCTCAGCCAATGCATACTAATCGGATCACAGCTGAATAATGTCCTGCAGCCAATGCATACTAATCATATCACAGCTGAATACTGTCCTGCAGCCAGTGCATACTAAACCTTATACAGCTCAATACTGTCCTGCAGCCATTGCATACTAATCCTAACACAGCTGAATACTGTCCTGCAGCCAATGGATACTAATCGTATCACAGCTGAATACTGCCCCTCAGCCAATGCATGCTATCACAGCTGAATACTGTCCTGCAGCCAATGTGTACGAATCCTAAAACAGATGCATACTGTCCTGCAGCCAATGCATACTAATCCTAATTCAGCTGAATATTGTCCTGCAGCCAATGCATGCGTACTAATCATATCACAGCTGAATACTGTCCTGCTGCCAATGCATACTAATCCTAATAGAACTGAATTATGTCATGCAGCCAATGCATACTAATCCTAATACATCTGAATATTGTCCTGCAGCAAATGCATACTAATTGTATCACAGCTGAATACTGTCCTGCAGCCAATGAGTACTAATCCCAATACAGGTGAATACTGTCCTGCAGCCATTGCATACTAATCCTAGCACAGCTGAATACTGTCCTGCAGCCACTGGATACTAATCATATCACAGCTGAACACTGTCCCTCAGCCAATGCATACTAATCATATCACAGCTGAATACTGTCCTGCAGCCAAGGTGTACTAATCCTAACACAGCTGAATACTTTCCTGCAGCCAATGCATACTAATCCTAATACAGCTGCATACTGTCCTGCAGCCAATGCATACTAATCCTAATTCAGCTGAATATTGTCCTGCAGCCAATGCATACTAATCATTTAACAGCTGAATACTGTCCTGCTGCCAATGCATACTAATCCTAATACAGCTGAATACGGTCCTGCAGCAAATGCATACTAATCTTAATTCAGCTGAATACTGTCCTGCAGCCAATGCATACTAATCGTATCACAGCTGAATACTGTCCTGCAGCCAATGCGTACTAATCCTAATACAGCTGAATACTGTCCTGCAGCCAATGCATACTAATCCTAGCATGGCTGAATACTGTCCTGCATCCAATGCGTAGTAATCCTAATACAGCTGAATGCTGTCCTGCAGCCAATGCATACTAATCCTAATACAGCTGAATACTGTCCTGCAGCCAATACGTACTAATCCTAATACAGCTGAATACTGTCCTGCAGTCAATGCATACTAATCCTTATACAGCTGAATACTTTCCCGCAGCCAGTGCATACTAATTGTATCACTGCTGAATACTGTCCTGCAGCCAATGCATACTAATCCTAATACAGCTGAATACTGTCCTGCAGCCAATGCATACTAATCGTATCACAGCTGAATACTGTCCTGCAGCCAATGCGTACTAATCCTAATACAGCTGAATACTGTCCTGCAGCCAATGCATACTAATCCAAACACAGCTGAATATTGTCCTGCAGCCAATGGATACTAATCGTATCACAGCAGAATACTGTCCCTCAGCCAATGCATACTAATCGTATCACAGCTGAATACTGTCCTGCAGCCAATGCATACTAATCCTAATTCAGCTGAATACTGTCCTGCAGCCAATGCATACTAATACTAATACAGCTGAATACGTCCTGCAGCCAATGCATACTAATCCTAATACAGCTGAAAACTGTCCTGAAGCCAATGCATACTAATCATAATACATTTGAATATTGTCCTGCAGCCAAAGCGTACCAATCCTAATACAGCTGATTACTGTCCTGCAGCCAATGCATAATAATTCTAATACAGTCAAATACTGTTCTGCAGTCAATGCATACTAATCATATCACAGCTGAATACTGTCCTGCAGCCAATGCATACTAATCCTAATACAGCTGAATACTGTCCTGCAGCCAATGCATATTAATCCTAATACAGCTGAATACCATCCTGCAGCCAATACATACAAATCGTATCACAGTTGATTACTGTCCTCAAGCCAATGCGTACTAATCCTAATACAGCTGAATACTGTCCTGTAGCCAATGCATACAAATACTAATACAGCTGACTACGTTCTGCAGCGAATGCATACTAATCCTAATACAGCTGAAAACTGTCCTGCAGCCAATGCATACTAATCATAATACATATGAATATTGTCCTGCAGCCAAAGCTTACTAATCCTAATTTTTATTTATTTTATTTTACATTTGTTGTCCGGGATAGTCCGACTGGATGCATGTCCATTTTCAGCAGAGGCCCAGGGAGAAAAGCTCCAAGGATAAGCAGATACAGCATTACATAATACCAGCATTACATATTACAAACAGACTATTTACAGAGATTCCATAAGTAAGCAAGTTAAACAAAGTTCCACAGGTTACAGTTCATCCTGAGCACAAGTCAGGATTAAATTAAATTACACAGTAAACTGGTTAACAGATTTTTACACATTCTAGAGAGAGTTAGCCAGGCTTGATACGTTGCCATAGCCAGTTAAGTGACAAATGTTGTTTGAGTCTAGTTTTAAATTGACCTAAGGTGGAAAGTAAGGTAATATCAGCTGGAAGAGAGTTCCAGGATCTACTTACAGAGTTTACAAAGAGAGAATCACCAGCTGTTTTATTAATTTTGCAGGTCTGAATTAGTAGTTTGTTAGAGGATCGAAGTGGTCTATGATTGTTATAGGGGTTGATAATATTTTTAAGTGCAGGAGTATTGTCCGGATTATAGAGGATTTTATAGGCCATAATCAGTTGGTTATACTGGATTAGGCTGGGTAGTTCAAGCCACCCAAGCTGATTTAGATTGATGCAATGATGTGTCCTAAAAGGCAGTCCAGTGGCAAACCTGGCAATGTGGTTGTAGCAAATTGAGAGTTTGTTAAGGACAGTCTTGTTTAAATTCGAGAGTAGAGGGGATGCATACAGAAGGGTTGAAAGAAGGTGAGAGCGAGCTATGGCAATTTTAGCCGGAGGGGTTAGGAAGGCTTTTATTCTGTAAAGTGACCCTAGTTTTTTATTGTTGATTTTGATAGTTTGGTTAACATGTAGGTCAAATTTTAGATTATTGTCTATGATGACACCTAATAGTTTTGTAGACGGGTCAGGGGAGATTATTGTGCCATCATTTCATTTTATAGTAAAGGTGAAAGCAGTAGACCTACGTGTTGGTGAAAATAACAGCATTTTAGTTTTTTTGGGATTTAGGATCAGACGATGTTTAGAAAGCCAGTTTTCTATTGTATTAAAGGTGGTCTGGGTAGCTGACCATAACTCTACTGGAGATGTGGCTGAGCAAATCAGAGTAGAGTCGTCAGCATATTGGATACAGCTGACTTTTGGGATGACAGTATAAAGGTCGTTAATGAAGATGGAGAACAGCAAGGGCCCTAGTATAGAGCCTTGTGGTACTCCAAGGGTGTTAGGTAGAAGGTTAGAGAGTTTGTTCTGCCAGAGGACAGCCTGCTGTCGACCATTCAGGTAGGATTGAAACCACTGGTGGGCTCCAGTATCTAGACAGAATGTTTGCAGGGTGTGGATTTAAAGTTGGTGATCAGCTATTTCAAATGCCTTGGAAAGATCCAAAAAGAGGGCTGAGGATATATAATTATTGTTGCGATTATGGTTTATGGTGTTAGTAAAGGCTAGGAGGGCTGAAGTAGTGCTGTGATGAGGACGGAAGCCATGCTGAGTGTCTGCCATAAGGTGATTTTGGATTAGGTGGTGCATGAGTTGTCTATGAATACATTTTTCCATAATCTTTGCAAGTGGAGAGAGTATAGCTATTGGCCTATAATTGGAGAATTCAGTAGAGCTGCCTCCTTTGTGAAGCGGGATTACATAGGATATTTTCCAGATGGTGGGAATGTTAGCTTCTACTATGGTTCGATTGATTAGTATTGAGACGGGGTAAGCAATAGCATCAGCTGATTTTTGTAGGTACTCGGCAGGGAGTTGATCAGCAGAAAGTGTAGTGGGTTTTAATTTTTTGATCAAGGTACGGATAAGTGAAGTGGCGACTGGTTGGAAGCTGAACGTGAGTAGGTTTCTAGGGGTGCTACTTTCAGGACCAGGGGAGCTAGGAGGTAGGTGGCTAGCTAGGGGTTGAATTGTCTCAGTAAAGAATTGGTTAAAACTATCAGAAACATCTTCAGGGGTTTTATCAATAGTAGCAGCAGGGATTGGGGTTGAAGTTTGTCCAGGATGTAGTAGATTATTTAAACCTGCCCAAAACTACTGAGGGTTATTTTGATTTACTGTCTGTAAATTACAGTAGTATTGTTTTTTGTCTTGTAAAATTGACTTTTTGGTTTAGTTCCTGGATTGCCTGTATTTAATGTGATCTTGAGGGCCTTTAGAAGAATGCCATAAAGCCCATACTTTGTTTCTAAGGGTAATTTTGAGTTTAGACTCTATATAAAGCCATGGTGCAGTTTTTGCCTTGGTTCTCTTTGAACGAACAGGTGCATGCAAATCAAGGATCTCAAGGAATTTGTTGTTAAAATATGCTACTGCTTCCTCTAAGGGGAGGTGTTTTAGAATAGACCAATTACATGAGTTTAGTTCTTGTTGGAATTTGGCAGGGTCAAAGTTTTTATTGTTTCTAAAAACAAATGACCGGCCACAGAGCTGACACCACCAAGTTTAAGTAAATCCACAAACTGGTATTTAATGTAAAAACACACCAAAGAAATCACGTAGTACAAGCGCTTTCGCTAGGATGTTCCTAGCTTTATCAAGTTATTGAACCATTCTACCACCTTGACTTAAATAGCAGCTTGCCATCAATTAAACAATTTAATAATCAATTAAAACTAAATTGAATTATACATTAATTAAAAATTTTTTAACAGCACATGAAGAATTTAAAAGCATTCTACCGAGCAGACCGAAATTTATTAGAAAGAAGGGGGTTAACTTGAAGCATATGTTTGAAAGAAAACCAATTTTAGATAATTCAAAAAAACCTGGTACATTTAAATGCGGTGCATGCCAACAATGCCATGCAATTTTGAATGGAAAAGGCATATACCTACCCTCTAGAAAGATGAGAGTTGACTCTCCCATGCATTTTACATGCAATTCAAGAGGGGTGGTATATTTAGCTGTGTGTATGTTTTGCAAAAGTTTTTATGTGGGAAAGACGGAAAGGGAAATTAAGAGAAGAATGTATGAGCATTTTTATGAGATGGGCAAAAACAAGGAAACAAATGCTCTTTTTAAACATTCCCTCACATGTCCCAATAACAATTTCAAATTTATGATTCTGGAACAGATCAACAGGGACTCGAGAGGTGGGGATTGGGAAGCTACCCTGGAGTATAGGGAGCTAGTGTGGCAGCTTAAGCTAAATGCAGCAAGCTGGCCTGGTTTAAACGACACTATCAGCATAAAACCCATTCTAAAATTAAGAAGGGCCAGATTATAAATAAATCATTTTTATTACTGGCATTAGGTTCATGTACAGCCATAAGTTTTCCTGGTAGATTATACTAGGATATGAATATGGCTTGATTTGCCTAGGCATATGTTTTTCCTTTTTCTTCTGGTTGTTGGTTATTTCAATGCATTTTTGGTTACAACTGGATCTGTCTGTACACACATGCATTCATTTTATATCCACACACAGATGTACATTGCACATTCATTTTACTGCCCAGGGCATGGTTTGTAGACTTACTTCAGAGCCCTTTTATTCGCAGGCATGTAATTATGTAAAAACATGGTAAAATGTTCTGTTTTTTTGGTAAAACAATGTTTTTAAGTGTTCAATTCACAGAAATATTAATAATATTATTAAATTATTAAACAAGGGGTACAGCAGTGGGTAACTAAAAGGTTTTTAATTTTTCAATACTGTGTAATGAATGGATTTAAATGTTGAATATTTTATTCAAATATATATATTTTTTTAATTAATGTATAATTCAATTTAGTTTTAATTGATTATTAAATTGTTTAATTGATGGCAAGCTGCTATTTAAGTCAAGATGGTAGAATGGTTCAATAACTTGATAAAGCTAGGAACATCCTAGCGAAAGCGCTTGTACTACGTGATTTCTTTGGTGTGTTTTTACATTAAATACCAGTTTGTGGATTTACTTAAACTTGGTGGTGTCACCTCTGTGGCCGGTCATTTGTTTTTGGCTCTGCTCTTTGGTTTTACTGGATTTTATTGTTTCTAACCTTTCTGAGTAAGGGTTGTTGGGAATTAATGGTTTTGTGCTTAATTACATATGTGAGAAGGTGATCGCTTAAGCCATTAAGGAGGGTACCAGAGGTGTACAGTTGGGGGTGAATGTTTATGAGTACCCAGTCAAGTATACTTTCTTTTTGGTTGGGTTTACTTATCCTGGTAGGTTGTGGATATGATTTGTGTAAATGCATGCAGGTTAATATGGGTGGTTGGGGATTCTGAGGAACAGGTGCCCCTGTCTATGTTAAAGTCTCCAAGTAGTAGGGTTTCTTGGGGGTAGTGACATGATAGCCAGTGCAGGATATCTTCAAATGTAGATATATTGTTAACTGGGGAATGTACATACAGATGATAGTAATGCATTTATTTTTATTAAGTTGCAATTTGGTGGCAATAATCTCTGAGTTATTAATCTGAGGAGGTTGTATTACATCTATGGTGACATTCAACTCAGATTTATAGAGTACAGCTACCCCACCCCCCTTCCTCGAAGCACGATCCAGTCTGTGTATGTTGTACCCAGGTGGTAACACTTCATTGTCTTTAGTGTTAGGTTTTAACCAGGTTTCAGATAAACAGAGAATCTCAGGGGAGTGGACATCCAGAAGTGCACACAATTCATGTACCTTGTTATTAATGCTTCTAATATTGAGATGACAGACTAGGAGAGAGTTAGTTGGCCTATTAATTGTTGGTTTGTAGCTTAGATTGCAAGTAGAGGGGGTATGTGTATCTGAACTGAGTGGGCCAGGGTTGGGGTGAATATCACCACCAAGTATTAGGTTAGTACAGGCTAATACAGCTGATTACTGTCCTGCAGCCAATGCATACTAATCCTAACAAAGCTGAATACGGTCCTGCAGTCCATGGATACTAATCATATCACAGATGAATACTGTCCTGCAGCCAATGCATAGTAATCATATCACAGCTGAATACTGTCCTGCAGCCAATGTCTACTAATCCTAACACAGCTGAAAACTGTCCTGCAGCCAATGCATACTAATCCTAATGCAGTTGAATACTTTCCTGCAGCCAGTGCATACTAATTCTAATACAGCTGAATACTGTCCTGCAGCCAATGCATACTAATTCTAATACAGCTGAATACTGTCTTGCAGCCAATGCATATTAATCCTAATACAGCTGAATACTATCCTGCAGCCAATAAATACAAATTGTATCTCAGTTGAATACTGTCTTCCAGCCAATGCGTACTAATCTTAATTCAGCTGAATACTGTCCTGCAGCCAATGCATACTAATACTAATACAGCTGAATATGTCCTGCAGCCAATGCATACTAATCCTAATACAGCTGAAAACTGTCCTGCAGCCAATGCATAGTAATCATGATACATTTGAATATTGTCCTGCAGCCAAAGCGTGCTAATCCTAGTACAGCTGATTACTGTCCTGCAGCCAATGCATACTAATCCTAACATAGCTGAATACTGTCCTGTAGTCCATGGATACTAATCATATCACAGCTGAATACTGTCCTGCAGCCAATGCATAGTAATCGTATCACAGCTGAATACTGTCCTGCAGCCAATGTCTACTACTGCTAACACAGCTGTATCCTGTCCTGCAGCCAATGCATACTAATCCTAATTCAGCTGAATACTGTCCCGCAGTCCATGGATACTAATCATATCACAGCTGAATGCTGTCCTGCAGCCAATGCATAGTAATCGTATCACAGCTGAATACTGTGTCTACTACTGCTAACACAGCTGTATCCTGTCCTGCAGCCAATGCATACTAATCCTAATTCAGCTGAATACTGTCCTGCAGCCAATGCATACTAATTGTATCACAGCTGAATACTGTCCTGCAGCCAATGCATACTAATCCTAATACAGCTGACTACTGTTCTACAGCCAGTGCATGCTAATCGTATCACAGCTGAATACTATCCTGAAGCCAATGTGTACTAATCCTAATACAGCTGAATACGTCCTGCAGCCAATGCATACTAATCCTAATACATCTGAAAACTGTCCCGCAGCCAATGAATACTAATCATAATACATTTGAATATTGTCCTGCAGCCAAAGCGTACTAATCCTAATACAGCTGATTACTGTCCTGCAGCCAATGCATACTAATCCTAACATAGCTGAATACTGTCCTGCAGTCCATGGATACTAATCATATCACAGCTGAATACTGTCCTGCAGCCAATGTCTACTAATCCTAACACAGCTGAATCCTGTCCTGCAGCCAATGCATACTAATCCTAATACAGCTGAATACTGTCCTGCAGCCAATGCATACTAATCATATCACAGCTGAACACTGTCCTGCAGCCAGCGCATACTCATCCTAATACAGCTGACTGCTGTTCTGCAGCCAATGCATGCTAATCGTATCACAGCTGAATACAATCCTGAAGCCAATGTGTACTAATCCTAATACAGCTGAAAACTGTCCTGCAGCCAATGCATACTAATCCTAATACAGCTGAATACTTTCCTGCAGCCATTGCATACTAATCCTAATACAGCTGAATACTGTCCTGCAGCCAATGCATACTAATCGGTTCACAGCTGAATACTGTCCTGCAGGCAGCAAATGCATACAAATACTAATACAGCTGAATACTGTCCTGCAACCAATGCATTCTAATACTAATACAGCTGAATACTGTCCTGCAGCCAAGGCATACTAATCATATCACTGCTGAATAATGCCCTGCAGCCAATGAGTACTAATCGTATCACAGCTGAATACTGTCCTGCAGCCAATGCATACTAATCGTATCACAGCTGAATACACTCCTGCAGCCAATACATGCTAATCTTAATTCAGCTGAATATTGGCCTGCAGCTAATGCATACTAATCATATCACCGCTGAATACTGTCCTGCAACCAATGCATTCTAATTGTATCACAGCTGAATACTATCCTGCAGCCAATGCATACTAATCGTAGCACAGCTAAATACTGTCCTGCAGCCAATGCATACTAATCCTAATTCAGATGAATACTGTCCTGCAGCCAATGCATACTAATCTTAATACAGTTGAATACTTTCCTGCAGCCATTGGTTACTAATTGTATCACAGCTGAATACAGTCCTGCAGTCAATGCATGCTAATCGTATCACAGCTGAATACTGTCCTGCTGCCAATGCATACTAATCGTATCACAGCTGAATACTGTCCTACAGCCAATGCATACTAATTCTAATACAGCTGCATACTGTCCTGCAACCAATGCATACTAACCCTAATTTAGCTGAATATTGTCCTGCAGCTAATGCATACTAATCATATCACGGCTGAGTACTGTCCTGCAGTCAATGCATACTAATATTAACACAGCTGAATACTGTCCTGCAGCCAATGCATACTAATCCTAATACAGCTGAATACTGTCCTGCAGCCAATGCATACTAATACTAATACAGCTGAATACTGTCTGCAGCCAATACATACTAATCGTATCACAGCTGAATACTGTCCTGCAGCCTATGCATATTAACCACATCACAGCTGAATACTGTCCTGCAGCCAATGCGTAATAATCCTAATACAGCTGAATACTGTCCTGCAGCCAATGCATACTAATCCTAATACAACTGAATACTGTCCTGCAGCCAATACGTACTAATCGTAATACAGCTGAAAACTGTCCTGCAGCCAATGCATTCTAATCCTAATACAGCTGAATACTGTCCTGCAGCCAATGCATACTAATCGTATCACAGCTGAGTACTGTCCTGCAGCCAATGCATACTAATCCTAATACAGCTTAATACTGTCCTGCAGCCAATGCATACTAAAAGTATCACATCTGAATACTGTCCTGCAGCCAATGCATACTAATAGTATCACAGCTGAATACTGTCCTGCAGCCAATGCATACTAATCATATCACAGCTGAATACTGTCCTGCAGTCAATGCATACTAATCATATCACAGCTGAATACTGCCCTGCAGCCAATGCATACTAATCATATCACAGCTGAATACTGTCCTGCAGCCAATGCATACTAATCCTAATACAGCTGATTACTGTCCTGCAGCCAATGCATACTAATCCTAACATAGCTGAATACTGTCCTGCAGTCCATGGATACTAATCATATCACTGCTGAATACTGTCCTGCAGCCAATGCATAGTGATCGTGTCACAGCTCAATACTGTCCTGCAGCCAATGTCTACTAATCCTAACTCAGCTGAAAACTGTCCTGCAGCCAATGCATACTAATCATAATACATTTGAATATTGTCCTGCAGCCAATGCATACTAATCCTAATACAGTTGAATACTTTCCTGCAGCCAGTGCATACTAATTCTAATACAGCTGAATACCGTCCTGCAGCCAATGCATAATAATCGTATCGCAGCTGAATACTGTCCTGCAGCCAATGCATACTAATCCTAATACAGCTCACTACTGTTCTGCAGCCAGTGCATGCTAATCGTATCACAGCTGAATACTATCCTGAAGCCAATGTGTACTAATCCTAATACAGCTGAAAACTGTCCTGCAGCCAACGCATACTAATCCTAATACAGCTAAATACTGTTCTGCAGCTATTGCATACTAATCCTAATACAGCTGAATACTGTCCTGCAGCCAATGCATACTAATCGTTTCACAGCTGAATACTGTCCTGCAGCAAATGCATACAAATACTAATACAGCTGAATACTGTCCTGCAGCCAATGCACACTAATACTAATACAGCTGAATACTGTCCTGCAGCCAAGGCATACTAATCATATCACTGCTGAATACTGCCCTGCAGCCAATGCATACTAATCGTATCACAGATGAATACGCTCCTGCAGCCAATCCATACTAATCCTAATTCAGCTGAATATTATCCTGCAGCCAATGCATACTAATCATATCACAGCTGAATACTGTCCTGCAGCCAATGCATTCTAATTGTATCACAGCTAAATACTGTCCTGTACCAATGCGTACTAATTGTATCAAAGCTGAATACTGTCCTGCAGCCAATGCATACTAATCGTAGCACAGCTGAATACTGTCCTGCAGCCAATGCATACTAATCCTAATTCAGCTGAATACTGTCCTGCAGCCAATGCATACTAATCTTAATACAGTTGAATACTGTCCTGCAGCCATTGCTTACTAATTGTATCACAGCTGAATACAGTCCTGCAGTCAATGCATGCTAATCGTATCACAGCTGAATACTGTCCTGCAGCCAATGCATACTAATCCTAATACAGCTGAATACTGTCCTGTAGCCAATGCATACTAATCGTATCACAGCTGAGTACTGTCCAGCAGCCAATGCATACTAATCCTAATACAGCTTAATACTGTCCTGCAGCCAATGCATACTAAAAGTATCACATCTGAATACTGCCCTGCAGCCAATGCGTACTAATAGTATCACAGCTGAATACTGTCCTGCAGCCAATGCATAATAATCATATCACAGCTGAATACTGTCCTGCAGTCAATGGATACTAATCATATCACAGCTGAATACTGCCCTGTAGCCAATGCATACTAATCATATCACAGCTGAATACTGCCCTGTAGCCAATGCATACTAATCATATCACAGCTGAATACTGTCCTGCAGCCAATGCATACTAATCCTAATACAGCTGAATACTGTCCTGCAGCCAATGTATATTAATCCTAATACAGCTGAATACTATCCTGCAGCCAATACATACAAATCGTATCACAGTTGATTACTGTCCTCAAGCCAATGTGTACTAATCGTAATACAGCTGAATACTGTCCTGCAGCCAATGCATACTAATACTAATATAGCTGAATACGTCCTGCAGCCAATGCATACTAATCCTAATACAGCTGAAAACTGTCCTACAGCCAATGCATGCTAATCATAATACATTTGAATATTGTCCTGCAGCCAAAGCGTACTAATCCTAATACAGCTGATTATTGTCCTGCAGCCAATGCATACTAATCCTAATATAGCTGAATACTGTCCTGCAGTCCATGGATTCTAATCATATCACAGTTGAATACTGTCCTGCAGCCAATGCATAGTAATCATATCACAGCTGAATACTGTCCTGCAGCCAATGTCTACTAATCCTAACACAGCTGAAAACTGTCCTGCAGCCAATGCATACTAATCATAATACATTTGAATATTGTCCTGCAGCCAATGTATACTAATCCTAATACAGCTGATTGCTGTCCTGCAGCCAATAAATACAAATCGTATCACAGTTGAATACCGTCCTGCAGCCAATGCATAATAATCATATCACAGCTGAATACTGTCCTGCAGTCAATGCATACTAATCATATCACAGCTGAATACTGCCCTGCAACCAATGCATACTAATCGTAACACAGCTGAATACTGTCCTGCAGCCAGTGCATATTAATCCTAATACAGCTGAATACTATCCTGCAGCCAATAAATACAAATCGTATCACAGTTGAATACTGTCCTCCAGCCAATGCGTACTAATCCTAATACAGCTGAATACTGTCCTGCAGCCAATGCATACTAATACTAATACAGCTGAATATGTCCTGCAGCCAATGCATACTAATCCTAATACAGCTGAAAACTGTCCTGCAGCCAATGCATAGTAATCATAATACATTTGAATATTGTCCTGCAGCCAAAGCGTACTAATCCTAATACAGCTGATTACTGTCCTGCAGCCAATGCATACTAATCCTAACATAGCTGAATACTGTCCTGTAGTCCATGGATACTAATCATATCACAGCTGAATACTGTCCTGGAGCCAATGTCTACTAATCCTAACACAGCTGAATCCTGCCCTGCACCCAATGCATACTAATCCTAATACAGTTGAATACTGTCCTGCAGCCAATGCATACTAATCGTATCACAGCTGAATACTGTCCTGCAGCCAATGCATACTAATCCTAATACAGCTGAATACTGTCCTGCAGCCAATGTATATTAATCCTAATACAGCTGACTACTGTTCTGCAGCCAGTGAATGCTAATCGTATCACAGCTGAATACTGTCCTGCAGCCAATGCATACTAATCCTAATACAGCTGACTACTGTTCTGCAGCCAGTGAATGCTAATCGTATCACAGCTGAATACTACCCTGAAGCCAATGTGTACTAATCCTAATACAGCTGAATACTGTCCTGCAGCCAATGCATACTAATCCTAATACAGCTGAATACTGTCCTGCAGCCAATGCATACTAATCGTTCACAGCTGAATACTGTCCTGCAGCAAATGCATACAAGTACTAATACAGCTGAATACTGTCCTGCAGCCAATGCACACTAATACTAATACAGCTGAATACTGTCCTGCAGCCAAGGCATACTAGTCATATCACTGCTGAATACTGCCCTGCAGCCAATGCATACTAATCGTATCACAGATGAATATGCTCCTGCAACCAATGCATACTAATCCTAATTCAGCTGAATATTGTCCTGCAGCCAATGCATACTAATCATATCACAGCTGAATACTGCCTGCAGCCAATGCATACTAATTGTATCACAGCTAAATACTGTCCTGTACCAATGCGTACTAATCGTATCAAAGCTGAATACTGTCCTGCAGCCAATGTATACTAATCCTAATACAGCTGAATGCTGTCCTGCAGCCATTGCTTACTAATTGAATCACTGCTGAATACTGTCCTGCAGCCAATGCATGCTAACCATATCACAGCTGAATACTGTCCTGCAGCCAATGCATACTAATTGTATCACAGCTGAATACTGTCCTGCAGCCAATGCGTACTAATCCTAATACAGGTGAATACTGTCCTGCAGCCAATGCATACTAATACTAATACAGCTGAATATTGTCCTGCAGCCATTGCATACTACTCCTAACACAGCTGAATGCTGTCCTGCAGCCAATGGATACTAATCATATCACAGCTGAATACTGTCCCTCAGTCAATGCATACTAATCGGATCACAGCTGAATAATGTCCTGCAGCCAATGCATACTAATCATATCACAGCTGAATACTGTCCTGCAGCCAGTGCATACTAAACCTTATACAGCTGAATACTGTCCTGCAGCCATTGCATACTAATCCTAACACAGCTGAATACTGTCCTGCAGCCAATGGATACTAATCGTATCACAGCTGAATACTGCCCCTCAGCCAATGCATGCTATCACAGCTGAATACTGTCCTGCAGCCAATGTGTACGAATCCTAAAACAGATGCATACTGTCCTGCAGCCAATGCATACTAATCCTAATTCAGCTGAATATTGTCCTGCAGCCAATGCGTACTAATCATATCACAGCTGAATACTGTCCTGCTGCCAATGCATACTAATCCTAATAGAACTGAATTATGTCATGCAGCCAATGCATACTAATCCTAATACATCTGAATATTGTCCTGCAGCAAATGCATACTAATTGTATCACAGCTGAATACTGTCCTGCAGCCAATGAGTACTAATCCCAATACAGGTGAATACTGTCCTGCAGCCATTGCATACTAATCCTAGCACAGCTGAATACTGTCCTGCAGCCACTGGATACTAATCATATCACAGCTGAACACTGTCCCTCAGCCAATGCATACTAATCATATCACAGCTGAATACTGTCCTGCAGCCAAGGTGTACTAATCCTAACACAGCTGAATACTTTCCTGCAGCCAATGCATACTAATCCTAATACAGCTGCATACTGTCCTGCAGCCAATGCATACTAATCCTAATTCAGCTGAATATTGTCCTGCAGCCAATGCATACTAATCATTTAACAGCTGAATACTGTCCTGCTGCCAATGCATACTAATCCTAATACAGCCGAATACTGTCCTGCAGCCAATGCATACTAATCCTAATACAGCTGAATACGGTCCTGCAGCAAATGCATACTAATCTTAATTCAGCTGAATACTGTCCTGCAGCCAATGCATACTAATCGTATCACAGCTGAATACTGTCCTGCAGCCAATGCGTACTAATCCTAATACAGCTGAATACTGTCCTGCAGCCAATGCATACTAATCCTAGCATGGCTGAATACTGTCCTGCAGCCAATGCATACTAATCATATCACACCTGAATACTGTCCTGCATCCAATGCGTAGTAATCCTAATACAGCTGAATGCTGTCCTGCAGCCAATGCATACTAATCCTAATACAGCTGAATACTGTCCTGCAGCCAATGCATACTAATCCTAATACAGCTGAATACTGTCCTGCAGTCAATGCATACTAATCCTTATACAGCTGAATACTTTCCCGCAGCCAGTGCATACTAATTGTATCACTGCTGAATACTGTCCTGCAGCCAATGCATACTAATCCTAATACAGCTGAATACTGTCCTGCAGCCAATGCATACTAATCGTATCACAGCTGAATACTGTCCTGCAGCCAATGCGTACTAATCCTAATACAGCTGAATACTGTCCTGCAGCCAATGCATACTAATCCAAACACAGCTGAATATTGTCCTGCAGCCAATGGATACTAATCGTATCACAGCAGAATACTGTCCTTCAGCCAGTGCATACTAATCCTAATACATCTGCATACTGTCGTGCAGCCAATGCATACTAATCCTAATTCAGCTGAATATTGTTCTGCAGCCAATGCATACTAATCAATCACAGTTAAATACTGTCCTGCAGCCAGTGCATACTAATCCTAATACAGCTGAATACTGTCCTGCAGCCAATGCATACTAACTGTACCACAGCTGAATACTGTCCTGCAGCCAATGTGTACTAATCCTAACACAGCTGAATACTGCCCGGCAGCCAATGAATACTAATCCTAATACAGCTACATACTGTTCTGCAGCCAATGCATACTAATCCTAAATCAGTTGAATATTGTCCTGCAGCCAATGCATACTAATCCTAAATCAGCTAAATACTGTCCTTCAGCCAATGCATACTAATCTGAATACAGCTGAATACTGCCCTGCAGCCAATTCATACTAATCGTAATACAGCTGCATACTGTCCTGCAGCAAATGCATTCTAATCCTAATACAGCTGAATACTGTCCTGCAGCCAATGCATACTAATCATATCACAGCTGAATACTGTCCTGCACCCAATGCGTACTAATCATAGTACAGCTGAATACTGTCCTGCAGCCAATGCATACTAATCCTAACACAGCTGAACACTGTCCTGCAGCCAATGCATACTAATCGTAATACAGCTGCATACTGTCCTGCAGCCAATGCATTCTAATCCTAATACAGCTGAATACTGTCCTGCAGCCAATGCATACTAATCATATCACAGCTGAATACTGTCCTGCACCCAATGCATACTACTCATAATACAGCTGAATACTGTCCTGCAGCCAATGCATACTAATCCTAACACAGCTGAATACTGTCTTGCAGCCAATGCATACTAATCCTAATACAGCTGAATACTGTCCTGCAGCCAATGCATACTAATCATATCACAGCTGAATACTGTCCTGCAGCCAATGCGTAATAATCCTAATACAGCTGAATACTGTCCTGCAGCCAATGCATACTAATCCTAATACAGCTGAATACTGTCCTGCAGCCAATGCATACTAATCATATCACAGCTGAATACTGTCCTGCAGCCCATGCATACTAATCTACAAATTCGGAACTTATACAGGATATCATATACCCTGAAGATGAGTTCACTATCACATGTTCACAGACACACACACACAATATATATATATATATATATATATATATATATATATATATATATATATATATATATATATATATACTCACAGACACACACACACAATATATATATATATATATATATATATATATGTATATAAATATATATATATATATATATATATATATATATATATATATATATATATATACATATATATATATAGTATCTGTATATACAGGTTCATAGGTTCATAGGTGTGTACTAGGCTAATAACCCTGGAGCCTTTAAAACCCTATCCCATAGAAGTGCCAGGGCATCATGCCACCTGAAGTTAGTTCCCAGTGCCTCTATCAAGCATAGCCACTGGAGTGATCCCCAGTGAGGTGCTCGGCTTGACATGTATGGGAAATATATTCCAGAGCATGGGCAGTCTCTGGGTGAGGAACCTGTCCCTCCTGCATGTTCTGTTGATTGTGGTAATGAGGTTGAGTTCTCTGGAGCATGTGGTGCAGAGGGATTGGGATTTCTTAAGATGCAGCATTTCTATGAGTTTGTAAGTCAAGCAGAGATTGCCTTTAAATAGGCGATATGAGATGTAGAATAGCTGGCATCTTTTGAGTCTGTCCGTGTAGGACATGTGTTTAATGCCTTGGATCCTCTTCATGAGGTACTTCTATGGCCTCTCCAGCTGTTTCAGGTGTTTGGAGAGGTATATGCCAAATGGGCATTATACTAGATGATTGGTCTAATGAGGGAAGAGTAGAGAGAGAGAGAGAGAGATGATGACCTCTTTCTTCCTGAATGCAAAACCCTTGGTAATGAGATGTGCCACATAGAAGGACTTTCTGACCACAGTGGCAATATGATGGTCGAAGGAGAGATTGCTGTCAACCTGCATCCCCAGATCTCTTATAACAACTTCAGTGTTCAGTGGGCTCCGATTGATGTCGTAATTAGTGGGAACTGAGTTTTTACCAAAAGGGATGATGACATATTTTTTGGCACTAAGCTTAAGGCCATGGTTTCTTCCCCAGTCATTGGTCTCAGTGAGGCCTTTCTGTAGGATGTCTGCATCATTTGGGGAGTTAATAATGGCTCCCAGCTTGCAGTTGTCTGCAAATTTAGTCAGCCAGAGTCCATTTGTGTTGGCCTGGACTTCTGAGAAGTAGATGCTGAACAGGAGAGTACCCAGGACCATTCCCTGTGGGACTCCACTCATGAAGGGTCGGCAGTCTGACTTGGAGTTCACTACTTTCACACTGTGTGTTCTATCTGTGAGCCAATTTGCAACCCACCTAGTGATATAGGGGTAGATGTCTAGTTTGGTGAGTTTATCAATACTTCCTGAGTGAGGAATGGTATCAAAGACCTTGGCCAGATCAAAGTAGGCTGTATGAACTGCCTTACCTTCATCCACAGCTCTGGTGACTGACTCAAATAAGTCAACCAGGTTGAGCAGGCATGATCTCCCTTTCACAAAGCCAAAGTGAATGGAGTCTGTCTAGAATTTGGAGATTTCCTATATCTTTGTTAATCAGGTCCATGATGATGCGGACCATAGCTTTACATATCAGACTCGTCAGGCTAATGGGGTGATTATTCCCAGGGTCTGTAGTTGTTCCCCCTTTATGGAGAGGGAAGACTGTAGCAGTGTGGAATTCGGTAGGGACAAAGCCCGAGGTGAGGCTGTGACTGAACGGGGCACACAGATGTGGTGCAAGTTCACTTTGTAGTTCATTTAGAACACAGCCAGGAATATTACTGGGTCCCGTGGAAGCTGTATTCTTGGCCTTGGACAATGCAGCTTTAACCTGTGCTGCAGTAACGCTGGGTGCCTGGCATTCTTCTGGTATTGTGATTGGTCCTTTAAGAGGGAGAGAGGGGTAAAGTTGGCACTGAATCTGTCAGCCAGTGTGTTAGCAATACCTGTTGGCTCAGTATAGGGGGTACCATTGTGCAGTAACTCAGAGCAAATCTGGGTTTTCCCATGGAGGTTCTTGATATAACTATAGAAGGCTTTGTGATTGTTTTTAATGTCTGCCGCAATTCTACCTTCATAGCTGGCTTTAGAGGATTTGATGAGGGATCTCAACTTTTTGTTGAGGGTAATAAGGAAGTTTTTCCAGTCTTGGGACTTTACCTTTTTCTGCAACAGTTTCTTCCTTCTGTTGTACAGTTTAATAATGGCAAGGGACCACCAGATTGGCTTCCTTTTTTTGGAGGAGAGTGTATTGGTTCTGTTGGTGTGGCTAGTTCCACACATTTATGTACATGTTCATACAGTGCATTGGTGTATGATTCTGCTGTCACGCAGCTATTTTCCATTGGCACTGGTGCCGTGAAGTTAACCACCTCTGTTTTTAGGAGTCCAAAGTCAGCTATTCTGTTTACTATTTTTTCTCATCTTTGACTGCTACTTTCTTTACAGGTCTGTAATTAAACACTGTAAACTATTAATTCTGGGGAAGCTTCTACTGCTAACATTTGCTGATGACTAGTGACTATTTTTTCTTCAGGGTCAAGCTATACTTCTCAATCTCTTAGTGCAATAATTCTGAACAAAGCCAAAATAATGGAGGGGATAAGGGCTCAAAAGGAGGAACATATTTTAAATATTGCTATTATAACCTTAGAAAGTTGCTAGAATAACAGGTATGCATTTTCTGAATGATATGAAGCCTGAAAGTCAAATGTCTATTATTATTTAGTGACTTCAGTTCTCTGTGATTTATCAGAAAACCACAAACTGTATGAGGAGCAGATCAACAGCATGAACCAAATTTGGGCAGCCTGTGAAATTCTGGACAACAGAGTAGTATGGGTCTGGCTTTTTTCTTTTAGATGATTTGGTTTAAGTCTTAAGTAACTTTGTCTTTGGGCTTTTCCCAGTTAGGGGTTGTTTCTTCCTGTTGTCCCTGCTGACCACTTCAGGGCTTTTTTGTGACTAATTACTTGGAAATAGAATATTCGCTAAGTAGTCAAGAGACCTAATTGACTACTGCAACCCAAAAGCAATGATAACATTTTACAGCAGCATTACATTTTGTAAATTTCTAATTCAGGCAGAGTGAAAAAGATGCAGTGTTGTGATTATGTCTGTGATCATAACTCACTTGATATATGCCTAAGAAATGGACACAAAGAAATTCATTTTAAGTGAATCTTGGCATGTATTTCAAGAACATAACTAGTGGATTATGTTGGAGAAATCCAATCATAATTCTTTGTATTACTGGACCTTTAACTGCAAAGCTGTAGCATGATTACTTGGTGTTCTGCATAATATTCTTGGTTGGTGACCCCTAAGGCCAGCCTCAAGTTGAGGACCAAAAAAAAGAACAAACATGCCATTCAGTGTATCAGCTGAACTCTGGCAAGGAGTGTTGCTAAACTGTGACAAGTAAATCCTTGATACAGTTCATAAGTAACTCCGTGTGTCATTTAAGCAGCCATAATGATGAATACAGTTGCTTAAATGTTTTATTACTTCAGGGACAGATTGGCAACCACTTAGCACCTAAACTAAAGTGAAAGTCATGCCCCCTAACTGCTTGTGCTCTCAGCAGCCACTCCTCTCATTACCACCAACTGGTCTGGCTCTCTATCTGTTTCAATTTACATGGTACAGAATGGAGTAAAAAAGGATAGTAGTGAAAGGTGTAACACACCCACACTAACACAAACACACAAACACACACACACACACACACACACACACACACACACACTAACACACACACACATAAACACACTAACACTAGCACACACACACACACACACACACACACACACACACACACACACACACACACACACACACACACACACACACAAACGTTTGCATACACACAATGGCTAGATGCTAACTATGCCTATAATATATCAACAGCTGTTAAATACTTAACTGCCACGTTTTTATTTTTTGCACGGCAGCATTAAGTATGTTATAGCTTTTAACACCATTATACCTGTACTTTGCAGTATTTTGCTGACTGCTGTGTGTGTAAAACAACCCTAACTTTTTTTGGCAATTTCAGACTCTGTTTAACATGCTTTTGAGAATACAGCAATATAATGCATAATAATTGCTTCTTATGCATCAAAAAGAATCAAATTATACATTTACCAGTTGCACAAAAAAAAATAATGGAATCACATGCAGACAAAATAAATAAGAAAAAAAAACCCTCTTAGTCTTGTTGGTATAGAGATGTCTACTTATGTCACTGGTGACTCAGGCTTGACTAGCAACCTTGGAAACCATAGGACCAGTCAGAGAGGAGTTTAGGTTAGCTGAATAAGTGGCCAACCAAATTGTCTATCTTAGGAGAAAGTGAAGAGGGTCTCAAAGTATTGCAGCATCATTGTTAGAGGTACTAGGCAGAGGTGCAGCACTGTACAGCTGCTGCTGCTATGGGGTATGCCAAGTGATGTCATATATTGTAAACATGGGAGCATGTGCAGACCTGTACAATTCATCACTGAATGCCAACTGTTGAGCTTAAAAGGGAAAGAAACCCAGCCAGCCTCTCTATGATGACACCAGCCTTCTCTCACTCTCTTTCTAAATATGGGGACAGTCCATGCTCTGAGAGGCTGCAGGTGTTCTTCCCTGCTGAGGGAACATTCCCTCCATTACTGTGGGTCCTGGGATGAATAGATATTGAAGGAATAGTTAATGGAATAAAAAAAGATAGGAAGAAAAGAAAGAAACTGCTAAATGTTAAAAAAGATCATATATCAGTGAGCAAAACCCTGACAAATTAAGACAAGCTCAGTGGAACCTATTAATAAAATCTGACCCACAATGAAAAATAATTGAAATAAAAGATCAAATATAAAGCTTAAAAATGGGAAAAATTGATCAAAATGACGTAATATAAACAACAGTATTTACTATAATAATGTTTACTAGGAAATTATACTTCAGAAAGCCATAGTAGTAGCTATGTACCTCTTTGAAGAATGTTGCACTGGGAAATACTGCAGTGCTTTGCTCTCAGGATATTAATTACTGCTACATACCTCTAGAAGTAGAAGTCTGGTAACAATTGTTATATTAATCAGTATTAGCCATTATGTGATATGTTTGATATCAATAATTCATTCCAAGGCAGTGTGTCATTGTCTAATAACAGGAGTCATAAATGTATACATTGACAAGCTGTAAAGCTGGTTGAAAGCACAAAGTTTATGGAGTGTGCTGCAAGGATAGTTTCCCTTTTTCTCTGAGATAAATTAACATCATAGTTGATTGTGTATGGAAAGGAGTCACTGGGATCTTTGCCTCCCAACAAAAGTACAAAATGTGTATTCCATGTTGAATAGTTGTTTTCATTCAAATACTGAATTTGAATAAAAGGACTACAGACTGATGTCCTACACTTAAGACATCAAACTTTTTAAATCAGATCATGATATATCCATGTCATGAAAGAATAGGATTACATAACTCTAAATATTATTTATTTATTGCTATATATTTATACACTATTAAAACTTTGATAATGTGGTGATTTAGGATGGTCCATTTGTATATTTTGCTCTGATATAATGTACTAATAGGTAGCACAGATAAATATTAAACAATTAACACACAAATGCAAAGCTGAGTAGCTGACGATCATTTCAAGAAGAGAATAAGATGTCAAGGCTGATTAACCTTGTAGAAGTAATCTGTGGTAAACCAAAATAAGAAATCTGTTTTTTCCTTAATTGTGTAGTCTGTACTGACCTGTGGGCTAGTGGACTGGCTAGTCACAGAAATGGCTCTTACACCAGACAAACTCATCTGGTTAACAAGCATTGAGTAAATGAGTAAGTCACCCCTGTATTATAATCACATGTTTCGGAAAGCACAATACTCAGTAAAGCCCATGTAATGTTCTTGATCAAGTCATCTGCAGATAAACAGTCTTTTGAAGCAAGTTCAGGTTATGTAATAAAAGGCTATTGATTTAATAAAGGTTAGAAATTAAGACAAAGTACCAAAGTAGATGAACGAAGGAAAGTAAAGGAGGATGAATGAGTGAATCATCAACATTTGGATTTCTCTAAGATGTAGTGAATAAACTGCGAATAGAAGTCTTTATTGTTTGAAAAGTCCCAGTGAAAAAGGGAAATAAACAGACATTGTTAGCCCATACCTCTCTGCTGTCTCCTGTTTTGCCTCATATCTTTGTCTTGTCCATGAAAAAGGGTAATTGTGAGATGGAGTTCAGGGATGAGTTAAGACAGGCACTAGGTGGCAGTGAAGCGTTAGCAAATAGCTGGGTAACTACAGCAGAGCTAGTAAGGGAGACGGCTAGAAAGGTGCTTGGTATGACATCGGGATAGAGGAAGGACAACAAGGAGACATAGTGGTGGAATGAGGAAGTACAGAAGAGTATACAGGCAAAGAGGTTGGCAAAGAAGTGGGATTGTCAGAGAAATGAAGAAAGTAGACAGGAGTATAAGGAGATGAGGTGCATGGCAAAGACAGAGGTGGTGAAGGCTAAGGATAAGGCATATGAAGAGTTGTATGAAAGGTTGGACACTAAGGAGGGAGAAAAGGACCTGTACCAATTGGCTAGACAGAGGGACCGAGCTAGGAAAGATGTGCAGCAGGTAAAGGTGATAAAGGATAATGATGGAAACATACTCACAAGCGAGGAGAGTGTGTTGAGGAGATGGAAAGATTACTTTGAGGGGTTGATGAATGAAGAGAATGAGAGGGAGAGAAGGTTGGATGATGTGCGGATAGTGAATCATGGAGTACAATGGATTAGCAAGGAGGAAGTAAAGATAGCTATGAAGAGAATGAAGAATGGAAAGGCTGTTGGCCCAGATGACATACTTGTGGAAGCATTGAGGTGTTTAGGTGAAATGGCAGTGGAGTTTTTAACCAGACTGTTTAATGAAATCTTAGAAAGTGAGAGGATACCTGAGGAATGGAGAAAAAGTGTTTTGGTACCGATTTTTAAGAATAAGGGTGATGTGCAGAGCTGTAGTAACTACAGAGGGATTAAACTGATCAGTCACAGCATAAAGTTATGGGAAAGAGTAGTGGAAGCTAGGTTAAGAAGGGACGTGATGATTAGTGAACAGCAGTATGGTTTCATGCCGGGAAAGAGCACTACAGTTGCGATGTTTGCTCTGAGAGTGTTGATGGAGAAGTACAGAGAATGTCAGAAGAAGTTGCATTGTGTTTTTGTAGACTTAGAGAAAGCATATGACAGGGTGCCTAGAAAGGAGTTGTGGTATTGTATGAGGAAGTCAGGAGTGTCAGAGAAGTATGTAAGAGTGGTACAGGATATGTACGAGGGTAGTGTGACAGTGGTGAGGTCTGCGGTGGGGGTAACGGATGCGTTTAAGGTGGAGGTGGGGTTACATCAAGGATCAGCTCTGATCCCTTTCTTATTTGCAATGATGATGGACAGGTTGACAGACGAGATCAGACAGGAGTCCCCATGGACTATGATGTTTGCAGATGACATTGTGATCTGTAGTGAGAGTAGGGAACAGATGGAGGACACTCTGGAGAGATGGAGATATGCTCTAGAGAGAAGAGGAATGAAGGTCAGCAGGACTAAGACAGAATATATGTGTGTGAATGAGAGGGAGGATAGAGGAATGTTGAGGATGCAAGGATTAGAGGTGGCGAAGGTGGATGAGTTTAAATACTTGGGGTCAATAGTTCAGAGTAACGGTGAGTGTGGAAGAGAGGTGAAGAAGAGAGTACAGGCAGGATGGAGTGGGTGGAGAAGAGTGTCAGGAGTGATTTGTGACAGACGAGTACCTGTAAGAGTGAAAGGGAAGGTCTACAATAGGGTAGTGAGACCAGCTATGTTATATGGGTTGGAGACAATGGCATTGACAAAAAGGCAGGAGTTTGAGCTGGATGTGGCAGAGTTAAAGATGTTAAGATTTGCACTGGGTGTGACGAGGGTGGACAGGATTAGGAATAAGTATATTAGAGGGAAAGCCCAGGTTGGAAGGTTTAGAGACAAAGCCAGAGAGGCAAGATTACATTGGTTTGGACATGTGCTGAGGAGAGATGCTGAGTATATTGGAAAAAAAAATGCTAAGGATGAAGCTACCAGGTAACAGGAAAAGAGGAAGGCCTAAGATAAGGTTTATGGATGTGGTGAGAGAGGACATGCAGGTGGTTGGTGTGACAGAGCAAGATGCAGAGGACAGGAAGAAATGGAAACAGGTGATCTGCTGTGGTAACCCCTAACGGGAACAGCCGAAAGAAGATGATGAATGATCTTTGTCTTGTCCATCACAGAAGTTATGATTTGGGGGTAAATCACTGAGGATTACAGTTGTTAGAGTGTCACACTTCTTTTGGTTCATATGAAGCATGTTTGTGCAAAGCCAGTTATTCTGTTACTTTTTTAAGTGAAATTAAGTTATATTTAAAAATTGTCCCTGATTTTTGGCTGTGTGATTAATGTATTACTTTTGGTTTTGTGTCTGATTGTTTTGCAAAGAAGTTGCAAGCTATGCTTTGGATCTTTAGACAAAACGAATATTAACTTGTATGAAGTTGTGCATGTGCACCTTATGACAATGCCATCACTGGATAGGGATTTACATCAAGACTGGAAGATGGCAGAGGTTAGGGACTGGACTCACCTTTTCAAGGTTTGTTAAGTAGGAATAAAGTAAAATGATTATTCTTGCTATTTTTTGGCAGATATTTATATTTATGATGACTCTGTAGTGATGATCATTGAAGGGATGCTGAATTAAACAAAATAAATAAACACAACCTGATGTCCTTCCTTATTACAGAAATAATTTTTGCACTGAGCACAGAGATTGCATGCTTTGCAGACGATGCTGCAGTATGATGCCTGTTAATTCCTTAACGTTTAGTACAGAGGCTACAGCAGTAACAGATCGCTAACAAGGAATCTGAGAAACAGCTGCATTGTCAGACGTAATTGTTATGTCCTTGCATTTTATTTTTCTCAAATTTATTCAAGTCTGCTTTAATTTGTCAAATGGCAGTGAATGTCTGTCTTGTTGACAACCATTTTAAACAGCTGTGATGGCGTAAGTTTTAATAACCCTCAACATTCAAGACGCTATTTCCCCATTTCATATGATAGATAATTTAAGGGTAAAATATATTCATATTCATAAGTATGGATAAAATGAAAACTATTGATATTGTTGAATTGGCATTCTCTTTGAAAATCGGTTTATAAATTACAGTATCTGGGCAATGCTTTACTATAGCTCCCCTTTTATAACTTAAGAAGTTTCTGGGAAGGTGTATCTGTTGCCAGCATATCATCATACCTCTGTTCCTAGAAAAACAGTTTGCAGAAATCACTAGTGGGTCTATATCCCAATGCAGTTCTTTCTTTGATTAGTTCACTACTGTATAGATTCATTTAAAATGCTTACTGAGGTAATAGTTATTGGGGCTGGAGTCAATCCCGGCTATGGCAGTCTTCCTTCTCACTCTTGCTGTCTCCTGCATTACGTACAGATTAAGGAAATGTTTTAATTCCCATGTTTCTGTCAGAAAAAAAAAAACATTATTATGGAGCACAGTGTATGTTTGCAATTAGTAACAGCTTCCCTTTTCAAAAACTACACAGGATTGGGGGTTAAGGATGCACTTGCCCCACCCCCTTTACTAATGGTATATATTCCAAGGTACATGATGGTTTCCTAACAGATAGGACTGAAATACAATACAGTTTGTTTTTTATTTTGTTCAGGCTGCATCTGTAATAACCTCACAATGATGTTTTGTATTACATTACTGTGCATACTGTGTTAAATGTTGTCTGAAAAGAGATGTAAAGAGGACTAGTTATAGCAAAATACTGATGAAATTAGTATGCTGTGCTTCTCTTAAAGCTTGACATTTCTGTAGCAGTTTCACACACTAAACAAGCACTCATGCAAAACTAGCTCTAAATGCTAAAGTTGACAATAATGCTTAAGGCAGTGTGTTTGAAATATATGCATAATATGTATATACGTATAAATGCCTCATGTCTAGGGACATTGACGTTCATATGTTCATTGAATAAGCACTTTATTCACCTGCACATGAAGTCAAATATATTGTTTTAAATACATATCTGTCAGCATATCTTATTAAATTTATAGAACAGTCTAGCATGTATAACAAAAAAAGTTAGACAAGGCCATGGGTTTGTATGCGAACAGTATTTATTCTAACTTATGATAATGCAAGACATCTGTATGAATAAAAGAATCTGGAGATTGCATCATAGCATAGGAACATTATATCAGAGCTGCATGTGTTTGCTGCGATTGGGATGTGATAGACTTTTCCACGTGCTCAAGGAAGATTCAGATAAACAGAGATGCAACATGAGCCTAACCTCTCCTATATCACTATACCTGTCACCTTTTTGTCTATGGCGATCTACTCATACCAGCTGGTACATAGGTAGCTGATACATTTTTTTAATTTTTATTTTTTTGCAAACCCATGATAGATGACAGACTCTACAAACACAATTTTCCTGAGAGAGGCTATGTTCCCTTTTTGGTATTTTAGCTATTAAATCGTAAATATTTGCAGTAGAGACTGTGAAGGGTACCCTGCCTGCAAGGGTGCATCTAAGTAAAGTTTTTCCAGTACTAAGTCATAAACTCAGACTTTATGAATGCTGCACTTCAACTGAAATTTAAATTTACTATTAATGCAGTCGTTGTTTGGACATTATGCTCAATATGAAACACCTCACTTTAAACAACCTTTGGGAAGGGGATCCAGAATGTAATATAGGTGTTTTCCTATCAAACCTGTAATTAATGAACATTATTCATGACAATGCAAACATAAAAAGCACTGTACAGGTTTTCTGAACTGCTGAATGTTCAAAAGTACCTGGATAACATTTTTGTTCTAACTGCCTTACATTGTTAGGTGATAATAGCAAAAAGATATTTAAAATACATTCTACACACTTATAACTCCACTAGACCCAATTGAGTTAGAAGTAATCCTATTTAATTTCGGGAATGAATCTACATCAGAAATTCACCTGAAAGTGTCTGATAACCTGGACAGTTAAAAAAACATGAGTAAGAAAAAAGTGGCTTTAAGCATAACAGAGGTCTAGAGTCAAATGATTGGAATACCAAGCCTGAACTGTAGATATGCTAAAAAAATAAGGGAACTTTTGAATCCCAATGTAAGGTACAAAAAATTGTGGAAGTGGAAATAGAATGGCAATTTTTATTACAGAATATCTCTGAATTAAAATACAAAGAACATTACAGGTACAACTGACCTGCATGATGAGATCCTGAGCACTGAGATCCGGAGGAGAGTGGACATTGGAAGTCATACTGCATTTGTAGGCTATCTACTGGATTATTTGTTGTGTCTCATTAATCTAGGACCTGTGAAATAGTGAGGCTACTAACATTCATTGACTCCCTCTAACGGGTGTAAAACCTGAAAATGTGGTTCTCAAAAGTTTAAAAAATAAACTGTGATAGAAATGCAAAAACAATGCTTTTTAAAACTTGCTATTCCTGTAATAAAGTGTCATTGTAGAGGCCATCCACATTCCTAGTACCTTTAAATACTAAGTCCAAGATCACTGTACCTTAAAATAAGGGGAATACTCTCAAAAACCACAATTGTAGATTTAATGTATGTTCTCCCAAATTCTCACTTGCAATTCCACTGGTCTGAGGACCACATTTAGGATCATCATAATGTTAAAAGAGACCCCAGTACATCAGTGCTGAACCTCAGTTTGCTGCAGAGTCACCCTGATCCCTGACATTCTGTTTAAACAGGTAAAAATAATGTTATCAGTGACAAAGAACTGTCAAATAAATGTGTATGTCCACTGCAAGTGCTAGGCTACTTTAACCGCAGTATGGAAGGAGGCAAACTAAAAATGCAACTCACTCCTCAAGAAAGGAAAACCAGTCCTTTTAACAGCAGGGTTAACTGCAAGGTAGCCCACTTGGTGACAAATATGGATTCATATTAATTCACAAAATAGAAGTTTCAGCTACTGACAACACGAAAAAATTAAATAGCTGAAAGTCACTTTCAGCAAGCCTCAAAGTACATTTTTTGCAGGGATTACCTTCTGTACCTCCATTTTGGTGAGATATCCTCAACCCCAAACATACATATATGGCTGAAAAGGGTCTACAATGACCAGTTCTCTTACACGGTTAACATTTACATAAAATAAAGCAAAACACTTTTTTCTATAGTCTCTACTTAGTTTTCATTGCCCTTTTATTGTCACATCATCCACCTTCGTCCACCAAGTCTCCTATCTCTTTTTACTAGGAAGTTCTCTTGCTTGTTTTCTGGCACTTTTCTGCCATTAGATTATTAAAAGACATTATTACTTACCTAATCTGCTTTATATATTATTGGAGTGTAAGTAATGTCTCTATATCAACGATTATTATTTAGGTTAGAAAATCGAGGACAATAATTTGTTGTACTTATCTATTATGTTACTGTACTTCAGATAAATGCATTCAATGTTCTTAATCTTTAACTGTAATGTAAGTTTTACATTTTTCATTTCACTTTATTCTTCAACATGACTATATATAACCTATAATTACATCATTATAGTTTATATGGTTTATCAAAGATGATCGAGTTTTTGGAAACTCGAATGTCATATGGTCGAGACCTTATGTTTGATTTTCTTAAAAATTGAAGCATTTGTATGGACATTGCAGTACAGTGTGGATCATGGAATTTACACTTTTCCCCACTGCAGTGTGATCTCAGAGTTGGTATATATAATTTTCAGGAGGTGTGGATGGTCTGTGGGGCTAAACATAGTTGCATTGTTTCAATCGAGTTTTTGGAAAATCAAGCATACGTTTTCAACCATATGAAATTTGAGTTTCGAAAAACTCATTAATCTAACATAAACCCATATTTATATACACACACATATATATGGTCCATTTGATCAAAAGTTCATTTGATCTAAAAAAAACAGTGAACATTTCATTGAAAGCACAAAGCATTAAAATTCATTTCACTGACAATGTCATATCCATTTTATATATATATATATATATATATATATATATATATATATATATATATATATATATCTCCAAAAGCCCCACCACCACCATCACACCCCCTAACTTAAATATACTAACTTAGCATTCACACAAACGTGAAGAAACGAGATAACTCCTGACAATGTGAGTCACTGTTGGTACAAATACACAAATGTTTCATGATAAAGGCATAGCTTTACAGTGCACAATAGCAAAGAACTAATGCAGGTATGGCTGTGGAACACAAAGCAACCAAACACCTGGCCATCACCATTCATGCAAGATGCTACCATGGGGGCCTCAATACTTGAAGTAATCATTTCAAACCTGTCAATAATCATCTTGCGGGAATGGTGATGGAGGGTCCAAGACGGGTGTTGACAGCAACTATAAGTCGGCCTTTGTTACAACCTTTAGTGCTGACAGTCAATTGATTGTTGACATTTTGTATAAGAACTGGGTGATTTTGTCCTCTTGTGATGAGATCAGGAAATGTATCAGTAATGCCCCAGTAGTTGTTTACAAGAAGGGTAGATGTCTGAAAAATTTACTTGAGAACCCTAAAAGTGACCCCAGGAAGGGTCTTATGAGAAAATGTGGAGCAAGTATTCAGTATAGCTTTATTATGGATGGCTCATCAGTAACCATTAATGGTCAGGTCCTCAGTTTTAAGGATAAGTTTACATGTCAGACTGAGAGGGTTGTTTACTGTACAGTGTGTTTACAATGTCCCTGCTTTTATGTAGGAAAAACTGAGAGGAAACTCAGGAACCAGATTTATGAGCATGTGAGGGACATTAGATTGAAAAATAGAACAAACGCCTTAGCCAGGCATTGTACTGAATATGAGGAGCATTCATTTAAGTTTGTCATTATCAACGTGCTAGAAAGGGATCCAAGGGGGGGGGGGGTCCATGGCCTCTGAAGTTACAGAGGTTGGAGGCATTCTGGCAACTAAGAATGAATGCAACCGTTTAGCCATGACTGAATGATATGTTCTCTCTGGCTTGCTTCTTGAAATTAAAATCATTTTTAAGGTGACTGCCCTCTCAGGTGGTTTCATTGGTATTAATGCTGTTTTTGGTATAAATGCTTTTATTATATGACTGTTTCTTATTATATAATTTTATGAACATGTATGTGTATTTTCGAAATATTTTTATTTTGTCATATAGTATTTCTAATATTTATGTGTGGGGTAGATTAGTATTTTATATTAGGATCATATATTATGATCTTATTAAGTGTTTGTTAAATATATATATTTTTGTAGAAAAAAGTTTAAAAAAAATGCCATGAGGACATGGGGTATAGATAGTTAATTGAGTGATGGCTTGTTAATGAGCTAATTTGGTTATGGTATTTGTCTGGTGTTTCTGGTTTTAAGATGTTATCTTGATAAAGTCTCTGAACTGACAGAGACGAAAGCGCTTGCATTTATTTTAATAAAAGTGTGTTTTGTTGCTACTAAGGACTATCTCTGTTTTTGCTACCTCGTAGTGACACTTCAGTTACTGTATTCCTGCTGGCTTCTGGATTCGGGGTTTTTGTGGATCTGAACTAATAAGGAAAAGAAACGTTATTGCGCTTATCATGTTTTTATTTTCCTATCATTTACCTTACTTCAATTTGATTTTATGGTCTACAACATGCCTTAACTGAAAATGTTCTACTCTTACTTAAAAAGCACAGCAGCTGTTTTCTCTGCATTTCTGACATTGGAAATTTTGCTTTTCTTATTCTCCCAAGAGTGCGTAAGTTTTGGCTATGTTTGGTGTAATAATACAGATAGATAGTTTTGGAAAATATTGACTAATATCAGAGAGGTATGGGACAATTAACCGAAGACACGATTTCAGTATATGATGTTTTACAAGTTTTTTGTTCATTTCTTACTTATTGTATTATTATTACTATCATTATTATTATTAAAGACGTGGGGGTGCAGCTTCCCGCAGAACACTGCAACAAATGAAAATGGAATGAAGCACAGCCAGCATTCAGCTAATGGTGCTTTCAATGAACTTTTCATATTGTAGTTACTATTTTATTTATATAGGCCATATTCTGGTAACTTGGTAACAGATTGCTGGAGTAGGTTCCGTCTAGGCTACTGGTGAAATCAAATACAATGAATAAATTGTGGGGCATGGAACTGGAAGCTGGAATGTACACATTGCTTATGATGTGACCAGAGAAATATTACAATTAAGAAGAAGTCAATGTACCAGTTGTTTTAGTATAAGCGTGCTATGAAAGTGCAGGGTAGATACAAGGTCTTGTCAGAATCTTGTAGTTCAAACCAAGGAGGCGGTTTTGGTCATTTTATTGTTACAAAGGTTACTTTGGGACATGAATACAGTTCCAAGCCCCAATTGGAAACAACATCAGCAGGCCTGCACCTACCATGTGGGTTAACACTGCCCATACTACCCAAAGGTATATAAATACCAACTCTGAAGTCATACAACAGTGGAAAAAGAGGCAAACTCCACTGTTAACATACAGCGGATATAAAAAGTTTACACACCCCTGTTAAAATGCCAGGTCTTTGTGATATAAAAAAATGAGACCACAATAAATCATTGCAAAACTTTTCCCACCTTTAATGTGACTTATAATCTGTACAATTCAATTGAGAAACAAACAAATCTGTTAGGGGGAAAATCTAAAAAATTAAAAAAACATACAATACGCTGTTTGCATATGTGTGCACACCCATAAACTAATACTTTGTTGAAACACCTTTTGATTTAATTACAGCATTCAGTCTTCTTGGGTGGGAGTCTATCAGCATGGCACATCTTGACTTGGCAATATTTGCCCACTCTTCCTTGGAAAAGCGCTCCAAATTGGTCAGATTGTGAGGGCATCTCTTGTGCACAGCCCTCTTCAGGTCACCCCACAGATTTTCTATTGGATTTAGGTCTGGGCTCTGGCTGGGCCATTGTAAAACTTTAATCTTCTTCTGGTGAAGTATTTTGTTTATTTGGATGTATGCTTGGGGTCATTGTTGTGTTGAAAGGTGAAATTCCTCTTCATTTTCAGCTTTCTAGCAGATGCCTGAAGTTTTGGGCCCAAAAGTGACTGGTATTTGGAACTGTTCATAATTCCCTCCACCTTTACTAAAGCCCCAGTTCCAGCTGAAGAAAAGCAACCCCAAAGCATAATACTGCCACCACCATGCTCCACTGTGGGGATAGTGTTCTTTTGTTGATGCAAAGTATTGTTTTTGTGCCAAACGTACCTTTTGGAATTGTGGCCAAAACGTTCAACCTTGGTCTCATCAGACCATAACTCATTTTCCAACATGCTTTTAGGAGACTTGGTGTATTGTCTTGCAAATTTTAGCCAGGCCTGGATGTTTATCTGTGCAAGAAAAGTCTTCCGTCTTGCAACCCTACCCCATAGTATAGACATATGGAGAATACGGGAGATTGTTGTCACATGTACATAACCAGTACTTGCTATTAATTCCTGCAGCTCCTTCAATGTTGCTGTAGGTCTCTTGGCAGCCTCCCTGACCAGTTTTTGTCTTGTCCTTTCATCAATTTTGGAGAGGCATCCAGTTCTTTGCAACATCACTGTTGTCCCATATTTTCTCCACTTTTTGATGACTGTCTTCACTGTGTTCCATGGTATATCCAATGCTATGGAAATTTTTTGTACCCTTCTCCTGACTGATACCTTTAAACAATGAGATCCCTTTGAGGCTTTGTAATCTCTCTGCGAATCATGACTTTTGCTGTAGCAGGCAACTGAGTAAATGTCGGGAAAATCCTACTAGGACAGCTGAACTTTATTTGGGGTTAATCAGAGTCTCTTTAATTGATAACAGGTGTGTAGCCAAGAAGACTGAATGCTGTAATTAAATCAAAAGGTATTAGTTTAAGGGTGTGCACACTTATGCAACCAGCTTATTGTATGTTTTTTATTTTTTTCATATCTTTCCCCTAACAGATTGGTTTGTTCTTAAATTAAATTGTACAGGTTATAGGTCACATCAAAGGTGGGAAAAGTTTGGAAATGATTTATTGTGGTCTCATTTTTTTATATCACAAATGCCTTACATTTTAACAGGGGCGTGTAAGCTTTTTATATCCACTGTATGTATTTTTATTAAATGTTCCTTTGATCATTTCAAATTTACCAAAACTACCTTTAGTGACCTGACCAGTTCCCTTTACACCTTTGTTAGTTTTAATAGTAAACGTAGCTCTGTAATACATTTTGGGAAATAAAATAAGCTCCTCTGTGCTGTTAACAACACCTATATGTATCAACCTTTGAGCATTAAAACTTATAGTGCTGACCTAAAAATCATATCAGAGGGTCAGAAAGAAGAACGATTTCTTATTTTTTATAATAGAATATTTTCAAGTAGTAGATCTCATAAGATTAATGTTAGTAAATCTTTATGTAGTCTTAATTTCATTTTTAGTAATGCATGTTGTCCTAAATATTAGGAGCAAACCTAAATCTAAGAGCAGAAGTCATAATTCTCTTTATAAACCATAGTAACCAAGAGGTATGCAAAGAACATATTAGATTAAGTAAAGTAAAATGGCCACTCTCAGCCACCCATGGTAATGGACACAGCCTGAAGTGCAGGTTCACCCATTGTGGTAGAGGTACATGCCAGGGTGTTTAGTGGAGACATTATGTGGGAGGATATATGTATATGTGTGTGTGTGTGTGTGTGTGTGTGTGTGTGTGTGTGTGTGTGTGTGTGTGTGTGGTGTGTGTGTGTGTGTGTGTGTGTGTGTGTGTGTGTGTGTGTGTGTGTGTGCGTGTGTGTCTCTGTGAGTGTCTCTGTGTGTGCATGTTCGTGCTGGACTACATGTGTGACTATGAGTATGAGTCTGTCAGAACAGGGGTCACACTAGGAGAGTTAGGGGATAGGTAAGTTAGTAGCGTGCCTGTGTGTGTGCACTTGTTTGTATGTGTATATGTGTATGAGTGAGTGGTGAGTATGTTTGTGAGTGTGATCAGGTGGTGTGTGTGTGTGTGTGTGTGTGTGTGTGTGTGTGTGTGTGTGTGTGTGTGTGTGTGTGTGTGTGTGTGTGTGATGGAAGGCTATCACTTCCACACTCCCCTAGATCAATGAGCAAATCCTGCAGTACTGGGGGGAGACTATACACAAGGGTAGCCTTCATTTCATGCCTTAAAGGCACTTATCAAAAGAAAGAATTCTAGCATGAAAGATGTGGATCTGGGAGGTCATTAGACAACAGGGATAACTCTTTATAACATGCCCTAAAAGCACTAAAAAAACCCTCAAACCCTTTACTCCCACTGGCAACAAAAGGACATTAGCCTTCTACATGCCAGAGAATAATGTCAGGTATCACTAAGTGTAGGGGGTGGTTTGAACCTGCACCCTTAACAGGGGAGACAACAGCCATAACCCACTATACTAATTTGTATGTTAATGCAATTTTTTTTTCACATAATAAGCAGTATGAAATTGCAATCTCTGGATTTATTCAATGACTGCAGCAGTTTGTGAGTTATAAGGGACATGGCTGCTAAAAGAGGCAACAGAAAGAGCATCCTCCAAAGTTAGAGACAGACTGCTGAATGGGGTGGGTGTGTGCCCATATGGGGGAAGGCTTTAGGACAAAGATGGTAGGAACACTAGACAACACCAACAAGATTTTCATATACAACTCAGAGTCACTTAAAAGGTTAATGGAACAACATCATGATGTGCTATACAAACATTAGGGAGAGAAACTCTAACATCAGGCACTATGGGCTTCACTGTAGGGGTCAGTGTTGAACATGTGCAGGGTTACAATGTAAAATGAAACGTGGATGTTCTATCAACTCAGGTACAGGTCAGAGATATGTAGTGTGTGTATGTGTACTTGAATGTGTGTATGTGTGTGGGACACTACATGGAGTGCCTATGCCAATGAGATGTATGTGCCACCAGTGATCTTAGGAAAAGTTCTGATTAGAACTAGCAGTAGTTAAGAGCAGTCAGAGAAATACAACTTAGTCACTAATGAGGTCTTTCCTCATTGCAGCTAATGTGTCCTTGAATCACAAATTGCTAAATTATATAAACAGACCTTTTTTTCCTGCAGTTCTTACACTACAGTCAGTGCTGGTGTTCCTTCTGAACCCCCAGGTATGTTTTAAATGAAAAGTTTTACCTGAAGAATAATGCTAATATTTCAAAGCTGGGCACTTGTTTCTGATTTAGGGACTATGCTATAAGTTATGTTTAATTGAAAGTAAGTGAGGTAGTTGGATTGTTCAAGTGATTTTAGCTGCTTAAGAGCTGTAGAGTGGTGGTACCTCTGTGATTATTTAGCAGCAATTGTTGCTACTTTATTGTCACAAACTGTCTTTGATTTCATAATACAATACTAATTCTTTATAAGATTTTACTGTTATGGTCACAAAGCGATACAGACATAACAAAGCAGTACTAGATTCTGTACATGGCATTGGCATTTCAGAGTATTGTCTCAAATTGACTAAGCCATCATAAAACAATAGCTCTGCATTGGGCTTTGTTAGCACAGGCATTGTCACAAAGTGACAAAGTGATTGATATAAGACAATGATAGTTCTGCACAGTGTTTTGTTTGTTACATGCTGTTGCCATATAGTTACTTACACATCAAAATAGTACTATTTGTGCAAGGGACTTTATTGTTACAGTGTTGTCATAATGACACTGACATCATAATGTGGTATTAGTTCTGTACAGGGCTTTTATGTTTCTTCTGAGTGTTCTCATAAAGTGACTGATATCATAATGCTGCAGCAGTTCTGCACAGGGCATTGCTGTTGCACAGTACAGAGTACAGAACTGTGCACGAGTGCAAACCAGGCAGTAATGTCATATCTCCCTCTGATATTCATTACAGCAGGAAGAGGTGTATGGAAAAAGGAGTACAATTAAACATGAAAAATGTAGCATTGTCACATCTGAAAAACAGTTCTCTCCATACCTCTGAAACTCAAAAGAAATCTGGACAAAGCCAGATAAAATGGGGGTATAAAGGCTCAAAAATAGGGACATTATTTAAATATTGTTCTTATAAACTCAGAAAGTTGCTAGAGTAACAGGGTTTGTTTTAACATACACTTTCTTAAGTATTTGAAGTCTGAAACTCAAATGTATGTCATTATTTAGTGACTTCAATCCTCAAATCAGCCCAGTGATTTGCCAGAAAATCACGCATTTTAGGAGAAACAGTCAAAAAATATGAGCCAAAAATCTGGGTATTCTGCGAAAGTCTGGACAGTTGAGAGATCTGGTTCTCTCCTTCAACTTACAGAACAGAGAATATTTCACTCCAAAATGGTAATGCAGGCAAGGACCTTTGAACCTGGGTCAATGCTTTCCTGTCTGACCAGCATGTTGCGCCAGTAGTCAGAAAATATTTCTGTTCAGCACAACTCATAACTTATTTTGATGTTGATAATATGACTTTAGATATCACCCCTCTCTATGCAGACCTGATTAGACCAATTATTGAATTAAACTACTCCCTGAGTGTGATCTTTTTTTTTTTTTTTTTGCAATATTGAATGACTCAAATGCCCCAGTGGCTCCTAAACAAGGAAATTGTTGCCCTGAAGTTGTGAGCTACCAGGAATGAGTTGAAGAGCTGTCTCTATATTCAGTTTCTTGCGGGTTTCTCCAATGTGATCTACAGCTTTGATTAGACACCTTCTCCTCCTTGATCTCTTGTATCTTTGCAGGTCAAATAACTCTACAAATATCAGAGCTGGGGATCTCTAGCAACAAATACATACAACACGCTGGAGACATTATTACCCAGTGCCTACCTGATTCTAGACTGAAGTTTGTTTTAAGTTAACTAGTGTAACACCATAGCATTCTGCAAATTAATTCTGGATGGATGGATGACTATGCATGCCTTTGTTTCTTGTATTTCTTCTTTTTTATTCTGGATAGTGACCCTGCAATCACATTTGCAAAAATGGGAAAAGGGGTTGATGATGGATGACTATACATACATTTGCTTCATTACTGACCTGCTTTGTCCCTATTATGAATAAGGGTGGGTATTGGCAAGACATAAATTGTTGTCTGACCCAGGTATCTTGTATTTTCTATGATCCTACAATCATAACACAGCACTGGTTTTGCACGGTGCTTTGCTGTTGCAGAATGTTTTCATAAACTGGCATATAATGCAGTAGTAAATCATCACAGGGCTTTCTGATTTCATAATGACATCAGAAATTGACTGAAGTCATAATAAAATACTAGTTCTTCAGTTCTTCAAAGTACTTTTTTCTGACGATGTATCATCATGAAGTGACTGAAATATTATAAAACGGTTTCAGTTCTGTAGAGGGCTTTTTTGAAACAGAATGCTGTCATAAAATGACTTAGACATCAGAATATAGTATTAATTCTGCACAATGGTTTGTTCTTAGAGAGTATTGCCACAAGGTGTGTTACACCTTACAATGTAGTGGTAGTTCTGCACATGTTGACAGAGACTGTTGTCTCAAATTCACTGTCACCATAATGCAGTACTGGTTCTGAACAGGGCATAGTAATCCAGTACTAAAACTTGCACAGGGCATTGTTGTTTCAGAGTATTGCCACAAAAATGACTGATACCTTAATGCAGTACATGTTGGTTACAGGGATTTATCGTTAGATTGTCTTATCACAATGTACCTTTGACATCATGATGTAGTTCTGTTCAGCACAGGGCTTTGTTTCTACAGTGTGCTGTGAAAATGATTTGGACATAATGTAATACTATTTCTATACTGGGCTTTGTTGTTACAGAGTGTTGTGGCAAAGTGACATCATAACGGGGTACTAGCTGTGCACATACTAGCTCAGCATAGAACTTCATTGTTATACAGTGCTGTCACCAAGTGACTTACATCATAATGCACAGCTGGTTCTGTACAGGACTTTACTGTTACAGAGTGTTCTCACATGATGCCTTCAACACCATTAATCAATACTACTGTACAGGACTTTGTTATTTCATGTGTCTTCTGAAAGTGACTGACATCACTATGTAGAACTTGTACTGGTGATGGTTTTATTGTCACATACTGTCGTGACAAACTAAGCTTGTCATCCTATTATTTTATTAATTCCACACAATAATTTGTTGTTTCCTAGGCTGTCACAGACTGACTGATATCACAAAGCAGTACCACCTCTGCAGAGAGCTTTTCTGTTACAGAGATTTGTCACCAAGTGACTCACATAATAATGTAGGACAAGTCCTGCACAGGGCTTTCTTTTTCTTTTTTTTCACAGTGGTGGCACACAATGACTGACATCACATTTCAGTAGAATTTCTGTACAGGGCTTTTATTGTTGCAGTGTGTTAATGTAGTACTAGCGTCGCACAGAAATTTCTTGTCAGGATGTGTAACAAACTGACTGATGGACTTCATAATGCAGTAATGGTTCTGCAGTGTGCTGTCACAAACTGACTGACATCATAATGTATTACTACTTCTGCACATGGCTTTGTTACAACATCTCTTCATGAATTGAGTGACATCTTAGTGCAGTACTAATTCTGCACTGTACTTTGTTGTTGCAGAGGACTGTCACAAAGTGGCTTAAACATCATAAGACATTACTAACTGTACAGAGTGCTTTATTGTCGTTGGATGCCCTGTGAAGATTTAATCCTGCTTGAGCACAAACTGGAAGCTGTTGTCAAATCTGTCTCTCTGATACCCGTTCATTACAGCAGGAACTAATGCTCATAAACTATTGTATACAAAAGGAATAATATTAAATGTGAAAAAGTGTAATATTACCATATTTTGTGAACAGTTCTCTTCCTCAATGTACAATATCGCAAATACACCAATTCAAAATGATAATGTAGTCATTTGACTACCCCGTTGCAGTAAAGGCCGAAAATCTTTCTGTTGATCATATCTCATGTATAAAAGCATATCATCCACATCAAAAGACCTTCTCATCCTTCAGTTTTGGAGCCCTATTTAAACTAACTATGAAGTAAAATGCTCCCTTCAGAATATACCTTTCTAAGCATATCAAGTGACTGGAAAGGCCCCAGAGGCTCCTAAAGAAGGACATTTTTGGTTTAAATTTCATGAGGTACAAGGAAAGGGTTGAAAAACTATCTCTGTACTCCACTTCTCATACACTCTAATGTAAACTGCACCTTGCTTTAAACATCATTAAGGACCTTGTTCACCTTGATCTCCCATATCTTTGCAAATCAGATAGCTCCAGTAATTTTAGAATAAGTAACTTATATGCATTTCTGCAGATAAATACAACACGGTGGGAAAACCATTTTATTACCCAATGCTTGCATGACTTCTGGAAAAAAATGTTCTGAAGTTAGACATAACATCTTAGCATCTTTCAAACTAATCCTGAATGATTGCATAGGTAGAAGTGGATTTACCTGGGAAGTAAGCTGCTTTGTCCTCCTTCAGAAAGGGAAACCTGCTTGAAAGTGTATATTGGCAAGGTATAGATAGTCTTGTTACCCAACTGCCTTGTATTTGTTATGATTATGGCACAATGCTCAGGGGGGGTTACATATGTTCTAGTTATTTTTAATGATATTTTATGCAATGTCCTGATTTTTATCAGGCTCTATCTGGTCAGAACATGACCAACAATCTGTTGTGCACAAGCAAATAAACAAATAAGGGCAAATCTAGTGACTCATTTTAGCAAGCAGTGATGGATTATTCCAGTCATGCTGTTATTACTCAGCTTTCTGGTTGAAAGGTAAACATATTGTATCAAACACTAACAAACAATATACAGCAACAGTCTTTAGATCACAAATAAGCACAATATTCAATGGAATGGGAGTTTGAAGTAGGATAAATTGAAAATACAAAATGTAAGCTTGAAAGAATTCTCTTTAATATGCATTTTAGGTTTCTATAGTGATAACAAAAATTTAAATAGGAATTATAAAGAGGATACTTCCTAACAATGTATGTATTATTTGTAAAGTAGCAGTTCTATGGAATATACTATTTTTGTATTATTTTTAATATTCCAGTTCATTGTGCATGCTATTGTAAATGTTTTTGCTCTTAACATTCTATAAGTAGTTGAAAGCATTTAGGATGAAAAAATGATTGTTATAGCTTGTTTAAATCCATGGAAAGTACATTTATAATTATCTTAAAATGCTAAAACCTATTAAGATATTATTAGCAGCTGGCTGACTTTTCAGTGCAGTTGCTTGCATTAAATCTGCAGTGTTTTTGTCTTTGCATTGAGGTATTTGCTTATGTAAAACAAATGCCCACTACTTGTAATGGGAGCTTATTAAACACAATTTATTACCAGGAGGCCTTGCAAAGTGAATTAGCAATATTTCTACCTTACAAATACATTCCAGTTTCAATAGTTAACTGTTTTAATTAGCCAGAAAATGTGAATCAGTAGAATTAATTAGCACTTAAGTTAAATAAACCATATTTATTACTGAGAATAATAACAGATATTTGAATAGATGCAGTAAGCTATGTTTGTTTCAGCATCTTCTGGTTGTAAGAGTCATATCTTAAATTTTACTTTCACTAAATATAGTTGAAATTATAATTAATTTAATTTC
Source organism: Protopterus annectens (assembly GCF_019279795.1). Taxonomy (NCBI): domain Eukaryota; kingdom Metazoa; phylum Chordata; order Ceratodontiformes; family Protopteridae; genus Protopterus; species Protopterus annectens. The sequence goes on along the minus strand of NC_056745.1, from coordinate 288,262,811 downwards.
CATTTAATAAAAATTCAAAGTGCTGCACAAACTTCCTGTAGAAGGAAGAGTAGAATAGGTGATCAAATGCAGTCTGGCCAAATTTTGAAATTAGCAGATCACCCAAAATAGATATCAGAGTACATGTGTAAGTGTGGCTGTGTGTACTGGGGGATTTTTTGGCATACCACAAAGTGTAGCAACCCAGGCGGTAATTAAGTCACCACCCCCCCACCAAATAAGTTTTTGTTTAAAACTTTCCTGAAGAAATGTTTAGCCAAATTTTAATCTACTTTATCTGTTTTGGAAAGATGCATTCAACTATGTGCAACAACCTTCTATATAAATGAGGAGCAATCAGAACCAAGAAATACATAGTAGAGGAAGCGAGCTACAGTATGCGATACAAGTGTCCCTATGTATGGAAAACATGAGGAAAGGCAGAACTGCTATAACTATGACATTGTAGACTACAGTACTAAAACCTCACTGAAAAGGGAAAAGGATGAGCAGATTTCTGTACAACTTATAAATTATGGCATAGTGCCCAAAAGTACTTCACAAAGCAGGGGTGGCATCCAGTTAAGCACTCCCTTAACATATAGAACAGAAGAAGACTCCTTATTTCTCATTATATAATGTAAATGGAAAAGGGAGTCATAGATAGCAAGCTGACAAAGAGGTGACTTTTTATTTAAGGAATCGCACACTAACCATGCTTACTGAGATGGTTGAATAATGATATACTATCCTGCCTTATTTTAGTTTCCAGCATGAGAAGATGGGACAGTATATCATGCATACTATGTTATATATATGTGTATATATATATATATATATATATATATATATATATATATATATATATATATATCATACAATACAGAATAATCAACTGGTAAAGAACAACAGTCTTCACATATATCCACATTGTGATGACATGTTCAAGCAAAAGCAGTAAGTTTAAGAAGAAAGAGTATTAACTGTCTAAAAATCTACAAAGGAAACACAAAAAATAAATCATATTACACCAGATCCAGATCAGGTCTAGTAAGGCTTATAAATTACGTCTTTGTGATGAGTTATCATGGCTTTTATTGTTAGCATCAGTGTCCATCTTGCAGAACTAACATAGTTTTATAAGTGTTTTTAAAATAAAAACATGGGCATTTTACAATTATATCAGGGATAAACAAGTTTGTCTGTGACCATTTGTATAGTAATGGAATAACTACTATTGATTATTTTTAAAGGAATGACCCTAAATTGATATCTGAAGTAGAGCTTACATTGTTAATCAGCATACATAATGCCACATAATTGCATGTCATGGCATGCATGATGATGTTCAGAAACCAACTGCCATCATTGCCAAACATACTTTTTCTTCATTTTGGAGTGGGGCAGTTAGGAAACCACATATGCAGTCAGTACCCAGGGTATTTTTCAGTTTTTGCAGGCATAATCTCATTATTACTAGGCCAAATATTTAACTCTGTGGACACAGTCAGTGCTACACTGAGGCACACCAGGGACATGCCCAGGCTGTGAGATGGTGTGTCCTGGTAACTACCCCAATAAAAATACAGAGATAATTTTATTTTTGTGTAGTCATATGCATGCACACACACTCACACATGCACACACAAAAACTCTTATTTATTGGCTATGTTTGGGTTTGTAACCTAGCCAATGAGAAACGAACAGCAGAACTCATCATGAAAGAAACAGACAAATCCTGGTGTCACAGTATTTTAAAACAAGGATAGCATGGACATCATTTGCCTACAAACCTGACAATTCCATATCCCTTCTAAAAAGTTTTGTTTTTGTATCACCTTTGTTTCAGGAGTCTTGCCAATTAGTAGTTGCACCATGGAGACTGACAACACTGGAGGAGAGAGATGGAGGAAGAGTCAGGACACAGGAGAAGATGGACATACAGGAAAGATTCAGGACACAGGATGAGATGGACATACAGGGAAGACTCAGGACACAGGAGGAGATGAACATACAGGGAAGAGTTAGGACATAGGAGGAGATGGACATACAGGGAAGCATCAGGAAATAGGAGGAGTTGGACATACAGAGGGCAGTACCAATCCTATTCAGAACAGGTCCAAACAGTAGTTAATATAATTATTTCAGAAAGTTGTAACAATACCTATCAGCTGTTCTGATTGTTATGCATAGTGCTACATTTTTTGCCATCAGATTTAGCCTTGCTCCTCCTGAGTTTATTGACTGCCTTTGCCAGTCAGACCTGTTTCTTCATTATCAGAGCAAAGATTTCATTAGCATTGCAAATATCTCTCAATAGGAGGATCTAGTAACTGAACAAGGATCTAACAGAAGTAGCACCGTGTACACTGTCAGCTTCATGTTCCTTTTTTCTGCTTTTCTAATTATATTCTTATTTTCTTTGTGCCCATCTATTGGGAGCAGAGTGTGAGGAGGAATGCTGTGTGTATGCCAGTAGCACATTGGAACATATTTTTATGGTCATTTGTTCTTCACTTTCAGCCCAGTCTATGATCAGAGTGCTACACAAAAGGTGGCCAACTTTTGGGGAAAGGGTAACTGTTGGATTATATGATGTATTTTTCTTGATTGTATTTTTGGGGGAGGGGGTGCCTCTAATATTATATTATAGAAATGTTATGTACTTTATAAGTGTTTTTGTGCTTGTACTTAAGAGAGAGGGGGTCTCTGTAACATTATGGTTTGGGGTCTTCATCTGCCCTGCCAAGTAGATTCTATGTCCATAGTGTGCCCTGGAAAAAAAGGAACCTGGACTGGAGCTACCACTTTCTGTGGACAATGTGAAATAAATTTGCTGCTCACAAAAACAAATTAGCAACTTACAGAAATATTATGGGCCCAGAAAAGGCTGCAGTTGTTATTGCAGTTAATGAGGCTAATTAATTAACAGCTTACATCTTCTGTCTGTCTACCTGCAATCACTGCACCAACACCACCACATATTTTGAGAGTTTTTTGAAGGGGTTTAATGTTATCATTTGTGCCTCAGTCAGCAAATATCAGTAGGATATTGGTTATACCAGTGGAGTCAAGAGGGGTTTTTTTGTAAGAAAGCACTGTTAGACTAATTAACAATATTGCTCTGCAAAACAAGAAACTGTTTTTTTTTTTCAAGAAGGGAAACACATATATGCACACACACACACACACACACACACACACACACACACACACACACACACACACACACACACACACACACACACACACGTGTATGTGTATATATATATATATATATATATATATATATATATATATATATATATATATATACACACATATATATACATACATACATACATAATCATACGTGTGTGTGTGTGTGTGTGTGTGTGTGTGTGTGTGTGTGTGTATATATATATATATATATATATATATATATATATATATATATGTATATGTATATATATATATATATATATATATATATATATATATATATTTATATATATATATATATATATATATATATATATATGTATATAGCTGCATACATACTTATGAACATGCATACATATGTTTATTTTTTTTATCTAGGCAAATAATGGACATGCTAAAGGTTATCAGAGCCATGGTTAGGCTATCTGGTGTCCTGAGCAATTTCCTAGATTGGCAGCCCTCCACCACAAAGCTGAGGACCAAGAAAAGAATTTGGAAGTTAAAAAAAAAAATCTTCCCAAATGTGAATGAATGAAAAAAGGAAACTCCACACGGAGCTGTAACCGTGGACTCTAGCAAGTATTGAGGAACTTAGTACAGTTACAAACACACTGAGATCTTGTATTATAAATGATTAAGCATCTGTAAAGACTAAAATCACAAGACCAACAAATTGCACATAAAATCTTCACAAAACCTTAAAATGTATTTGTTTTTCAGGGGAGCTGAACCCTCTGTACCTGATATCTATATATAATATCTCTCAGCTTGGACAAACTGAAAGGAAAGAAGATTCAAACCAAACACAATATTCACATCGTCCTTCTCCTCCAAATTATGCAACTTCATACTAACTTAAAGCACCTGCAAGAAAAGAAGCTTCAGTGTTCTGAAACTCTGACAACAGGAGAGACAGATCACACAAAAGAGACAATGTATATGTTTACTTCTGAGACGACAAGAGCACAATGTAGTTCAGTACTCCCAAATAGTTAGAACACATGGGTCTAATATAACAATGTAGTCTAGTACTCTCATACAGCTAGAACACATGGGTCTGATATAACAATGTAGTCTAGTACTCTCATACAGCTAGAACACATGTGAGTCTGATATAACAATGTAGTCTAGTACTCTCATACAGCTAGAACACATGTGGGTCTGATATAACAATGTAGTCTAGTACTCTCATACAGCTAGAACGCATGTGGGTCTGATATAACAATGTAGTCTAGTACTCTCATGCAGCTAGAACACATGTGGGTCTGATATAACAATGTAGTCTAGTACTCTCATACAGCTAGAACACATGTGGGTCTGATATAACAATGTAGTCTAGTACTCTCATACAGCTAGAACACATGTGGGTCTGATATAAAATGTAGTCTAGTACACTCATACCACTAGAACACATGTGGGTCTGATACATCATGCACTGAAGGCCAAAGGAATGAGTTTTATAATAGTTTGACAATCCATGGGTCATGAATCAATTTCTTTAATCCAGTAATACAATATATTTTGTATATGCAAACACAAATACAGACATCGGATCTGCATCTATGATGCAGAAGGATAAGGCCCCTACAGTGACCCAAATTATTTGAAATCATCTAGGGACCTGGATACTGAAGGAGCCATTGAGGCAGGGTGGGCTTGAGTCACCAATGCTGCTTATACATCCTAAAAAGCAGTCCCTTTCTAATGTCATTAGCTTGTGGAGAGAAGGGGAAGGATAGAAAGAGGTGTCTGATATACACTGCATGGCTAGGTGTCTGGTCTACAGTGCATGGTGAGGCGTATGGCATACTGTGCAGGGCGAGGTGTTTGGTATACAGTGCATGGTGAGGTGCCTGGTATACAGTGCATGGCTAGGTTTTGGTATAGAGTGTATGGCTAGGTGTCTGGTATACAGTGCATGGCTAGGTGACTTTTATACAGTGCATGGGTTAAGGAGTTTGCTTAGCTCTACAAAGCTACATTCATACTGTAACTTTCATGATATATATGCACATGTGGACAAAAGGCACAGCAGGCCTTCATATAGGCAAACAATGTATTTCATCCACCAGAGGAGGAGTTAGGACTAAAAAACAGAGAATCCCTTGTTACCCAAGAATGATGGACCCCAAAAATGGAACCCTCACCATCAAGCCCAAACAGTATAAGGTTTAATGCCATAAGGCCAGTCTCCTCTGGAGGGAAAAGGCCCTTCTCTCATAGGGTACTATGTATACTAAATTGTCCAGGTGGATGGGGGAATAAATGGGTCTTTGTAGCTTCTGTGGAGGGAGCTGATAACCAGGGAAGTTTAAGGAGAAGGAAGAAGATGAAAAAGTAGCTAACTAATTAACTAAATCCAGCTAAATAAATGCAAACATTGAAAGTGAATTACCTAAAAGTAGTGAAGTAGAGACAAGATATAATACACAGTGAAGATGTTTAAATAAAAATTCCAAAATGCCTGTCCTAAGGGGGGGGGGTATTAGAATTAATTTGTAATTACATTAGATTCATTAATAAATAAATCAATGCACAAGCAGATTTCTTCAGTAATGTCAGGTCTGCAGAAGTATAAACTTTCTGAAGTAAAAAGCAGCATGGCTGATACTAAAGTGCTGAAGCATCATTACTTTTTGTGGCTAAGCAAACTTATGGAATTCACCAGAAAATAATGGATTTTCTGTTAAGTGGGAACTGCTTTCCATCAGATAGACTGTTTATGTCAGATAGCCATTTACAGTAGAAAAATATAAAGCATCATTTTATATCTCTTCACATCATCTGTAACTGATGTACCTTAGCTTTTGAGATGTCAGTTGAAGCTTTACAAATGTTAGTAAATTCTAAAGAATACATGCATTTTTGTTCAATAATTGGTCTCTATGGAATAAGAAATGTAAATTCTTATATTATATTCAGGCATTTTTAGTTACTCAAATACTTTTATTTCTTGTTGTCTTTGCATCATTATACAAGATGCTACAAATGGAAAACTGAATGTTTCACTACTTTACCCGTAATAGCTGAAAAACTGCTTTGTGATCTGCATATTCTAGCAAAGACATACAGATTCTGTATCTTCATAAAATACTTTCAGGATATTGCAATACTTTTTTTCAGCTGTGAATGAATATGACATAGGCCAGGATTCTGAAAAAGGCCCAGCCACGAGTGGTAAGGCAGCAGCAAATAGGGCCAGTAAGCGAGATCACAGAAACCAGTGATTTAAAGCCACATTAGCTGCAATGAGAAAAGACCTCATTATCAGCTGATTTGCATATCTCTGAACTATTCTGTGATGATCACAAGAGATAACAGGCCCTTTTCTGCGAACATTGCAGTAATAACTGCTGATGGATGATGCATTGTTTTAGTGCAGGCACACCCCCTCATTCATTGCCTCACATACACATACATACACATATCCCATTACACACACACACACACACACACACACACACACACACACACACACACACACACACACACATAGACACACACTCACACACATGCACACACACACACACACACACACACACACACACACACACACACACACACACACACACACTTACCCTACCTAACTAAACCCCCCGCTACAATCACACATGTAGACCCATACCCACATCCACCCACTGACACACACACACACACACACACACACACACACACACATAGACACACACGCACACATACATGCACACACACACACAAACACACACACACACACACACACACACACACACACACACACACACACACACACACACACACACACACACACACACTTACCCTACCTAACTAAACCCCCCGCTACAATCACACATGTAGACCCATACCCACATCCACCCACTGACACACACACACACACACACACACACACACACACACACACACACACACACACACACACACACACTCACACCTAGGGCCAGTTTAGAGTGCCCAATCCACCTTCACCATGTCTTTGGGATGTGGGAGGACACCCGAGTACCCAGAGAAAACCCACATGACTGCAGGGAGGACATGCAGACTCCTCACAGAAGGCACTGCACCATGCTATTGAGGCATAATAATTCCTGATTTAAAAAAGTATTGTGTTAGACTTTTTACAAGCCCTGTACCACAATGCCTTCATTATAATAATGTACTAAAATCTTTCATTGTAATAATATCTGCCTTTTTTTATTCAGAGTACACTGACAGTAGTTTTTCCACTAAACATTTGCCCAAATTTCTTGCTAAGATGATTCCTGGATTACAAATCATTATGTCAGTACTGTACAGCAAATTGTACTTTTTGTATAAATGAAGTATTATTCCATTCTTCTTTCATTATTTGAAACTCCAATGCATTTTTTTAGGGTAGTTATGAAGTTTCTGAAATATGCTTTAATTTCTGCAGTGTATGTAGATTAATAATAGTATGTATGTAATATATACTATATATACTAATACTACAATAATATATCTATGTTACTTATTATATTATATATTATATAGTATAATATATATATATATATATATATATATATATATATATATATATACTATAATAATATATGTAATAATATATAATATATATATATAATATATATATATATATATATATATACAATATATTAATATACAGATGTAATAGTATATAGATAAAGCTATGAATGACTCTGTTAATGGTAATCTGTTTTATTATAATATGTTACCTCATTCTTGATCAAATGGAATAAGTTAACCCATACTGTATTGTGCAGACCAGAGTTAGAACTAATGAAATATTGTTTTTCACAAAGAATAACTTGATATACTTCCATTTCACTGTTTCAGTATTCTTTACATTAGGGATCCCCGCCAAGGGCAGCCTGATGTCCGGCCCATATACCAAAGCCTTTAGCTTACTTTATGGTATGTTGTACATCATACATATGCTCCTTGCGTAGCATAGGACATAAAGGTGACATCCAGACATACCATCCTCAGAACTTCTTTGCCAGCAGTCCAAACACTATTGTGTGATCCTTGGTCTGAATGCCGGTTCTGTTGCTGATTAACCAAGTCTTTACACATAAGTGCTCTGTTGAGGTTCTTTTTTACTTATCTTTTTTATTGTTGCTTGTGGGGTTTCATGTCATCCAAAAAGGGTAAATGACGGTGCGCAAGACAGATTCCCTATAAATACTGCCATGACCAGTGTCTTTTTTTGCTTAGGTGCCTCTCACGATCATATATCCTGTTCTGTTGGTTAGGCTTTTGTACCTAAAACCCTTCATAGTAGGCTATCGTCTTTGGTACTTTATCTTGAAAATCAGCATCTTAAGCTTCTTACGAAAGACATGATGGAGGGTACTTCCTGCTCCAAAGGACAGCCATCAGTGAAGAAGGCCAAGAAGCCTAGGCTGGAATGTTTTGCTGTTCAGCCTCCACTGGGTGTCTCTCTTGAGGTGAGTTAATGCTCAGAGGTTTGATCAACTTTGTTGTTGGATTACTCTGCCGCAACTGGGTTGTTGGCTGTTTTTGGAGGCTTTGCAGACATCCGTTTCAGACACTCAGAGGGAACCATAGCTGATTATTTCCAAGAGGCCTAGGGGGTTCCGCAGATATTAGTCAGAGAAGAAGTCCTTACTACCATCATTGAATGCCATCCTGGGTCAGTGCATTCAAAATTTTATAAGGTGAATGTCCCATTGAAGACAAAGTGAAAGACTAAACATGTTTCTCCTGCTCCTAGGGGTCCACAGCATGAATGTCAGGACTTCACTCAGGATTTGTTTAGTGCTTTGATGGCATTGAAAACTCATCAGGGACTTTCTGTTCCACCCTCTACTTGATTCCCCTACTCCCCTAAAAAGACCCAGGGGAAGAGGATTCCTCTGAGGAGGAACTAGATTTGGATGAGGGATCCCTTGCTTACTCTTCTCAGATTCACTCCTGTTGGTCTATGGATTAGAGGAACAATAATCTACCAGTCCTGATATTTGTTTTGAAGAGATTTCTTTTGGGGACAAAATCTCCAGGATGATGGAATTCATTAAATGGGATTGTGCTCAAGTGCCTTGTTGGATGCATTTCCAGTGCTTGTAAGGCTCCAGACTCTCAAGTCCCTGTGCCCAAGAAACCTGACAGACTCTACAGGTGCATCAGGACTGTAACTTTTTGTACAAATGTCCTGCTGCTGACACATCGGTGGTGTCTGTAGCCTCTGACAAGACTTCTCAATTGCTTCCTTCTCCCAAGTTGCTGCCCTCTATGAAAAATAGCAAGACCATGGAAAGGCTAGGCAAAAGGTTTACACTTCTGCTAGCTTGGCTTTTAGGGTTGTTAATGATCAGACCCATATGTCCAGGTACTTGTTGGCTGTCCTATCCCACCTGTCATGTTATTTCTTATCTCCCAGACTCTGAGGGAAAAACTTCTGCGTTTTCCATGTTAGGGACTTTTTGTCAGGTGGTTCAGCATTCCATCATGTGTAGTTATGATGCAGCAGATGCTTTTTCTAGGGCTCCTGCTTTTGGGTCAGTGATAATTAGGTATTCTTGGCTTCAGTTTCAACCTTTGCCTGATGATATTAAGGCTAAGCTAATGGATGCCCCTGTTCATAATAAACTCTTGTTTGTTGGAGCTGCTACTGATATGTGTAAGTCCCTTCAGTATAAGGGCAAGGCTTTACAGGAACTTAAACATGTGTTTGTTCCCCTGTGCCTAAATTTCAAAGCAACTACCCCAATAAGCCAGCCTTTGTTCGCAGGCAATCTCACCCTCCTCCTAAAGGCAAAAAGGTTGGCAAGCAGGCTCCTCGTGCTAAGGCTACTCAGACGCCAGTGCCTCAGAAGTCTCCTTTTCCAGATAAACCAGATACTGCCTAACTATCCTATTCTTCCCAGCTGCTTTACTTTTTCTCTTTGCCTCTCTCTCTTCCTGTTTGGCTACAGATTACTGAGGATTCCTGGGTCCTGTCCATTATTCACCTTGGTATTTCATGGTCTGGAAATTCCTTCCCCCCGTTTATGGGGTATTCCTCAGCCCCTTCAGGAGCAACTCTTCTTCTTCCCAAAGATGCTTCGGGACCTTTTGACTCAGGGTACTATAAAAGAGGTTCCTGTGTCTCAAATGGGTAGGGGGTTTTACTCCAAGAGGCTTCTAGTACTCAGAAAAAAAGGTATTTGGAGGCCTAGTCTAGACCACGCTCATCTAACCACTTTTCTGAAGGTGCCCTCCTTTTGACTGTAATCCCTTCAGACTTTGTTTCCTCTTTTACTTCCACAGGCTTATATGGTGTCCCTTGAGCTCAAGAATGCTTATCTCCATATTCCAATTCAACCACTTTTCAGGAAGGTTTTACATTTCTCTGTTGCTTCCTAGCATTTTCAGTTGTCTGCTTTGCCCTTTGGCCTTTTCTACTGCCCCAAGGGTATTCACCAAATGGCTCACTCCTGTGATTGCTTTTTGCCGGGTTCAGGGGATCCAAGTATTTCCTTATTTGGATGGCCTCCTGTATCAGGCATGCTCTCCAGAGATCCATGTCGCAAAATCTTCATTTTGCCATGTCTCTTCTCCAAAGCCTGGGGTTCACAACGAACTTCAGAAAGTATTTTCTCTTTCTTAGGACCATGTTTTTCTGGGGTACAGGATATGGATGGTGTCTATGCTGGCATCCGTGCCTCTCTCCAAGGCCTTGACACTCATTTTCTTCTTTCAAACTCTTCTTCCTCTGGCCTCCATTACAGCCAAGGTGTTTCTGAGAGCTTTGAGATTCATGGCATCCACCATCCCTGCTGCTCATCCAGTCAGGATAAAACAGACAAACAATTGTGAGTTCAGTTCAAGCAGCTTTATTATATGCAAACATATCAGGATTAGGGATTAGTAATTTAAACTTAAATAAACTTTTAAATAGACTGTCTACTACACTCATACATGTTAACACTCTGACTGTTCTTTCAAAATGGTACTGCTGCCTGCGCGTGCTCAATATTTATATGCACGTGCCTACACTTGGAAATGCTTCTTAAAGTTACAACACACTCTCAGTTCTACAGCCTTCCTCTGAGAAATAGGTCATACACTAAATTGACAGCATTCATTGACATGCAATTACACAGAAATGATCCTTTGACATGCAATTATACAGAACTAACTCTTTGACATGCAATCATACAAAATTAAACACATATAAAACAATCATGTCCAGGTTGCTGTGTATTTTACACTAGGCCTAGAAATACAACCTGATCATGTAACATAAAAATCAGAACTGGATCTAGCAATGGGGACTGTCTTCAAGGAATATTTATCTTTGGGGACATCTGGTTCAGGGATACTGAGACATGTTGTTCAATATGAACATTGCCTGCATTGCTCTTAGATCTACAGTCTGTATCACAGGTGCGATTTTGATTCAGACACCGGAAGAAGATGCTTGCAGTTACTCCTGTATTCTATACCCTCAGATTCCACTAAGTAGGATCTCGGCCGAGCACATGACCAATTTGATCAAAGCCTTTCGCTGTTTGCATCAGCAATGTCTCTCCTTCTTTCAATGGATGAAGAAATCTGCTCATTTTATCATAACTGGACTTCTGAAAGGAATGCTTCTTAAAATGTTGGGCTTTGATTGTTCTTGTGTTTTTAGCATTAGGCACCAACAAACTAGAACTGATAGGCAAGGTTGTTCTGGTCTGCCTTAATAGAAGTTTCTGAGCAGGCGAGCCAAGTGGGTTGTCATGGGGTATATTTCTGAGATTAAGTTAATTCAAGAAGATATCAGTATTGTCACACTTTGACATCTCTAGTAATTGCTTTGCAATCTGTAATGCAAGTTCATCCAGGTCATCTGACTGTGGGAATTCTGGACTGCTAGTAATATGGATAAAGTTCCACTATTTTCAAATTTCTGAAATAATTGACTGATAAACTGGGTACTGCTGTCAGAAATAACTTTGTGTGGACTAACATAGACTGAAAAATGATGTTTCATCTCAGTAATAACAGTATTGGATGTTAGCTTAGGTAAAAAATCAATCTCAAGTCATTCAAATAAGAGTCTACCAACACTGAGTAATGCTGATTGTTCCACTCAAATATGACAGTGGCTACTGTTGACCAAGGTAGTTCAGGAATCTGACTTAGCTGAAGTGGTTCTTTTTACAAACACAGTTTAGTACTATTGCATACTAAACAAGACGAAAGCACTTTATCAATGTCTTTAGACAGAGAAGGCCAAAATACTAGTCGTCTTGCTCTTCGATAGCTTTGGAACCTGGGTGGCCACAATGCAAAATCTGAATGTATTCATGTTGTAAGGAAGTAGGAAACATAATTTTAGGACCTTTGAAAATTATTTCATCTTCCATCAGCATCTCATCTCTGTATGGAAAGAAGGCTTTACTTCTGGCAGTATACAAGATTGCTTTGATGGCCATCCAACATTGATGAAGTGATTGAGCTTCTGGAAAATTGGATCCGTCTTTGTATGATCTTTCAGCTCATCAAGTCTTGTGGTAGAAAAATTATGCACTTCCATGACTTAAAATGCTCTGCATCAAGCTGTAACAAGCTGTTCTGTGGTATTTCTGTGTGATCTGGATAAGGTACCAGCCAGATAAAGAAGTCTGACTTTTGCATAGACCATTTTGCAGTTGTATTTTTGTAATCTGAGCATCATTCTGTGTAGTCTTGCTGGAGCTGTATTCATAGGCTTCTTTAAAATAGTGACTAGAGCTTGATGATCAGTTTCAATTTGGATAGCTCAGCCATAAACTAATCATGGAACTTTGAACATATAAACACAATTGCCAAAAGTTCCTTCTCAATTTGAGGATACTGCATTTCGGTTTGGGTAAGAGTTCTAGATCCATAGGCAACAGTTCTGCCCTCTTGAAGAATAACTAAACCAAGACCAAACTTTGAAGCATCACAGGAAAGAATTGCTGGTTTGTGGACATCATGACATCATAGTATCTTAATGTAGGTGGACTGACAATTTGCTGTTAGAAGTTATCAAATGCTCTCTGATGCTGTTCCAACTATGACCAGGCAAGATTTTTGTGTGTCAGCTCTCTTAAAGGTGCAATTATCTCACTAAAGTCAGAGACAAATTTGCCCAAATAGTTAACCATACAAAGGAAATGCTGCAGGGCTTGGACATTGTCTGGAGCTGTCATCTCAAGAATGGCTGCTTGTTTGGAACTGCCTGGCATAAGCCTGTACTGGTAAATATATGATCCATATAAGTAACTTCTGGTAGCCTGAATTTACATTTCAGAGGACTGGGCTTCAAGTTCACTTCATGCGGTCTGTCCAAAACTTTCCTGAGGTTTCTATCATGCTCTGCTTCCCCATTACCTCCAACTAGTAAATCATCCACTATTATAACACATGGATAACCCAAAAATGTTTTCTCCATTACACACTAAAATAATTCACTGGCAGAAGTTATTCCAAAAGGCATTCTGAGAAATCTGTATCTACCAAATGGTGTGCTGAATGTAGTCAGTAGTGAAGATTTGCAATGAAGCATTACTTGTCAAAATTAACTCTTTGCATCCCTGACAGAAAAAATAGTGGCATTTGGCATGAGGGAGGCAACCTCCTTGACTGTACGCATAGGATGATGAGGTCTCTTCAATGCCTTGTTCAAGTCTCTTGGGTCAATGCATATTCTGATTCATCTGAGCTTTTCTTATGAGCAACTACTATGGAAGACACCCACTCAGTTGGTTCTGTGACTGGACAAATCACACCTTGCTGCACCATATTGTCTAACTGGACCTTGACTTTGTCTTGCATAGCTATTGGAACTCTCCTCACTGTTCTGATCATTGGACTGTCCCATGGGTCTACTTTCATGGAGTACACAGCTGGAAGTTTGCCCTTGTACATGCATCTTTGTCAGAAAAAGCTGCTTGTATGAAAATGTCATATTCCTGCTCAAATACTTTCTAATTCTCTGACAATATTAGGATCAACAACAAGTGGAATGGGTCTGCGAAATGCCTCTGCCATATCAACACACAGTAGTGAAGGTACTTGAAATTATGTACAAACATACACACACATATGTATGCCAGAACAGTATTCCAGAATTTGTAATTATGCCCAATAGCACAACAGACTCTGAAATAACTGCAGTCTGTTAAATGTCTCCATAGCACAAGAACACTTTAAAATCACTTTACTTTGCAAAACCAGCCTTTATCAGTGTAAGAAATACTTTGAAATGACTGTATTTTGCGAATTAACTGTACACAGCACAAGAAACTCCAAGTAAGGAACACTTAGAAATAAATGCAATTTGGAAATGAACTGAATACTGCACAAGAAATTATAAATGGCTGTACTTTGCAAAATAACTCTGTACAGTGTAAGAAATGAAACACAGCACAAGAAACTTTTTCAAAATGGCTGTACTTTGTACTTTGCACAGAGTAAACTCTTAGAAATAATTGAACCATAATAAAGCTTATTTTGCCATTTTATTTTGCTTGTTATGCCCATTTGACCTCTTATCATGTTAATTATACTTTTAGTTGTACTCGTTTTACTTTAAACATGTTCGTTATGCAAACCAGAGGTAATTCTGAACCCCATATAAGTATTTCTGGTAGTTTTATCAAATATTGTGGTTTTGAACACATTGTTTAGTTACTAATGCATTTTGTGCCTTTCATTTGCTTAATAATGCATGTTGTGCCTTACAAATGCTTTGTATCATTTCCTTTGCAAAATAAATCATTTGTGCAAGTTTTGGTTACCTGAAGTTTATTTCTGGCCCTTTTTAATCATTTGAGCATTATATCACCCAACCTGTTCAATATACCTTCACCGTCCGCTTTGCACCTCATGGATTGAAGAAGTTGCTTTCTTAATCCCAGTTCTGACACCATGTTGCGCGTGTGGTCAGGATAAAACAGACGAACAGTTCAAGCAGCTTTATAATATACAAACACATCAGGATTAGGGCTTAGTAACTTAAACTTAAATAAACTTATAAACAGGCTGACTACTACACTCATACATGTTAACACTCTGGCTGTTCTCTCAAAATGGCACTGTTGCCTGCACATGCTCACTATTTATATGCACATGCTACATCTGGAAATGCTTTTTAAAGTTACAACATATGCTCGGTTCTACAATCCCTATGCTCCATCTGGCCAAACTCCACATGAGAAAGTTTCAGTGGTTTCTGAATTCAGTTTGGCTTCAACATGCACATCCCCAAGAATTTGTAGTTCCTCTTCTACCTTGTCTCAAGAAGGAACTTCACTGGTGTATCCAGCAGTTGCCTCTAAATCCAGGGCTCCCTTTTCATCTCCTCTTCCCTCTCAGGAGCTGTTCACAGATGCTTCAGATGTGGGATGGGCTTTTGGCTCTCTAAGGTGTTTGAGGGGTTTACCTCTTAAACAGAAAAAGCCCATCAATGTTAAAGAGATGAGAGCTCTTCCTCTGGCACTTCAGGCTTTTCAGCTTCTTCTCTCCCCAGGACCTCTCAAGGTATTTAGAGACAATACCACAGTGATGTGGTATGTAAACAGATAGGTCAGAAAAGATTTTATCTTCTTTGACGGTTGGCTGTCCTGGTGTGGGATCTTGCTGTCCAGTGTCAAGTGACTCTTCAGGCAGCTTATATTCCCTCAGGTCAAAACACAGTGGCAGACACTCTGAGCTGGTCCTTAACTCAATCCCATAAATAGAAAGGGATGGACAGGGATGTGTTTCTGGAAATTATTCACCAGTGGGGTACTCCTGAAATACATCTCTTTGCCTCCTCTCTGAACAGACTTCCTCTATTTTGTGCTAGAGTTCCAGGTCCTCTGGTTTGGAAGGTGGATGCCCTATCTTTTTCTTGGAAGGGGATGTTTGTTTATGCTTTCCCTCCCCTTCCCTCATTTCAAAATTCCTGGTCAAAATTCAACAGGATGCTCCCAAAATCTTGTTGGTGACTCCCTTTTGGCTCAGACAGCATTGGTTCCCTCTTCTTCTGCATTTAGCCAAAGGCAATCATCACAAGTTACCTCACAGGGTGGACCTACTCACACAAGCAAAGGATCTCTCATCCATCCCCACTTGTCCACACTTCAACTGACACCGTGGTGATAGGATTTTGATTCCACATAGACATCTTTTTTTTCAGAGGACATGTTTAGCTTCCTGCAGGAGGCCAGGAAACCCAGTACTAGAAAATCCTATTTAGCCAAATGGAAGAAGTTTTCTGTTTAGTGTCTTTCTTTTAACCTGGCTCCACTTTCTGTGAATATTCTTTTGGTTCTGTCTTATCTGTGTGAATTGTTTAATGCTGGGTTGCTTATTCTACTGTTAAGGTCCAATTATCAGCAATTTCTGCATATCTGCCTTTCTGTCCTCCTTTAGCTTCTAGATTTGAGGCTAAACAGTTCCTAAAAGGCATCCTTCATATTAGACCTCCCAGGAAGCCTGTTCCTCCTCCCTGGGATCTTAATTTTGTTTTGGAAAAATTGACTCAGGCTCCTTTTGAGCCTGCATCTTCTTTGCAACATTGCTGTTGGAAGACTGTTCTTTTGTTAGCCCTTACTTCTGCCAGACAGCTGTCTGAGCTTCAAGTCCTTATGACTTGTCCTCTTTTTTTAGTGTTTGATAAGGACAGAGTGTCCTTATGTCCTAATCCTTCTTTTATGTCCAAGGTGGTGAATGAGTTGTCCTGCACACATAGAATGTGCATAGACAACTCAGATTTTATTTGGGTAAAACTGTTAGGAAATCTGATCAGCTCTTTGTTTCCTTTCATCCCAGGTCCTTGGGATTAGCTGTGTCTAAGCAAACCATTTCTTCTTGGAGCTCTAAAGCTATTTCGTTTTGTTATTCTTTTCATGGTAAGCGCCTTCCTTATTATGTTAAGGGTTATTCTACTAGGGCTGTGGCTTCTTCTGGAGCTCTTTTCAAGAATTTTGATACTAACTCTATTCTTGAAGCACCTACCTGGAATTCTCCGCATACATTTCCCAAACATTACAATTTGGATGGAATCTCCAGAGCTGGTGATGGTTTTGCTAGGGCCATCCTTCATGGCTTCCTAGAGGGCGCTGCTGGTCCTTTCTCCTCCCACCATTCTTCCTGAGCTTTGGAACTTTCCCTAATGTAATGAATACTGCAACAGTGAAATGGAAGGGCATAGTACAGTTGTATAAAATCTTACCATAATGGTAGATGTCCTTCTCTTCACTGTTGCAGTATTCACTTCCTCCCTCCACCCCCTGGTCCATTTCTCTTCTGGATGTAATGAATATCTCTCTTTTTTATAGACTGGTATTTCAACTGGGGCTCTCATTTCTGAGGATGGTACTTCCCAACATTACCTTTCTGCCCTATGCTATAGAAGGAGCATACATGTGATGTTCTGCGTACCTTAAGGCAACCTAAAGACTTTGGTGTACTGACCAGATGTCAGGTCACCCTTGGCACGGGATCCCTAATGGAAATAATACTGCAAGAGTGAAGAGAAGGAGGAATATGAGATATTACATGAGTGCTAAAAATCAGTAAGCTAGTTAATGGAACTACTAGACTTGCTAAATCTCAAATCAAGGACAATGACAAAGAACTGGTTTAGCTTATGCCATACTCGGTAAGAAAATAAATTATGCCATACTCGGTAAGAAAATAAATATAAAGTAAATTTTTAAATTTTAAAAATTTGAACTATCTTGTTATATTATTTGATAAGCATTTGAAATGTCAAGACCTGTTAGAGTGAGTCCTGAAGCACAAAGAATGAATAGCCAAAAAAGTAGACTTACATGTACCAAATATGAGATGGCCATTTCATGGAATATTCCCTTTCTTTTGAGTTATGGCAATCTCAGAATTGGTATATATGAGTCTGGAGAGTGAGGGGCTTTTATCCTTGCAAAAAAAAGTTTAAAGGAAAAGAGTGATGTTTGAGATTTACTCTTTTACTACATTTTGGGCCTTTTTTGGTATGTCGGCACTCAGCATTTCAGGTGCTGACATTTCAATAGGGAGACATATTATTTGACTGGAGATTATCCCATTTAGATTTAGAAAGCCATATCTAACAAGATATTCTTCACCTAGGGGTCTCAGTTCAGCCTAACAGGAGCTCAGGAATGCATCTAGATGTAAGTGATTCTGCAGGTGGTGAGTCCCTCTACATGATCCATGACTACCTATATATATATATATATATATATATATATATATATATATATATATATATATATATATATATATATGGATCTACTTCAGTAGATTTCATATGGCCGGGACCATATGATTGAACTTGTAAATGTTTGAACACTGAATAAAAAAGAAAAAAAAACACAAAAACAAAACTAGATGCCTCCCTGCACCCCCCCCACCCCCCTACTTAAATATAACAACTCTGAGATTGCACTGCATTGCGGAAAAGGGAAATCTTCCCATTCCACACTGTACGTGGATCTCCATTCAGTCCGTTCGAACTTTTACAAGTTTGATCATATGGCCTCGGTCATATGAGCTTCGAACTTGTAAAAGTTTGATCTACTGAAGGGAATCCATATATATATATATATATATATATATATATATATATATATATATATATATATGTATTTATAGATGTATGTATATATATCAAATACATGGTCACCATACCTCTCCACTATCCAGATTTTCACAAAATGTATAGATTTTTGCCTCATGTTTTTGATCTGTTTCCCCCAAAAAAGTTGTGGTTTTCCGGCAAATCATTGAGGACTGAAGTCACTAAATAATGACAGACATTTAATTTCAGACGTAATATCATTCACAAAATGTGTGCAACACAACACATCTTATTCTGGAAACTTTCTAAGTTTATAAGAACAAAATTTTAAATTTGTCCCTATTTTTGTGCCTTTGTCCCCTGATTGTTTTTCACTTTGCCCAGATTTCTTGTGCTAAGAGTAAAAGTTATGATGGTCACATAAACACCAAAAAGGAGAAATGCTAAAATAATAGAAAGCACTGCTGGTGCCACTTTGGTTATGATCATCTGTGGAAAACAGAGCTAGGAGTTAACCTTCAGAGACAAGAAGTAACCTAGTCCAGTTCGTACTTGCAGAGGTGGAAACTAGTAGAGACAAACTGTGACAACTAGTCACACTGGAGTAAAGTAAAAAAAAAAAATCTCTCTAAACAAAATACTATATGTCACACTGTTGAGGTTAACAAGAATAATTAAATGCAAGCACAACACAGTGCTTTTGAATGAATGATATGGAATAAAGGTCAAACAAAGACAACTTTGAAGTTAATATATCCTCCCATGTAAAAGATAACCATAAGACCCTCTTCAGCCATATCAGAAACCTCAAGAGCAGCACACAGCAATGTGCTTAACTGGTGTTTTATAGTGCCACATCCACCAAGCCTGGTGAAATAACAAACCTGTTAGTGGACAAATTCAGTTCCAAATTTTCCCTCGTTTCATCCCCAACCACCCTCCAAGAAATACCTTCAAACATAACCCCTCAAACTATAACAAGGGAGCTGTACTCACTAAAGACAAGAACACATCCTCAATGGACCCTAATAACATCCTGGGATGCCTCCTGAACAGTATAAAATATGACTTTTTAGATCCCCTGGTGTCACTATGTAACTATATTCTTAAAACAGGCTTTATGCAGTGAGAATGAAGGACTAATATGGTCATCCCCCTTCATATGAGAGGACCTTCAGCGAATCCTGAAAACTACAGACCCATTAGTTTAACTACTTGTATTTGCAAAGCCATGCAAAGAATTATCATGGAAATTATCAACAGGGATATAAAAGACCTCCAGACAATGGATCTATTCCAGTTTGGTCAAGGGGAGTTCATGCATACTAAACTTAGCGGACATCTTTGAAAAGGTCACTAAGGCAATGGATGAAAGGGAAAAGGCGCATACAGTCTACCTAGATCTGGCTAACGCATTTGATACAATACCCCACTTGGCCATCGTCAAGGAACTTATAAAACAAGGCATAAACTCCTTTTATAACATGCTGGATAGCTAGCTAACCCAAGGATAGAACCCAAGAGCTTAGGATCATTGAGGTCACCTCCGCAAAGAGGCCAGTCATCAAGTGAAGTCTTGCAGGGCTGTAAGCTTGGCTGTTTCTTCTTTGGTATTTACTTCTTGGATGTCAAAGCCAATGTCAAAGGCCACTGGCTAACTAAGTTTGCAGATGATTGCAAACTGGAAGAAATCATTAAATCCCCCATTGATGAGAACTCTCTTCAGAATGTGTGATACAGACACTTGGTGACAAAGCTATGGCGTAAAACTCAATACCAAGAAATGCATTATAGTCTCTTTTGGAAATTCAACCACTCTGGGTAAGTACATCATCAATAAAATACCCCTAAAAGTTGATTCACTAGTCAGAGACCTGGGAACTCATGCAGATAGTAACCTAGCCTTTGACCTACACAAATTCAAGGTATCAAACACAGATCCCCTGAATATGGATAAAGTAACCAACAATAAAAGTATAATATTCCAAAAAAGCCAACAACTCGTTGGACTACACACGGCAAAACAACACTTTAATACAAAATAGTAAAAATATAAAACATGTGAGCTCTTTCACAGAGTCCTCTCTGCTTCCTCAGACATACTACAGTAACTGCTGCTCTTGTTTAAATAATGATACATCTAGGTCATATCCAATCAGTTAACAGCATCTTGATTGAATAAATAAAAGTTATAGGCATACACTATACAAACACTATATAAACAATCAATCATATAAATAGTGAACTAAAAATATATGTAAAAAACTGTAAAAACATGCTCTATAAAATTAGATGGTGGTAAAACTGTAAAATATATGTACAAATATTAGAAGTTGTGACCAGACATAATAATCAATGTTTCAAAGCCCTGTTCCTAAGAAAAGGTTTCAGTGAAACCTTACTATTTAGTCCAGGTGGTCTGTCAGCCTGAAGCCTAATTATCCATTCTTGTTCTGAGGCTTCAGTCTTGTTGTTCATGTTCCCACCTCTTTTATTATCTTGTATGATATGTAACACTAGAAATTTGAAGGTGTGTGTGGCTCCCTCCTTTATAACATGCATCGCTAACGCACTTGTCTCTTTTTTATTTTTAATGTCCCTTACATGTTCTAGGACTCTATCTTTGAGTAGCCGATTAGTTTTGCCTACATAGTAGGCTGGGCATTTTGTACAGAAACCAAAGTATACAATATTCTTACTATAACAGTCTGTATAAAAGCGTGTATCAATGCTAAATTTTCTAGTCGGGTGTGCATACTGCCCCCCTCCAAATATGAAGGGGCAGGCTATACACCTTCTACATGGAAAGGTACCTAACCTATCAGACCTTGCATAGTGGTCTCCATCTAACTTCTTATAGCACAACTGTCTTTTTAATGACATGTTATTTTGAAGGTAAACGATGGTGTAGCCCCTATAACACCTTCTAGTTCATCCACATTTAACAATATGTCCCAATTATTTTTAATTATATCACAGACTGTACTGATATTACTTGCAAATGTTAATGGAAAATGTAATGCGTCATTCTCTGGATAGCTGGTTACTGTGGTACTGGTGGCATAGTTACTTTGGTTATCCTAGTTGGTTCTCGTCCTATCATAATAGGGCTTGTATCTCTCTCTTCTCTCATTTCAAGCCACTTTAATTTGTTTGTCTATATCTCTGGCTTTATACCCCCTTTCAATAAATTCATGTTTTAACAGGGTAAGTGCCTGGGAGAAACTATCATCATCATTATATAGCCTCATGCATCTAACTATCTGCCCTTTGATCACACTGGTTTTAGTGTAGTTAGGATGCATACTACTACTATGTAGAACATTATTCTTTCTAATGGGTTTCCTGTGCATGGAGGTATGAACATAATTGAGTGTATCTCTTGTAACTTTTACATCTAGAAACTCTATTTCTCTATTTGAGTATTTGTATGTGAAATTCAAAAAGGGGGTAATGGTATTAATGAAATTTAAAAATTGCTGCAAATTATCTTCGTTATCATGCCACAACAGAAAAATATCGTCAACAAAACGTTTGTACCATATAATAGACTTAGCAAAAACGTTACCCGTCAAAATATTCTCAGTTTCCCATTGTACAAGTGCTAGTTGGCGTAGCTATTGACACAAGCATTGCTCATAGCCACGCCAACCTTCTGTATATAAAACTTGTCGCCAAACACAAAGATATTATTTTCTAGGATGATCTCAAGTAAGGTACAAATAAGTCGAATTTTGGTATTTTCTATCCCTTTTCTATTAAGTAGTTCCCTTACATTATCTATGCCCCAAGAATGGGGAATAACTGTGAAAAGGGAATCTACATCAAGAGTAACAAGCCAACATTGGTCATCTATACCCTCCAAATGTACACTAAGGTCTCTCAAAAAATCTTTAGTGTCCAATAATACAGTAATACATTCCTTAAGTATAAGATGCAAGTTTTTCTCAACATATATTGACAGTGGTTCTGTTGCCCACCCCCGACTAGATACTATAGGTCGCATGGGTGGGCTTTCTATGTTTTTATGGACTTTTGGTAGACCATACATAATTGGAGTCACTGGATACTCCATATTGAAATATTCAAAAAGTGGCTCAGAAATCATGCCTGTTATTAACATATCAAACAAAAAACTTGCAGTCTATCTGTAATGGCTTTAACATGAGTTGCAAAAATCTCACAATAAGTATCAGTGTTACTTAAATGTACTAACATACTTGCAATATATTTGTCTCTATCTAAAATAACAATTCCTCCACCTTTATCTGCTGGACGTATTTCAACACTTTTAAAGCATTTTAAGTCATTTAATGCTTGCTGTTCACATTTAGATAAATTATAAAAAACATTGGTAGCTTCATTACTAAGCACACTTCTTATTTGTTTTTCACACACATCAATGAATAAATCAATCCCAGAATTACTGGGAGGAACAAAAGTGCTAGTTTTTTTAAAAACATTATATTCATTGGATCCACCTTGAAAAATAGTTTTTAAAGTCAATGTCCTGCCAAATAGCTTCACCAACACAAATTCAAGGTAGTAAGTACATGCTTTGTTGCTTAACTTATAAGTAAAGGCATAACATCTAGGTCCAGAGGGGTCATGTACCACTCTACGTGGCACTCATCAGACCCATCATAGAGTATAATGCCCCTTTTAGTATGTACCTGACCAGATACATGCAGCAACCGGAACATTTACAAAACGTTCCTTGTAAAAAGAATACAGGGAGTAAACACAATGTCCTATGCTGATTGCCACTTACTTGGTATCATACAGACTTCTAAGAGGTGATCTTTGACTAGCATGCAAACATCCCCGGACCCTATTTTGATGGGCCTTTTGCACATCCACAAAACAAATGGCATCAAAATTACTAGATTAAAAGGCCTACATTTTGCTTGAGACATAAATAGGACATATTGGAGAGACAGATATGTTCCTCAGTGAATTCCCATTCTCTGGAGCAAGCTTCCCATCCTTGTGAAGCAGATTTCCTTCCTAATCCTATTCAAGTGCAACTTGGACTAATGGATGGGTAATTGGGAAATTTACCCCTTGTCTGACATCTATGTCTCTGGTGGACAGAAGCAGTCAGTAAATCACACCCAATATAAACCAAATTTGTGGTTCCCATTTGGGTTGCACGGTTAAGCTTATAAGGAACCTGGGGGGGGGGTTCATTAGCCAGGTATACACCTATGACCCTATAATATATTCAATTTGTTTATTGTTCTTTTGTAGTATGCACAATTTTTTTTCTCCTGCAAAACCAGCTTATCTTTGCACACAGTGCACAATGTCGGGTATGCCATACCACCAGTAAACTGAATGCAGTGTGCTGCAAAAGCAACTCTGTATACCAGGGCAAAATAT
Source organism: Protopterus annectens (assembly GCF_019279795.1). NCBI lineage: Eukaryota > Metazoa > Chordata > Ceratodontiformes > Protopteridae > Protopterus > Protopterus annectens. The sequence continues at coordinate 288,238,729 of NC_056745.1, read as the reverse complement.
TACTGTCATAGTTCCTATTGTCATTAAATTCCTCCACTGCATCACTGTTTAGTCATATAATAAAAAATAACTATGCTGGCTCAGTTGCATGGAAGAATGGAGCTGAGACAGTAACCCAGACAGCCTGAGATTTACCACTGGCTGAAGATCTGGATGAGCTGAGCAGGGGGATATGGCTGAATGGTATGTGACAACTTGCTCGTCCTAAGTAGAAGGACCAGGGTTCTGCCTGAATCTAAAAAGCACCTAAGTTGAGGTCAGATCATATATCCCTGGCTGCAGGCAGACTACTGCTCATTGGTGGTGGGGAGGCATTAGAGATGTTGTGCTTGTTCCATCCATTTATGGTTTTGCCCCCCCAATTCTAAAACTCCCTCCCCTTGCCACATACATGTGGCCAACCTGTCAGCCCCCACCCTTCATAAAGGGAGGATGCCAAAGACCATCATCTCTCTGGAGAAGGGTGGCCCACCTGTGTATAGGTTACAGCAGGACTTCACTGAATCCCCCCACCCCACCCCACCCTCTAAAAGGACAGGAGTGGGGAGAAGGGAGTGAATGGGCTAATGTGGGTCATGGATGATTGTCAGCAGCAGGCATCCTTGAATGTCTTCCCAAATCAATTACAAGTAGAGCTGTCATTTTAAGAAAGTCTGGATCATGGCTTAAGACTCCCAGATTTTAAGCTATTTGTTTAATCTTTAATCTGATAATGATGTCATTCTTAAAGTGATGGGCTAGCAATAGAGCACTAGGAATCTTTTTTATTGTGGGCACTGGTTTATATCCCCCTACTGATGCATATTAAATATGTTTTCACTTGTACATTAAAACAGCCGCAACAGGCAGGATATTGTTCCATCATGCATGACTTTTTATTAGTCATGTTTTAAGCATACATTGCTGAAAATTAATTTATATGCTGGAATACATAAATCAATGCTGTCTAAATAAATCCACATTCACTGGAAGAATACAGAATATTTCACACCTGTAAAGAAAAACAATTTTTAAGAGAAAATATTTAAAAAAAATAATGTGTATATTACTCTCATATGGCCTGAAAAAGAGAACATAAATAACATTGTTAGAATCAGTTATGGATAATACAATCCAGTCACTCAGTTTAGAAGAGTTGTTCCTGCCTTTCTGGGGCCTTCTGGGCATAATACTGTCAGGTGATCTCTCAGCAGAGCTGCCAGTGTCAGGTGATGTCTCAGTAGAGTTGTCACTTGCTGGTTCAGTATCAAGAGATGTTCATACCAGGGTTATAGAAAACAGCATTGCCTGGTGGAAGTGTCTTTCCAATTTGTCAGAATAATTATTGGCTTTTTTATTTCACTTATTTGGTAGGGCCCCAATCTGAATTATGAAGCATGTTCGTCTTGTTTTTCAGTGCAGTTTATTTTTCCTATTTAAAAATAATGTTATCGATCTCTTCTTCTTGTATGAGGATATCTCACCATAGTGGCTTTCTCCCTCTAGTCTGTTTTCATTATCTTATTTGTTCTCTGGTTCTCTTAAGCTTTCTGCCACTTGTAGTCTTATTTTGCATTGCACTGAATGAACTTAGATTCATTGAGTTTACAATGCAGAGTCTATCCAAAGAGCACAATAACACTGTCAATATCCACCCTCATATGGCATCTCCTGCCTGCAAGAAAGCAAAACAAATACTACTTAGGATGAATTTGTGGGTACCCATCCAGCCATCAAGGTTTTCTGTAAAGAAATGAGGTATTGCTTTAATATGTAACAGAGGTTTATTCCAGATATGGAAAGGTGTTGAGTAATAAATCTCTCGCTCTAGTGTATCTTATTTACTTGTAGATCAAGATTCAGATCTTTAGTCAGACTGTTTGTGAAGCCATTTGGTTTGTGGATGTGTTTGGAAATCAAGGCGGTTGGGTTCCTTAACGGCACTCGATACTAGCCATACGCCATCCTGCAGGAGTCTGAAAGAGATGGAATATAAGGACAGAGTTTCAGGCCTTGGTAGCGGAGGGTCATTAATCTGGTGGCCTGTTTAGTTAATAATTTCTGGGATTTTTTTTTCTAGCTGTGTGATATGTGTGGATGGCTATATACTAAAACAATGTTATAGTCTACAATTGGTCTGATCTGGGCAGAGTACAGAAGGATGATAACTTCTTTTGGTTTGGATGAAACACTTTCAGATATTAACTGAACTAGAAAGAAGCATTTTCTGACTACTTTTGTTGTGTGGTAGCCAAGGTTACCTAGTTGTCTGTTAAGGTGCTGAAATCTGTCATGGCTGTATCAGTCCTAAGTGGGGTGCTATCTATACTATAAGTTAGTGGTGTTATTTGTTTACCAAAGGTGATGAAGATATACTTCTTTGTATTTAATTTAAGTCCATTTCTAAGGCACCATTGATTCTACAGTTTAACCCTTGCTGTAGTAACGTAGTACTTGATGCTGAGTGAAGTGCTATGAAGATTCCAAACAGAAATCCCAGTATGTAGTCCTGAGGTATGACACTAGTTACCTTTTTGTTTTCTGAGGTGACATTCTGTTTTATTTCACTTTAGAAAATGGGCTTCAACAATCAGCAAATTTCAATGGATAATTGAAGTTCCAAAGAATGTAGATTAAGGCACCATAACCTGCCTTCGCTAGGGACGGCTTGCACCTGTCACCCCTGGACTTTCGGATATTGGCAAAGGCTCTTGCTACCCCCATAGTGCCTTTTTTTAGGCAAGGCTCAAAAGACAAACCCACCTCCATAGGTATCACAAAGGATAAGAAACTAAGAGTAATGCTACTCAACGCCAGAAGTCTAAACCTCAAGATGCACGCACTTGAAACTCTCCTTAGCATGGAGAACATCGATATCTGTGCAGTAACAGAAACCTGGTTCAGGGCTCCCGAGAGCACCCCAGCACTACCAGGTTATACCTCATACTATGCTTTTTGGCCCCAAAACTTGGACCAAACCACAAAAGAAGGGGGAGTATCGATATTCATCAAAGATACCCACACCTCCAGGTTGGTGGCAAAGTACGAAGCATCAGAGACTATCCATGTGCAACTAACAGTAGGTAAATCTGCCTTCCAGTTTATAGCCTGCTACAGACCACCCTCCCAAACCCAGAAACCCCACTCGGCCTTCCTGAGAACACTGGAAAATATGAAGGTCTTTCCAAACACCATTATATTGGGCGACTTCAACTACCCAAACATAGACTGGGAGCATTACTCTAGCTCCAACACCCTAGCCCAAAGGTTCCTAGAATTTATAAACTCAAATGCTATGGAACAACTTGTTACCACTCCCACAAGAGGGGAAAACATACTGGACCTGATCATTACCAACATGGGAACTCTATTCTCCAGACCAGAAGTGTATCCCTCACTGGTAAGATCAGACCATAAACTAATCTCACTGGATATTCACATCCCGACCCCACCCCCTGCCCAGAAAACCACAGTGAAAAACTTCTCTAAAGCAAATTTCACACTCCTCAAAACTGAGGTGGAATCCTTCAAAGCCCACGGGCCTGTGGAAAATACGGCCCAGACCGCAGAATCCTTTATAAATGCATTCTATGAGCACCTTCAGGAATGCATGGATCATGCGATCCCAAATAAAACCAAGACCCAATCCTCCAAAGGCAGACGTCCTGTCTGGTGGACCCCAGCCATAAACAAACTATACAATAGAAGGAGGAAGCTACTAAATGATAGAGCAAAATCCCAAAAAGGGAAGGCATCACTGATCAGTATTAGCAAAAAACTACGGGCACTCATAAAATTGTCTAAGGCCAGCTTCGAGAGAAAAATTGCACAGGATACTAAGGATAATCACAAGGCTTTCTTTAGTTATGTTAGGAACCTGGGTGGTAACTCCCAGATATGCTCAGAATTAGTCCAAAATGATAAAAAATACACTGAACCCACAGACATTGCCAACATCCTAGCTGACAGGTTCAGCACAAACTTCTCCCTCCCCTCCCCACCAAAAGGGCAAATATCTATCCCAGCAGAGTGCTGCCCCCCTGACATCTCAGATGCTCAGGTAAGGGCCGCCCTCTCCAAAGCAAAAAACACAGCATCAATGGGACCAGACGGTGTCCCGGGCTGCATCCTACATTAACTCCAAGAAGAGCTAAACCCAAACATAAAACTACTCTTCAATCTCAGCCTTACTACAGGATATGTACCCAAAGAGTGGCGTACAGCAACAGTGGTCCCTCTCCATAAAGGTGGTGCCTCAACGGATCCTGGAAACTATCGCCCCATAAGCCTGACTAGCTTGGTCTGCAAAGCTATGGAAAGGATCATCATGGACCTCATAAATAAAGATATTGGGAACCTACAGACACTGGATCCTACCCAGTTCGGCTTTGTTAAGGGCAGATCCTGCCTCTTAAACCTGGTTGCTTTCTTTGAAACAGTCACCAAGGCCATTGACGAGGGGAAGGTGGTCCACAAAGCCTTTGATACAATACCCAACTCGGGCATTATAGGTAAGCTCACCAGCTTAAATATAAACCCCTATGTCACTAGATGGATTGCAAACTGGCTCAAGGACAGAACCACAAACAACAGCTGTTCAGCACCCAATATTCAAGAAAAAACAAACGACAGTTGAATAAAACACCTTTATAAAACACAGAGCTTTCGGGACACACCCTTTCTCAATGATTAACATAAGGTTCATTAAAAAATTCACTTAAATACACCCAAAAAGACATCACATGACCCGCAGCCAGGACCATATGACCAGAAATTCATTTAAAAAGGTCAATATTTAATACATATAAAGATACATATAAAATACATATAAAACATGAAAATTCTTGTATAGAAATAAAAATATAAGCATCATCTTTACTTCAATTTTGTTTGTTGTATTTTAACCAATATTGGTTTTAAAGAAACAGCTGTGTTCAAACCTGGATATACATCAGCCATAAGACGTATTATCCATTCATATTCCTTTGTTTCTAACAGATTATTTATGTCCCCACCTCTAAAGGGTTTCTGTACCATATCTAAAACTCTAAACTTAAACTTGTGGTCCTCACCTAGTGTCCTAATGTGTTTACCCAGGGCATTATTTTCACATCCTCTCCTGATTTCTGACTTATGTTCTATAATGCGGTCTTTAAGTTTACGCGTTGTTTTCCCGACATAGAAACATGTACAGGCAACACATGTTGCTAGGTATACCACATTATTAGATATACACGTTGCCAAATCATGAAATACAAATATTCTTTTGGATACTGGATGTTGAAACATACTATTAGAACCCAGATCCATACTAGTAGAAGAAATTATATCATTGCAACAACTGCAATTATAGCAACAAAAAGTACCTGTTTTAGCCCCTATAGACTGCTTAACACTATTGATGTTAAAATCTTTGTAACATAACAAACTTTTTAAAGATTTTTTGTTCCTATAAGCAAAAGATGGTCTCATGCCTACCAATGCCGCAATGTCATCCTGTGCTAGAAGTACTTTCCAATATTTACTTATAATATTCTTAACTATATGTGATCTTGAAGTATAGGAGGTGATGAACCTTAGTTTCTCATCTTTAGATGTGATAGATGAAGGGGTATCATCAAAATTGGAACTGAAGGTAGGCTTATAAAGTGAACTCCTGTTGGTTTCTATTTCCTTTCTTACATTAGTTAACAATGATTTAGAGTATCCACTCTCAATAAATTCCTTATACGTCTCATCCATCTGCTTCAAAAAAATCATTTCAGTAGTATTCATTCTACTTACACGCATAAGTTGTGCTTTTACAATACCCTGGAACACATGAGAAGCATGCATACTAGATGCATGTAAATATCTACCACAGGATACCTCTTTTTTATGTATTGAGGTTATTATATTATCATCTTTTATTGTTAAGTTGACATCTAGGAAGTTTATATCAACGTTAGAGCATTCCATTTTAAACCTTAAAAAGTTAGTAGTACCATTAAGATGGTCAACAAATTCTGTGAGTTCAGTCAAGGAACCTCTCCATACAAAAAAACAATCGTCCACAAATCTCTGATAAAACCTAACCTTCTCATTTATATATTTCACCCCATCAAAAATATGTATTCTCTCCCATTCATGCAGCACTATGTTAGCATAGGTATTTGCTATGGGAGTACCCATTGCTATGCCTGTTAACTGCAAATAGTATTCTTCATTGAAAATAAACACATTATTACGTAAAACCACATCAAGCAACATACATATGTTCTCAATATGCCTAGTTGTAAAGTTTGAACAACGTGTTAAGAATTGACGATGGAGTCAAGGCCTAGGTCATTCGGAATAACAGTAAATAAAGAAGTAATATCCATAACTACCAGATGTATAGGCCCATAGGTTATATCAAAGTCAGTGTCTTTCATATGCCAACACTTCAATTTTTTCAAGAAGTCAACTGAATCTCTCAAAACGGCATGGCAATGGGACAACAAGGGACTCAACTGCTTTTGCAAATATAGAGAAATAGGCTCAGTAGCCCAACCATTGCCAGAGACTATTGGTCTCATTGGTGGATTGTCTCTAGATTTATGGACTTTGGGTATGCCATATAATTGAGGTATGACCGGACATGGTATAAAAGTGCTTCGTCGTTTACAGGCATTCATCTCCGTTCCTGAGGAAGTGCCAGAAAGATGTGTGAGAGACAGCAGACCTGAAAACGCGTCTGCAAATGGACTAACTACAGAAATGACTCAAATGCTGCTGAAGGTGCAAGAAAGTTGAATCAAAGTACTTTGAGCTTTTTTAATAAGCCTTTTCAGTTGCAGCAGGCAGAACATCCACCAATGAGACCAATAGTCTCTGGCAATGGTTGGGCTACTGAGCCTATTTCTCTATATTTGCAAAAGCAGTTGAGTCCCTTGTTGTCCCATTGCCATGCCGTTTTGAGAGATTCAGTTGACTTCTTGAAAAAATTGAAGTGTTGGCATATGAAAGACACTGACTTTGATATAACCTATGGGCCTATACATCTGGTAGTTATGGATATTACTTCTTTATTTACTGTTATTCCGAATGACCTAGGCCTTGACTCCATACGTCAATTCTTAACACGTTGTTCAAACTTTACAACTAGGCATATTGAGAACATATGTATGTTGCTTGATGTGGTTTTACGTAATAATGTGTTTATTTTCAATGAAGAATACTATTTGCAGTTAACAGGCATAGCAATGGGTACTCCCATAGCAAATACCTATGCTAACATAGTGCTGCATGAATGGGAGAGAATACATATTTTTGATGGGGTGAAATATATAAATGAGAAGGTTAGGTTTTATCAGAGATTTGTGGACGATTGTTTTTTTGTATGGAGAGGTTCCTTGACTGAACTCACAGAATTTGTTGACCATCTTAATGGTACTACTAACTTTTTAAGGTTTAAAATGGAATGCTCTAACGTTGATATAAACTTCCTAGATGTCAACTTAACAATAAAAGATGATAATATAATAACCTCAATACATAAAAAAGAGGTATCCTGTGGTAGATATTTACATGCATCTAGTATGCATGCTTCTCATGTGTTCCAGGGTATTGTAAAAGCACAACTTATGCGTAAGTAGAATGAATACTACTGAAATGATTTTTGAAGCAGATGGATGAGACGTATAAGGAATTTATTGAGAGTGGATACTCTAAATCATTGTTAACTAATGTAAGAAAGGAAATAGAAACCAACAGGAGTTCACTTTATAAGCCTACCTTCAGTTCCAATTTTGATGATACCCCTTCATCTATCACATCTAAAGATGAGAAACTAAGGTTCATCACCTCCTATACTTCAAGATCACATATAGTTAAGAATATTATAAGTAAATATTGGAAAGTACTTCTAGCACAGGATGACATTGCGGCATTGGTAGGCATGAGACCATCTTTTGCTTATAGGAACAAAAAATCTTTAAAAAGTTTGTTATGTTATAAAGATTTTAACATCAATAGTGTTAAGCAGTCTATAGGGGCTAAAACAGGTACTTTTTGTTGCTATAATTGCAGTTGTTGCAATGATATAATTTCTTCTACTAGTATGGATCTGGGTTCTAATAGTATGTTTCAACATCCAGTATCCAAAAGAATATTTGTATTTCATGATTTGGCAACGTGTATATCTAATAATGTGGTATACCTAGCAACATGTGTTGCCTGTACATGTTTCTATGTCGGGAAAACAACACGTAAACTTAAAGACCGCATTATAGAACATAAGTCAGAAATCAGGAGAGGATGTGAAAATAATGCCCTGGGTAAACACATTAGGACACTAGGTGAGGACCATAAGTTTAAGTTTAGAGTTTTAGATATGGTACAGAAACCCTTTAGAGGTGGGGACATAAATAATCTGTTAGAAACAAAGGAATATGAATGGATAATACGTCTTACGGCTGATGTATATCCAGGTTTGAACACAGCTGTTTCTTTAAAACCAATATTGGTTAAAATACAACAAACAAAATTGAAGTAAAGATGATGCTCATATTTTTATTTCTATACAAGAATTTTCATGTTTTTTATATGTATTTTATATGTATCTTTATATGTATTAAATATTGACCTTTTTAATTGAATTTCTGGTCATATGGTCCTGGCTGCGGGTCATGTGATGTCTTTTTGGGTGTATTTAAGTGAATTTTTTAATGAACCTTATGTTAATCATTGAGAAAGGGTGTGTCCCGAAAGCTCTGTGTTTTATAAAGGTGTTTTATTCAACTGTCATTTGTTTTTTCAAGGACAGAACCCACATGGTTAGAATTGCTGGAGCCATGTCAGACTCCAAACCAGTTACAAGTGGTGTCCCACAAGGCTCAGTCCTGGGACCTCTCTTGTTCGGTATATATTTCTCGGAGGTACAGGCCAACACGGAAGGACTGTGGCTGACCAAGTTCTCAGATGACTGCAAACTGGGCACCACAATCGACTCTCCAGCTGACACAAGCATCCTCCAAAAGGGCCTCATAGAAACAGACAACTGGTGCCAGAGCCATGGCCTCAAGCTAAACGCCAAGAAGTGTATAGTCATCCCCTTTGGCAAAAACAAAGTGCCCACAAATTACCACATAGGTGGTAATCCATTAAGTACAGAAGAAGTAATTAGGGACCTGGGGACCCAAGTTGATAGCAATCTCTAATTTGACAACCACGTAGCCAAAGTGGTTAGAAAAACATTTTATATAGCCCACCTAATGCAGAAATAAAATCATGGCAGAACACAGCTTGGATTTCAAGAATTTTAATAAAAGTACATAAAACACTGACGTATAAATCATCACAGAAATGAGCGCTTTCAGGTATCTAACCCTTCTTCAGATTATAGATATAGCCCACCTAATCATGAAGGGATTCACATCTAGATCAGGGGAGGTCATCGTGCCTCTTTACTCATCCCTCATCAGGCCCATAATTGAGTACAATGCCCCTTTTGGGATGTACCTTACCAGACACCTGCAGCAACTGGAAATACCCCAAAAGTACCTCACCAAGAGGATCAAAGGGCTCAAACAGATGCCATATGCTGCCCGGTTAAAGAAACTCCAGCTCTACTCAGTGGCATACCGCCTGTTCAGAGGCGATCTGTGCCTGACGATAAAGCCATGTCCAACCCGAATTAATGGACATGCTGCACCTCAGAAAATCCAAATCCCATCGAGCTATGCCGAGAGACTTGAACCTCAGCACTGAAATAAATAGGACATGCTGGAGGGACAGATTCATAACCCAGAGGCTCCCTTCACTCTGGAATAAAATCACAGTCCAGGTTAGGCAGAGTCCCTCATTGACTCTCTTCAAGAGGAATCTTGATGAGTGGATGGGAGATCATAGGTTTACCCCGGGTATCACTTCTGTGTCACTGTTAGACAGAGGCACAGTATACTAACCTCGAAAAAGGGCATAGCAAAATAAATTTAAAATGGGTGGCGAAAGCCAAACACATTCTGGCTAGGCTTATAAATGCCCTAGGGCAGATAGCCTAGTATGAACCTATGAACCTATAAGTGTCTGGTAACAAAAAATGTGCCTATTCTTAGCATGATATCTATATGCTGGAACTTAAATACATTGCAATAACTTCCTTTCTCCACACTAACCATCACTGTCCTTGCTTTGTTTAGTAAGTGGGGTGCGTGGGTGGGAGCTAATTCAAGTAAGTGCATCAGCAGTTCAAAGAATGTGTGTGTGTGTGTGTGTGTGTGTGTGTGTGTGTGTGTGTGTGTGTGTGTGTGTATGCGTGTGTGGATTTCAAAAATATTAAGTGATACTGCAAAATCCAATACCCTTTGCTTTTATTTTTAGCCTACCAATGTTACATGACTGCATTATTTCTGCTTTAATTTCCTTAAAATATTACTGTGATTGTATTTTATAAATAGTGTCCAATACCTGATATTATAAATCCATGTGGACTTCGGATTGTATATATTTCATAGATAGTGTCTAACACCTGATATTATAAATCCATGTGGACTTCGGATTGTATATATTTCATAGATAGTGTCCAGTACCTGATATTATAAATCCATGTGGATTTCGGATTGTATATATTTCATAGATAGTGTCCAATACCTGATATTGTAAATCCATGTGGACTTCGGATTGTATATATTTCATAGATAGTGTCCAATACCTGATATTATAAATCCATGTGGACTTTGGATTGTATATATTTCATAGATAATGTCCAATACCTGATATTATAAATCCATGTGGACTTCGGATTGTATATATATTTCATAGATAGTGTCCAGTACCTGATATTATAACTCCATGTGGACTTCGGATTGTATATATATTTCATAGATAGTGTCCAATACCTGATATTATAAATCCATGTGAACTTCGATTGTATTTATATTTTTCATAGATAGTGTCCAGTACCTGATATTATAACTCCATGTGGACTTCGGATTGTATATATATTTCATAGATAGTGTCCAATACCTGATATTATAAATTTATGTGGACTTCGGATTGTATATATTTCATAGATAGTGTCCAATACCTGATATTATAAATCCATGTGGACTTCGGATTGTATATATTTCATAGATAGTATCTAATACCTGATATTATAAATCCATGTGGACTTCGGATTGTATATATATTTCATAGATAGTGTCCAATACCTGATATTATAAATCCATGTGGACTTCGGATTGTATATATTTCATAGATAGTGTCCAATACCTGATATTATAAGTCCATGTGGACTTCGGATTGTATATATTTCATATATTTCATATGCTACATCTTTCTTGGTCATCTCATGGCTACGTAATGTTTCTATTGCATGATGGTATGAGCTGTCATTTGGCTCTGCTGTGACTTTATTTATATCACATGCCAGCTCTCCAGCTATGTATTCTAATAAAAAATGGTAGTGCGGTGGTTCATATGTCTGCCTCACAGCTACGGGGTCTTGGGTTCAGTCCTCACTTCCAAGCACTGTCAGAATAGATTTACTTGTTCTTCTCCTGCTTATCTGTGATTTTAACTTGATAACTGCAGTTTCTCCTCATTTTCAAAACACATGATGGTTAATTGGCTACTTTAAATTGTCCACGTATATTGAATTTACACTTGTCATTGCTGAACGGGTCCTATGTATCAATTTACTTATCAAGGCAAATAACAAAAATAAAATAAATCATTTAATCTATCATCTCTTTTAATGCTTAATGCTCTTGTACTTTTCTGTAATTCAGTTGTTCACTTCTTCCAAACTGAGCTTATATTTTGTATGTCACAGTCTGTTTCAAATATTGTCAGGCTCAGAATCTCCAGAGACATCTAACCTTTATGCACTTAAAATTGAAATTGTTCTCATTTTCTGTTATCTCATATTAATTTCCTTGTGCATACCTTCTAGTGTCAGTCTTAGCTTAGAACTGAAGTTTTTTTTTTGATGGTAGACTTCTGTTTCAGTTTTGCTTCTTTTGTCGATGAAAATGCACTTGTGAATATATAAAATAATAATGTTTGCTCATCACTTATCATTCATTTTTAATGAATTGGACAGTATTTTTCCTTGACATTTTTTCCTGCCATGTATGCAGTCTCAGAAGTACCTTGAATGACTTTAGTTCATTAGATTTCCTTTGACTTAGTTGTAGTGACAGTCATACCTCCCAAGTATACAGATTTTTACAGAATGTCCAGATTTTTTACCTGTATTTTTGATCTGTTCCTCATAAATTTGTGATTTTCTGGCAAATCACTCAGGACTGAAGTCACTAATGACATGCATTTGAGTTTTAGACTTCAGCCCTTCAGAAAGTGCATGCTAACATAAACCTGCCATTCAAGCAATGTTCTAAGTGTACAACAGCAATATTTAAAATCTGTCCCTGATTTTGGGTGTTTGTTCCCTCCCTCACCCTGCCCCACCCCTATTACTTATGTTACGGTCTGAATTTCCTATGCTTACCGATTGAGAGGTATTAAGTATAATGGCGGTCCTTGAGGTTTGCATTGGGTGTATTACACAGATGGGTATGGCATTTTACAGTCATAAACAAAGACATAGCCTGGGAGCGATACAACAAAGTTGAGTCTACAGTAATAGATAAACAATTTTTCAATATAAAAATGCACACCTGCTTAAAAACAAACAATCAAGCATACATACATACAAATTAAAAATCAACTACTCTTCTTTTGTATGAATCCATGTATCTGGCCATCTGTTCAGTTCTTGTAGAGAACAAAAGAATTGTTTATGACTAAGTGAAGAAAGCTGCTCAGTTCTCTTACTACTCAGCTGTTGGACCATTGTATTCTGGGTTTCTCCTTCTGTACACCTATACCAAAACATTTTTTGTGGGCAGAGACTACCAGAGCCCTTGCAAGATTGCCCTGGTTTAACAACTGCAAATAGATGTTTGGAGATAGGATCCCATCTTAGGAAGGTCTGAGTCATAAGTTAAGGCTGCCAGATTAGTTTTCATTTATTTTTTTAACTTTTGGAAAGTTACTGATGGCAGGGTTATTGTAGAAAGTGACAGTTTAGAAAAAGAAGAGTAGTAGTTTAATATATTCAAAAACCTGGTTCGCTCATGTCCAAATCTTGATGACTTAATCATCAGTCAACCTCACATTGGCAAACTGAATAGATTTTCTGTTTTGCCAGTATATTCTGCAAAACACACAGCACCCTCATTTCCTAATACTCCTTCATTCCTTTATCATTGCTTCCACCTTCAGCCTACTATTAATTACACTACTGTAAATGATAAGAAGGGTACTTGCTTGAAATGCATACATTGTACAGATGAATACATTCAAGAACTTGGAAACCATCAAAAACCTTGTGTATTACAGTTGAAATACTAGAGCCATATTTTAATGTGCTATTTGGTACAAATAAATGCATATGTCTGTGTGCATTACAGTGAATCTGAAGCAGTCTTACTATACGTAACTGATTTTGACAGCCTAGTTTTAACAAAATGAGCAATTATTACAACTGTTGGAAATTATTTAGTTGCATTTATTATACACTGAGCTACCAGTATTTATGCAGGTAATGTCAGCAAGAAAAAAAGCACACAATGTTGGATAAGCATGACAAATGCCTTTCTGTGAAAACGGTTATTCATTTCATAATCCGACACAAATAGCTTGTGCTTTTTTTTAATTAATGCATTTAAAACGGTGCATCTATGAAAGGCAATGTCTGTATTGGAGCAGTAATATGAGCCCACCCTACTGCTTCTTAGAATGAAATGGTCTGTCCGTGTCTTTCTTTGACCTTGTTTATTTCATAACATTTACTGCTGAGGAGTACAGTGGCTATAAACCTTTGGCATCTCTGCATAAAGCATATTAGTGCTTTCAGCATGATAGATTGTTTCCGAGTGGATAGACAGTTCCTGTGAGCATCTGTAGCATATAAATATGACTCATCTTTTCCTTAAAAACAAAAAGTGTTTCTGATTATGCTTTCCGATCTGAATCGCAAAACTGGTACTCGTGCTTAGGAAATACAATATGCATAATTTATGTAATCTTTCCCTCTGTGACAGGATACACAGTACCAAGCACATGAGAATTCTTACACATTTGGGAATTCCTCAGGGCTGTGGATTACCTACTTAACAAAATATCTGTATAAGTCAGCACATCTACCTGATTTGTGAAAAAGCAAAAAAATTGCTCTAATGCATTTTTTCTGTAACCTACAAAAATGGTTAAGCCCTGCACCCCTCATTCTTTGATTGCTTGAAAAACTAATGATAAACAAAAAGGAACTGATGTGTAATATACAGTTCAAATAATTGTCCTAAATATGGAGATAGCCGAGTTGGAATCCAAAACATTTTACACCCAGACTAAAACACTACCCCAAATCCAACAGAGAACTGGTACATTTATAAACAAATGATTGCTCCTGAAATTCTAAAGTAAATGTCCACAAATATTTGTTTTTAACAATGCCAAAAGCCTTTTCTGACAGGCTGATTTATGTATAGATGGAGATATATGCTGGATAATACTGTATTTTGTATGTGTGTGTGTGTGTGTGTGTGTGTGTGTGTGTGTGTGTGTGTGTGTGTGTGTGTTTGTGTGTGTGTATGCGCATGCATGCGTGTGTGTGTATGTGTATATATATATATATATATATATATATATATATATATATATATATATTAATATATATACAGATATATAGATATAATCCGCGGTGGTGGTGCTGCAGTAGCGTTGTCACCTCACAGTAAGACACTGTCCGGTTCGATTCTCAGCTAGAGCGTCTTCTGCATGGAGACATGCGTGAATGGGCGTACCTTCATTGAAGGTTGTGTGTCAGGGCTGGTAACTCGGCACGTAAAAATCAACTACCAATCATTAGCTGACCGGAGTTCCACTGTGGCGACCCCTAACCAGGAAAAGCCGAAAGACACAAACAAATACAGATATATAGATATAGATATATATAGATATAGCCAGATAGATAGATAGATAGTTTCACTTCAGAATCTTGAAATATCACAATAATGAATTGTATAATCCGGAAGCCCAAAATCCTGAAAATTCAAAATCCTGAATCCCAAAAGACTGAAAACACACAGGATACATATACTGACTATAGACAGCACAAACCATATTACATTCCACCAAATATAAGCAGGGGGGTAAGCCCCCCTGCAACCCCCATGTGGGGGGCTTTACCCTCCATAAACCCTGCTACTTAAATATATCAACTCCAAGATCGCACTTCACTACATTATCATAAGTTATGTTGTAGTATAGCAAGTTAAAAGGGAACATTAGTAAGGTTGTAACAGGCAGTCATGAAACATGTGATGGTATGTTTGCCATTTTTTTCTGTTATATGGGGCTACTGTTTTTCATCGAAATTACATTTTAGCAAATCGCAGATGAACGAATCCACTTACATGAAACCTCAGTTGTCCATAAGTGCAGTTTTCTGACTTGCATTTTATTGACGTAGTTAGTCTGCTGCTGGTTCTGCGAGAAGTGTATAGCCCTTATGTTGCTTTTCTTACACCGTACTGGTTGTGAAGACTGATGGATGACAGGAAAGTGTGAGCAATATTCTTGAAATGGTACGTTGTATTTTAAGCAGTTGTAGGTTTCAAATACAGATCACACTACAGTCCAGATCAGGGAATGCACCCATGTTGTCACTGTAGTGCGATCTCTGAGATGGTATATATAATGTGCAGGGGGTGTGGGTGGTGCAGGGGGGGGGGCTTTTTGTAGAAGTGTGTGCTTTTTTGTTTTATATGTTATTGTTTTTTCAGTTATTTGTACTTTGGGGAAGTGTAGTTTCGGACAAGTGTGGTGTTGTGTAAGTGGAGTCATTTATGTGTGATTCACTGAAATGTAATTTCAGTGATAAAAAGTAGACCCCTGTGTCCTGTTTAGTGGTAGTGTTACTGAAATGTTTTATCTAAGTTAAGGTACAGAGTTAAGGTTAGGGGTCTAAGCAAGTTTATGGTTAGCATTTATTAGGAAGGTGTAGAAAGAGGGCTTAAATACCATGAAGGGAAAATGAATAGCTGCCTTTTTAGTTGTAGGGAGGCAGTTTCTTTAAGAAGTGTAAGACAGTGCTGTTCACAATCTTCTAAAAGGAATATGAAGCAGTATACCTTATCAAATATAGTTAATAAAATATTAAAAGAGAAATTCAAAAATCAGATACAGAAGAACATGCTTAATTTAAAGAGTAGAACATACCTCCCAATGGAATTTTTTGTTCCTTTTGATTTTATTCTACTAAGATCATGTTTTCATTAGGGCTAATGGAATCAGGACACTGATCATACTCCTATGTACTGTTATGCTCTTGGATATGAGGTTTCCAATTTTATTTGGCATGATGACCATTTGGGCTATATTTTTTTCAGTTTTCCCATAATAAATCAAGGTTTCCTGAAGTTTACTGAAGACATGGAATACATGGTGTACACAACATGTCCTATGCGAACCACCTCAAAGCCCTATCCCTGAACTTGGTCTACTAGAGGCTACAGGGAGCTATCTATGCAAAAACCAAATGGCTGCAGGTACACTGAGGTGCCCAAAACACACAACAACAGCAAAAGTAAATTAAGGCACCAAAGTTACACACTGGAAATCAGTCACTGTACTTTATTGCAGAAGACAAACGGTAAGCGCTTTCACAACTTAATGTTGCTTCATCAGACCACATCACTACAACTGATGCTTGGTTAAATACTAGGACAATTAGTATGACATCACAATTTAAAGAGATATTACTCCACTAACATAAGAACATATATCGATATCCATAAAAAAATGCATAAAATATATAGAAAGGTGTGTATTTACACACAATAATATTTAAAAAAGGGGGAATGTCATCCCTGATGGTTATTACAATATATATATATATATATATATATATATATATATATATATATATATATATATATATATATATATATGTATACACATATATGTACATATACACAAACATTTTGCGCACATATAACCATAATAGTACAATAAAAAATATATAAAAAACTCATATTTAGTGTTTAAGGCGCCTTGCCTTAAGGTAAGGAACTAATGAGGTGCAGCCATTCAAACCAGGATATCTATCTGCTTGTAATTTAGTGATCCATTGTTGTTCTAATTCTTCAGTGTGGTTTTCTACATCACCACCTCTGTTTGTCCTTACTATTTGTTGTAAGATTAAAAATTTAAAACAATGACTACTGTCTGTATTCAGGACATGATTAGCTAGAGCATTTGATTGCTTCTGGTTCCGTATGTCCCTTATATGTTCTAACATTCTTTCTTTAAAGCTCCTATTTGTTTTGCCTACATAATAGGCATGGCATGCTTGGCAAAAACAAAAATAAACAACATCGACACTTTTACAATCATAGTAATTCTTCGTATAAAGTTTAAAACATTTCACAGGATGAATGTACTCATTTTTAGTGTAGACATGCTGACAAGCAGCACAATTCCTGCACGGGAAGGTGCCCTGTCTGTTTGAGAGATTTTTTCTAAAAGACTGATGTTGTCTATTACAGAGCTGCTGCTTTAAAGACACATTATTTCTAAAACTGAAGTTTGGGGTGTCACCACCCCATTTTTAAATATTATTGTGTGTAAATACACACCTTTCTATATATTTTATGCATTTTTCTTATGGATATCGATATATGTTCTTATGTTAGTGGAGTAATATCTCTTTAAATTGTGATGTCATACTAATTGTCCTAGTATTTAACCAAGCATCAGTTGTAGTGATGTGGTCTGATGAAGCAACATTAAGTTGTGAAAGCGCTTACCATTTGTCTTCTGCAATAAAGTACAGTGACTGATTTCCAGTGTGTAACTTTGGTGCCTTAATTTACTTTTGCTGTAGGGAGCAATCTATGCCTGACCTACAAAGCATCATCTGAGCCTGCTCTGATAGACCTGTTGCAGATGTGTAAAACAAATAACATTAGAATTAACCAAGCAATTCAGGCAATCACAGCCTTTTGAGACAAGCTTGTGTGCCACTTGGACTGGATACAAGGACCTATTAATATTTTTGTTACCATCAGTACTGCAATGCAAGGTGCAGTATATACCAGCTTCTTATCATGTTCAGTCACTGAAGAATTAAAAGCTATTAAATCTGCTTTCAACTCCTTAACAGAGCTTCTCTTAACAACTGCTATCAATGTGGACAAATTAAAATGATCTCTGCCTCCCATGATAGGATTTGAATAATTACACAGAGAGACTTAGACTTAAACTTGAAAACCTGGAGAAGAGAACCAGGCATAATAGCCTCAAGCTTAAGGATTACCTGAACACAAAGAGGATCCAGATATACTGGGATTTATTTAAAAACAGCTGGGTCTGCTACTCAATACTGCCATTCTTACAACCATCAAGAGAACCCACTGTATTATCTATAAAAATAAATAATAAGTTTCAAAAATAAATAATGTTTCCTAAGAATTTTATCATAAAGTGCCTTGATTTTAATGACTGGGATGTAATTCTCAGGGTTTCCAAAAATACAGGTCAAGACCAAAAACTTGCTGAGCATTCAGTCAAAATCATTCCCAATTATAGCACTTCAAAAGGAAGCAAATGGTTCCCTTCTTAATATGATACTGGGACTTAAAGTCAGTCTCATATTTCCTGCTATGCTAGGTCTTAGTAAGGGCACTCTTCAAATCACTCTTGTTACACCTGCAAGAGGAGGAGAAGCACTTGCTTTCCTTTACCAGCTCTAAGTTATACTACTTGGATGTCCTTCAGATGAATGGACACCAGCACTCAGGAGGGGAAAAAAGGGACCAGTGGGAAGGGAGGTGATAGAAGATAGGGAGTGCAAACATAGTACAGTACAGAGTCAACTCTTAATAAAAAGGAATACTGCATTTAAAACAAGAAAAAGATTATAGATATCTCAGGATCCTAGCTAAAAATATATACTTAATGACAAAAAACATATTTTAAAGACCTACAAAACACAAATCAAAACAATTCCTAAAGTCTTCTGGCAATCAATAAAACAACTACTTACACTGATTCAGACCTCACCCCCCACCCCAGTAACAAATATCCCAGAGAAGATAGCAACACAATTTAACTCTTACTTCAAAAACACAGTCTTATCTCTCACCTAACAAAATGCTTCAACAACTCTCAGTATCCCAGAACTCCAAACTAAAAATGTACAGTTCAAGCTAAACACTGTTCCCAGCTCAACAACAAAAAATACTTACAAAAACTGAAACTTAAAACCCTAGCTGCCCAACAAACTGCCACCCAAGGATTTAATAAAAGCAGCAGATGCCATAACATTCCTCATTTCCATTCTAATCAATACATTGATAAAAGAAAAGTATGTCCGTAATATCTGTAAAATATCATACATCATACCTCTCCATAAAGATGGCAACTTTATTGACCTAACCAGCTACTGACCAATTGCCATCCTCTCATCACTATCTAAGATCCTAGAAAATGTTCACATTCCCAACTACTCAAATACCTAACTCACTAGAACCTGCTCTCTCCCACTCAACATAGCTTCCAGCCATATCATAGTACAGTTGCTCTCCTCAACTTTACCACCCCTGTCAATGAATTCAGAAACAATGGCAAATTAGTCTCAGACATCTTCCTTGACCTATCAAAAGCATTCTATACAGTTGCACATCAAAAGCTTCTTCATGAACTTGTTTCTCTAGGTCTCAGTGTTAAAACATTTAACTCGATTTCATAATTAACTGTCTAATAGAAAACAAGCTGTTAAAAAGTACCAGGTCCACCCTAGTTTTCTACCCTTCTCAATTAGCATCCACCAGAGATCAATTCTTGGACTCCTTCTGTTTAATATCTTTATTAACAATCTGCACTCCATCTCCAAACAAGCAACCGTAGTACAAAATGCAAATGATGCTGCACTCATTTGTTCTACTCACATGTTATCCTCCATGTAAAACATCACTTAACAAGACTCCTTGTCTGCCAAATCCTGCTTAGATAACTCAGACCAACTTGTAAACTCCAAAAAGACAAAATGAATGCTATTTATCCTTAAAAACCACCTAGGATAAAAACATTCATTCTTGATTCTATCATCTAATAACACAAAAATAGAATGTGTTTCTCAAACAAAACTCCTCGGAATATTAATCGATGATGATCACCTCCTTTAAGTCATCAAAAAAAACAAACAAGCAATAATCTGGAAACTAGGCTTCCTCTATAGGGTGAAAAATAGTCTTATTGATCACTCCCCAAAATTAATAGCAAAACGTACCTACTCTCATCCCTACTTTATGTACCGCCTATCTTTACTTATCTCAACTTCAGTGTTAAGCATAGATCAGAATCTGCACAACCTTACTTTTCCTGCTAGACATGATAATGTCACCTCTATGCCTAATGTAGACATTAATAAGGTCAGGCTCTCGTTTACTTATTCTAATGGCATTAATGTTGTCTGCAATATAGTGATAAAGAATTGGCATATTCTCACTAAAAGTAATGTCTTTTGGCTTTTCCCGGTTAGGGGTCGCCACAGCAGAACTCCAGTCCGCTAATGATTGGCAGTGGATTTTTATAGTGCCGAGTTGCCATCCGACGCCCAACCTTCAAAGAAGGCACACCCATTCATGCACACACCTACCTGCATGTCTTTAAATGTCACTCGACCACAGGGAGGACATGCAGACTTCACACAGAGGGCACTCCAGCCGAGTGAGAAATAGAAAAGTTTATTGGGTGCAACTCCTAATTTTTTTTAAGAACAATCAGTCTCTGAAACAGTTGTTGTGCTATAAACCTTAAAAGGAGTAAAAATGTGCTGTTATCAAGCAGGAAAGGGATGTGTCCATGTAAATCTTGTTAACATGTGTAAATATGTGAATAGTACTAATAGCTACAAGGATAATGTGACTGGACATATTTACCAATTTAACTTTTTTGCAGACTGTAAAAACATAAATTTAGTGTATCTTGCTGTCTGCAAAATTTGTGAATGCTACTTTGTTGGTAAACCGAATTAGGCCCTAAGGTACAGGATAGGTGAACATAATAATGATATTTCTAAGAAAGATATCAGAAATGCCCTTCCTAGACATGTTGCAGCCACTGAGCCTTCTCATAAATTTACGTTCCTAGTATTAGAGCTGATTAAACCTAACATTAGGAGAGGTGACATTAAAACAAAGACTGAGTGTGCAGAAACAAAATGGATTTTAGAACTGCACGCTGACTGTGGGAAAGGCTTAAATGGTTCTGTACCTTTAAGACCTGTGCTGAGATCTAGAGCTCTAGCCCTCCCTGATTTGTAAGTATTTAAGGAATGTTTTAACTGCTGTGTATTAGATCTGAGGAAGCCCCTGTAATAGGAGTGAAAGTGCTAATCTTCTCTGTGTTTTTTTATTGTTTTTAACATTTGTTTTCATAAATGGAATATTAAGTGGTAATCTCTGTTGTGTCGGCTGGCTTGTTTTGTGCAACCTTTTTTACAATAATTAACTGATATATTTTTAGCATATCTCTAAACATACATCTCTCTTTCTAGTAACTGTACATATTCAGTTTTAGTACATACAATATGTGACTTTCCAGCTGTAGATCCCCAACTGTACATACAATTTTAATGTACATACATGTGTGATTTACAATGAAAAAATGCCACAACATTTTAAAATATGTACATAAAGTGATTATCGTCTATATTTTATTATAAAAGCTATGCAGCTTTTCTCTGTACAATGAAAAACTCCTACTATGTTAGTTTATGTATATATTTTGTAATGTTCCCTATCCTTATATCTGTAATAACTGAGGAGCTTTTTCACCACAAGCTTCCACTGAAAATGCAATTAGTCGCAGCTGGGCTTTCTCAGTAAACAAAGATAAATAAATAAAATAAATAATCCTGGGCAACATGGTATATTTGTTCAGATGCATACAACTATGTGCATGGCTGGTGGATCATTGTAGTCAGCAAAATAGTTAGAGCAGGCTATGTTCTGAAGGGTGTTCAGTTAGTGTTTACTCTTTAGTTGCTGGCTTTGTGCACTGTAAATAGTTTGAAGAATCTACAAGTTGTTTGTTTCTTCATTAGTATTTCAGTTAATATTTTTTTTTTTATTTTTATTTTATTTTATTTTACATTTGTTGAGCGGGCTAGTCTAGCTGGAGATATTTCCATTTTCAGTAGAGGCCCGGGGAGAAATGCTCCACACAAAATATATACATTGAAAAGAAAACATATTATTGAAAAGAAAACATATTAGTAAAAACATAAAGTTAAAAACTAAACAATCACACTAACAGTCCAAAACTACACTAAACAAAGATAAAAATACCTATTCAAATTATTTAAGAAAACATATCAAGGATAAGAGGATAAAAGAAATATTGTGTAATAATAGAAACAAGTTAGAGTACTAGGGATAAGGGAAGTTAGAGGGGGATTAGACTTGGAAAAAGGGAAGAACGAAAGACAGTAGAGAGAGAGGAGAAAATAGAAGCAATAAGGAGAAGGAGTGGGTAGAGTTAAAAGAAAGTCAAGTTAAGCATCGGAGCAATACAAGGAGCAAAAGATAATTTAGAGTTAGCTTGTACAAGCAATCAGGTTTACTACAGGAACAAAGCCAGTGATTTTGGAAGTACAGTTTGATATTTTGTTTGAAGAGAGGCAATGATGTGATCATTGTTATGTCGCTTGGTAACAGATTCCATCTTCTACCTACTGTATTAGTGAATAGAGAGTCACTGGCTCTGTTATTTGACTTTATAGAACTGGTCAAGAGTTTACAAGAGGAGCGAAGGGAGTTAAGATTGTTATAAGGGGTTAAGAGTTGTGAGAGTATCGGGGTGTTATTTGGTTGGTACAGTATTTTATGGGCAATAATGAGTTGTAGGATTACAAGATAGTTTTGGAATTCAAGCCAGCCTAGTGGTTTCAAGTTAAGACAGTGATGGGTTCTGAAGGGGTTACCAGTAGCGAAGCAGGCAATGTTGTTGTAGCAAATTGCCAGTTTGTTAAGGTTGGCTTTCTTGAGGTTGGTAAAAATGGGTGAAGCATATAGGAGAGTAGATATAAGATGGGAGTGAGCAATCCTAGTTCTAGTCGATGGGGTTAAAAAAGGTTTAATTCGATATAAGGATCCTAATTTCCTGTTGACTAATTTGCCTCAAGAGTTGTACAACTAGTAGTGTAGCAAACTACCTCACAGCTCTGAAAGTGTTCTGTTTGTCACCTGGAGTATAAAAGGGGCATCCTTGCATATTAGAGTATGCCATAGTGAACACATATGAATTTCATGTGCAAATCAATTTTTTACAAGACTTAAATAATAAAAAGGCAAAGGCATGTTCAGCATTGTCCAAATGGAAAGGATTAACACTCATACCATGCACAAAATGGGGAGTTGTGATTTTACTTCATCTAAATCCGAACAGGGTGGTTAATCAGACATACTCAGATGATCATGCAGATGGTGGCTTCTCACCAGAGTTACTATTCCTCATGGCCTTTTGGTATTGGCTAATATTTATGGTCCTAGTGAAAACTATGTGGGTATAATAAACAGCTTGATGGTAAAAATTAAAACTCTTATTCAACCCTTCATGGGGTTAATAGTCAGGGGGGGCACTTCAGTATTGTCAGGGAAGTTGGCTTAGAATCCCTAAGGGTTTAGTACACTGCCTGTTTATTCCAAAATGATCAATGTCTTTATTGGTGAGTTTCAGTTGGTTGACATCTGGAGAACGGTAAATCCGGCAACACTGGATTTCACCTACTATGCAACCGGGATTACAACTAAGGTTTCAATTTTTGACTGGTGAATAGGAATACATTACCTTCAATCTTCACAACAGAGACTAATCCCACAGTTCTTTCTGATCATGCTATAGTTTCATTTAATTATGTTCTTAAACTGTCATATCAGTGGAAATTGGATCATGTGATACTAAAAAGTAATGATTCTATTGCACTGTAGCATTACAAATCACAAGCTTCTGGGATGCACAGCCTCCACAAGGCCCCAGTGTGTTGCCAGCATGGGAGTTATTTACATTAAAATTGCAGGGCTTTTACCAAAGCAGCAAAGGGGAAACACAAGGACACACTGGCTCTTAAATTAGACTCCTCATTCCACAACTTAGGTAAATTAGAGGCCACATTCAAGCAGAGTATCTGTCTGGATCAGGAAACATTATGGCAAATCAAGAGGTTAAAACAAAAGACTAAACACATGTAATACATCTACATTAGACATGGGAAAGGTTTAAACCTTTTCAGTGTGCTACAATTACAACATCTGGCAAACTCAGAGCATGGAAATGTTGGAAGCACCAGATTCTAACTGCTGTTAATGATCATACAGGCTCAGTTCAGGTTGATCCCTCAAAAGATTAATAAAATATTACTAGATGAATAATGTGGGTTAAACCTGTGGGTTGGAGGGAGACTATTCATGGATTGCTGATATGCCTTCACCAGATATTCTGATTTACCTAATGTCCTCATTAATGAATCCCATAATGGTTCAGTAAATAGGAAAAGCTATCAAGGCACTGACTAGTGGCAAGGCTATGGTTTGGATAGCCTAAGCATTGACTTCAACAAAGAATTTATCAAACAGCTATCCTGCCATCTTTTCAATTTCTTCCAGCATGCTATCTTGTTTAAATGACAAGTCACAATGCTTCAGAAACCCTATAAGGTCCTCATGAGGCTGTTAGTTATAGACCTTAAAATATATGCAAAAGTTCTTGACATAAGGGTAGAAAGGATAATAGACAAAATAATTCTGCCAAGCTAGTTGGGGTTTATCAAGGGGTAATATGGAGACCCTGATGCCCTGCACGCCTGGGTAGCTTTGCAGAGGATCTGCCAAGTTAAAGTGATAGGTGCTGGAACCCTACTTACAGATTTTAATAAAGCTTTTGGCGCAGTGAGGTGGCAGTTTCTATGGGAGGTAATGCTTTTTTATCTGTTACTACTGGTGTTTATTGATTGGGTTAAACTACTATGTACTTACCCTTCAGGCCAGGTTTATACATATGTCATTTTCTCCAGTCCTGTTTTTCTAAGTAGAGGCACTAAACAGGTGTCCCTTGTCCTCCTTACTAGTTTTTCTAGAAAAATCAGTTATTGATAAACACATATCCTTAAAATTTAAATTTTTTTATGAATCTGAGGACAAAGAGATACATGTTTGCAACCTGGTTTGTGCAATTTGGCTCAATAGTCCTAAATGGCAAACAGCACCAAAAAACAGTTTTCTCTCCATTCCTTCATGACAGGCTTTCTCATGGGCTGTCAGAAATCAGCCAGTTGCATTTGCATGGGTGGTAACATACTTAGGCATTTGTAAATCAGCCAGTTGCACTTGTATGGGAGGTAATTTACTTATGCATTTGTAAATCAGCCAGTTGCATTTGCATAGGAGGTAACCTACTTAGGCATTCGATTATGGGTGGATATGAATAAATGGAACAAGTATAGCCACCACCCAATAACTGACTATTTGAAATATTCTGTTTTGAAATGTAATGCTTCATTTTCATTTTCTTGCAAGGCTTCAAACAGTAAATATGATTTTCCTACCTAAGTTTCTTTTTGTGCTACAACACTTAACAAAATCTGTTTTTCCCCATTTATTAACAAGCTACAAAAACTGATTTTTAGTTTTATTTGTGGTGGTAACAGACCTGAACTTAATCTAAAAAGATGTACATTCTTAAGAAGCAAGAGGGGATTTGGGGCTGTGGAATTATTGAACTATGATAGGGAGGTTCTTTGCTCCATTTATGCTAGAATAAGGAACTCTCCTAGGCCAATATGGTTTAAATTTGAGCTACTACTGTGCTTCTTGACTGGTCCAGTGAGAACAGGCTCACCTTCATACAAGACTTGGTATCTTGGCAGCATGGATATTTGCATCAAAAGCATAGCTGTTTGAATTAAATCCAGAAAGGTTAATCTCATTACCTTAAATACTTTCCTGTGGTGTCATCCTTATATCATAATAACAAGTGAACCCATATGGTGGGTAACTGGATTAATGCAGGGAACTTGTGTATTAGAGACATATGGGATGACAAACTACTATCAGACACACACAGACCCAACTTTTAACTGAGTTTCCCAACGTAAATGCCCACTAGAGGCATTTTTTTTCAACTTAAGGCCGGCATTCTTTGGTGGTGAGGAATAGAGGGCAAACAACTGCTTCCCACCTCACTGGATGGGTATATGCAAGGTGACAGCCATGAGGCTGCCCCAAAGCTCTGGTTAATCTCCCTTTACTGTGAGGTAAAGCTACATTTGGACAAATGGAATAACATGTTAACTTATAAACGTACTCCACATGAATAGACCTTTTGCCTTAAGGTGGCACAAGATATTAGAAAGCCACTACTGTCTAGATTCTCTTTTGATAAACTCTTATATGAGTGGCATCTTGAAGCAGATGATTTACTGCAACACAAATGGACTGATAATAATTGTACCGGAAAGTGTCATTATCCAGGCGTGAATTATATCCATCTTATTTGGTATTGCCCACAGGTGCAAAGGAGTTGGGTTAATTTGCAGGATGGATGAACATGGTACTGGAGACTTCCTTTCCTTATACTTATGACATTAAATTCTGGGTCTTTGGAATAACCCCGGCCATAATAAAGTTCAAGATAAGCAAGTATATTTAGTCACATACAGTGATCTCCACATTCCTTTCTTTTTTGCTTTTTTTTTTTTTTTTACTGGAAATATTTTACGAACATTGATTTAAAAAACTTCAACAAACACCATTATAATTTAGTTACGTGAACACACTATGCCATTATAATTTAGTTATGTGGCTACACTATGCTATTGGTATGAACAAGAGGTCAGAATATGGGAGTATAGTTGTGTATAAAGTTAATTAATTAAGTTTCATTTATTTTTCTGTTCATGTTTACACTGTTCTAGTTTGAATGTGTGTGATCTGTACGTATTGTTGCCACTGAATCACTCACTGTATTGTTTAACATTACACAATAAAATGTTTCTTACATATTTTTAAAAAAAATTTGATATGAATATAATGAAATAACTTGTAGCTTCAAAGTAAAATCATAACAACAATATATGCAGAAGGTGTGAAAACATTAGGATTTACTCATCCCTGCTGTAATATGGTCATCAGAATAATGTCTGTATAATCAAACTAACAACAGAAATCAGTAAGTCTCCAAACACCCCACACCTGCTCTCCATTATTGCTATTTTAAAATGTCTAAGAAAATCAGTGTATTGGTACACTGCATATCAAAACAACCCTGTCTTGGTTTGTGATTTGTTGTGGAGTTAACTGGTAAGAGCAGTTTTATTGGAATTTAAATTGCATTTGTTATCACTATTTTTAACTGTTTGTAGGTAGGAAGAGACTGCTTATTAACAAGCTTTACTTTGATTCATATTTTGTTGTTTTACCTTTAGTCTCACTTTTGGTTGTGAGAAAGGAATAGGTTTTAGACAGGCAAGCTCTAGCCACCACAAGGGGCCTAGACAGCTATAAATGTGCACAGACTGCAGAGAGGAAAATTCTGAGCATGTCAAAACAATCCTGTCTTGGTTTGTGATTTGTTGTGGAGTTGACTGGTAAGAGAAGTTTTATTTATTTTTACTGTTAAAAGGAGATGCAACTGCGAGCTATAGCGAGCAGAAGCTAATGACATAAAGAAATTACTTCTGTCTGGCTTGTAGAACATGTATGGTCAGAACAATTTTATTGTATTATATTATTTAGTTGGATATTGCTGGTATAATTTTTGTCATAGAAGTTGATTTAAGTTCCTTTGAATTCTTTGCTACTGACTTTGTGTATTTTTTTTTCCTTTGCAATATTTTATTCAATTAAAGCTGAATATGGATTCCTTAAATGAGTATGCAATTAACGATTTGCAAATGCACAAGTATCTTGTGCAGTGTAATAAATGCTATGCATATTTAAAGGTAACAGCTGATAACACTGGTGGTCTTTGTTCCTCATGTGAAAAGTTGGATGATTTGTACCTAATGATGATGATTGCACATGTGCAATTGGCATGGCTTGGAGAACTGTTGTATCATATATTAATGACTGGACTGATGAACTAAATAATGTTAGGCATAGAACAAATAGAACAGATTTAGGAAATGATGCATCTATCTTCTGCATAGAACATTCAACCTGTATGAAACATGATGATGCCCCTGAGAACTATGGAATTGTGGATGCAAGTACTCAGCAATCTGAGGATCCAGTTTGTTTAGAAGGAAACAAAAAAAAGAAAGAACGGAAGAAGTTCTCAATAAATAACAAGGAAGAAAAATAAACTGACTACTGACTGTAAAGGAAAGAGAATACATAGTAACAAGGATTCTGCTTTGTTATGTAACACACTGGTGACAGGAAATTAAGATATCTGTCTATCAGAAAACCCTCAGTCTACAGAAAAAGGCATCACCTTTCCAATGGAAAAGGTAGAAAAAAGAGGCAAGCGGCAGGTGAAAAGGAAGAAATCAAAACTGAACATGGAAGGATTGAAGAACATTACTGTAAGAAAAAAGAAGAGAAAGACAGATGGTGACTACATGGCTCAAGCTGTGGATTTACAATGCCAACTGGATGAGAATTTAATACGCAATGAAAACAGTGGAATTAATAAGACTAATAGTGATGAAGATCTATCCTTCATAACAATTGATAGAGCAGAAATGACTGTATTAGAAGCTGAAGATTCTTCAGAGATGGTCAGCAAATATATTCTTGTAATTGAAAATTCAGTTATTAGAGGAACTGATACTTGTATTTGCAGAGATGATAATGAACATCGAGTAGTGTTATGCTTGCCAAGAGCAAAAACAGAAGTTGTGAAACAAGCCTTGGAACGCCTTAATGTAAGGAAGTATGGATCTGTTTTTATTCATGTTGGTACAAATGATGTCACCAACAAAGATTCTCTGACTGTTAGTCGGGAACTGACAGCCCTCCTAGATAGCATAGCTTGTATTGGTTTTAGGACATATTTTTCACAAATCAGCTATAGAAAGGATAGTCAGGTCACTGTGAATGAAAAGATTTTTTGGATAAACACCTACATGGAAAAAATGTCCTGTTTTACAAAAATGGAAATGTGTAGAGCATCCAAGCCTTCTTTGGGGCACACATGTGTACAGACAGGATGGTGTGTATTTGTCCAGATCAGGGAAGAGAATTTTTGCAGCAGATATTTTGCAATATTTGACAAACACTACCCAGGATTTTTGCCAGGTCAAAAATGTAACAGTTCACAGATGGCAATATTTGATGCATCTCTGATGGTTGTTGATGCTAGGAGCATTAATAATAAAGTTTTTTTATTAGAAAATTTGCTACGTTCCCACAAGACTGATGTTGTTATAGTTTGTGAAACATGGTTAAAGAACAATGACTGGAAACCAGCTCTGTCAGGGTATAAATGTCTTTACTGTAACTGACATTCTAACAAAAAATCAGGTGGAAGTGTTATGATAAGGATTAAAGATAGCTATGAGACTTGTGATTATTACATGTTCAATTATAACACCAATACTATAGACTGTGTAACTGTGACAATAAAGACAACCCTGGAACATATAACAATTGTTGGAGTGTACAGACCGCCAAAGTCAAGTGCAGATGACCTAGAGGAATTCATACATTTCTTACATGAAACACAGGAGGGAAGAATAATATTAGCTGGGGACTTAAACTTACCAGAAACAGACTGGAATAATATTGATTCAGCAACATTAGTAAAGAAATTATTCACAAAGTATATTCAGTAAGAACAAATGCTTCAGATTGTAAAAAAACCTACCAGGGGACAGAATATACTAGATATCGTTTGTGTTTCCAAAGAAATTACTGTAACTTAAAGTCAAGTTTTACCATCATTGATGTGCAGTGATCATGGGGTCATAAAGGTTACTTTGTTGCTAGATAATTCTGCCAAACTGAAATCTAAGCCAATGCACAGAAGATTAATTATAGATTATAAGGAAGCAAAAAAGTTACTATATAAAACTAACTGGAGTGAGGTGTTCAGTGGAAAAACTGCAGATGGAATGTGGAAAGTTTTGAAAGAGAAATTGTTTGAGTGCAAAAAGTGAAAAAAAAATGTTTAACATCAGGATCTAGGCACGCAACATCAGGGGGGCATTTTTCCATAAGAACAAGATACCTGATTAAGGTGAGAGACACAAAATATAAGAAATCGAAGAGAGGTCGAACTACAACTTTGAAAACTGAAATAAACGAGCTGGACAAGCAGATTAAGCATAGTGTTAGACAAGATCAAGAAAAATGTGAAGAAAATTTATATAAAAATATTGAGCATAATAGGAAACCTTTTTATAGATGCATAAGATGTGGAAGAAGTAAAGATACACAAACTGATAAACTGTATGCAGATTCTAAAATTTATTCTCAGACACAACAGATTATAGATATATTTACAAAATCTTATGCAAAACAGTTTGGCTCCACAAAATGCATGGTAAGTTGTCCTAGTGACATCCAGGTAACCCCAGATACTGGAATCAAATTAGATTATATTGAAAAAGAACTGTGCAAACTGGATTCAAACAAAGCACAGGGAGGAGATGGAATAAGTAACAGTAACATGAGAACACTTAAGCAAGAACTTACACTGCCATTACATCTATTATTCATTAGGTCATATAAATATGGGGAGATTCCTCAAGATTGGAGACATGCACTTATTAAACCTGTCTTTAAGTGAAAGGGGAGTAGGACAAACCTGGAATCATATAGACCCATAAGTCTTTCATGTTGTGGAAAAATAATGGAGAAGGTAATACTGGATAAGTTATTGTCAGAACTGGATAGGTTGGGACTTGAAACCATATATCAGCATGCATGTGTCGAAAATAGATCTATTACCACCTGTAACATGATGTTCTATAACAATATAATAACAGCTATGAATGAAAAATTGTGCTGTGATGTGATTTATATAGATTTAACTTCAGCATTCGACAGGGTCATGCACAAAACACTGATCAATAAATTAGTACAACTAGGTATTCATGTACTGTTGATAAGATGGACAGCTGCATGGCTTACAAATAGGACATGGCAAGTATCACACACCAACTGGACAGATGAAATCCTTGGTTACAGTCAAGGTGTCCCACAGGGCTCTGTACTAGGCCCTTACTTGTTTAGATTGTATCTTTCAGACCTTACTTTTTCATCTGAGGTGTTCTACAGTCTATATGCTGATGACCTGAAATTGAGTAAGCCAGTTATAAGTGTTACAGATAAGGCATGCCTGCAAAATAATTTGACTAAATTGACCATTTGGGCACAGGAGAATAATATGTTGATAATATATCAAAAACTAAGCCTATGAGATTTGGGAGACATAAACTGAAAGGTGAATATTTAATGCAGCACGCAGTGATTGAAACTGTAGACTCATTTAAGGACCTGGGTATATGGTAGATTCAGCAATGAGTTTTTCTAATCATATCAACCAATTGACTAATGATAGTTATAGAACTATAGGTTGTATAAAAAGATTTATAAAGTCTAGGAAATCAGACATAATTAAGGCATTGTTTGTTAGTTACATTAGACCCAAACTTGAGTATGGAATAACAATATGGAAACCCTATAGGAAAACAGGCATAAAACTGGAAAGAGTACAGTGGAAATATAATAAGGGCATCCTTGGATGTGAAAATCTAAGTTATTATGAAAGACTAAAATATCTGAACTTGTACAGTGTCTCTTACAGATATTTAAGAGGAGATCTTATTCAGGTATATAGGGCATTTAGGGACAACTACCTCTGGGAATGTTTGGGGTTATCAAAAAGTACTAGAGAACTGTCAGATAACATATGTAGAAGATTCTATAGGAATGAGAAGTGTACTAATTGGTTCTCTGACAGAGTAGCTGATGCTTGGAACAGACTACCTAATTACATTAAAGCAAGTAGTAGTTTAGATATTTTTAAGAGCAGCCTGGACATTTATTATGGGAATAAGTGTTTTGGAATATTGGCAAGCTAGAAGGGCTTTAATGCCCATGCT
The DNA here is from genome assembly GCF_019279795.1 of Protopterus annectens. Lineage (NCBI taxonomy): Eukaryota > Metazoa > Chordata > Ceratodontiformes > Protopteridae > Protopterus > Protopterus annectens. Next base: position 288,206,610 of record NC_056745.1, on the reverse strand, counting down.
TGAAACATTTGTATGTATGTATGTATGTATGTTGCTAACTTCAGTGTTGTCTTATGTATTTATATTTAAAACAAACCCTGTATGACAAAAACATAATAAGGTACACAAAGAAATTGTACCCGATTGCTATAAGTAACCAATACCTGAGACTTTAGTACAAATTGTTTCTACATTCAAAGATATGTAGTAGGTGGATCGGAGAATCTAAACTGGCCATAGGTGTGCGTGTGTGTGTGTGTGTGTGTGTGTGTGTGTGTGTGTGTGTGTGTGTGTGTGTGTGTGTGTGTGTGTGTGTGTGTGTGTGCACTCATGTGTGATAAAAGAAAAACAATGTCAGAGCTAGCTGCACGGTGGTCAGAACATTGGCTCTAGGTGATTTGGTCACTATCGGGGTATTCACTATCCCCTTGTACAAAGGACGAAAAGGGGGTTGATGCCGGTGGTCAATACAATGAAAATGTGCTTCTTAAAAGACAAAAGTTCTTCAGAGATGTAAGTATGATGTCCATATGTGGGCAAACAAATCCCAGATAATGTTCTCACCTCAGAGAAAACAGGATTAAAGGCCCTTGAAAATGGTGCATGAAGATGTTTGTACAGTAACAAGCCCCAGTAAATTTGCTGCGGAGCCTTGCTGTCTTGTAGGGACTGATGTATTCTGCTCAGCCAAAGTAAAATTAATGGATACTGATGAGAAGGCTGTGTTGAGAAGTTCTGCTTTATGGAAATGGACTGTGTCTATGGAAGTGATAGACAAGCAATTTTAATATTATAAGAGACGGTCACAAATTGAACTCCAGAACTGGTGATTTTACAAAATGTAAACAGTGCAGCGATCTACCTAAAGTGCAAATTGCTTACAAGTCAGATACTATCTTATGTGATGTTCTAAATCAGTTTGAAATACTGCTTCTCAGTTACAAACTCTAGTGAAAACTGTGGGCTACACACCAGGTAAATTTTCTTTGAAGTTAAAACATAGCATTAATGCAAATGTATCCGTGCAAAATGACAGATTAAAGCTAAGCGTTTTGCGAAAGATGAGAGTGAAAGCTGCCAGAAATTGTGAAAAAACAATATATGCACTGCGACAGGTAAAAGAAATGTAATTTATTTTGCACAGTCTAAGCACAAAACATTCTGTTCTAAAGACATGGTTTAATGAAATGAGCAGAGATCCATTGTGTAAGAATAAACTCCACGATGGAAATAAATGGTCTTAATGAAGCACTTCGGGACTTGCAGTCTGAATAAACTGTGTTGTATAAGAATCACTCAAGGCAGCAGAAGCTCCAACTTAGAATCCTTAAGGAATAAAGGGTAACTGCAGCCCTAGGCAAAGGCTTAGTGAAAGTGTCACTTGCAAAATCTTAAAGATCTTATGAATGCTGTTTTGCAGAGCATTAATAAAAATATCAGAAATACAAAATCTGAACAAGCAAATGAAAGATTAAGCACAATAAATGAAATGAGTGGTTAAATAAAAAAAGAGAAAGCGTCATCTGCTTTTGAATGGATGCTGAAAGAAAGCAGATTTTAAGTATAAAAGGTGAAAAAATCTGTTTCAACCAAGATGAAAAATTAAATTCAAAAGTTGCGGGAGAAATGAAATAAAAGCAAGTCTGCTCAATGATAGAATCTGCTGTTCAAAACCTGAAATCCATTGTACTTGAACTGAGGAAAGAATTGTGCAAAGCCTCTGTATCAGAATTAGCTCAACTGGCAATCCATTAGACTCTAATGCAGTAGGTTCAAGTCCCTCGGCACCAGACAGTAATGAACTGTTAAAGTTCTCAAGTGAATTATCAGTATTTCATCAATTTGCTGACCTCAAATAATGTTCAAATAAAGTGGAAAATCTCTTTAAGACTCTACAGGAGCAAATGGATGACTGGAAAAAATATCATTGCAGGCAGGAAAGCAAATTTGGGTCTATATATACCAAGAACTGGCTGACATAAAAGAAAATGCGTATGAGGTCCAGACTGCTATGGATGAACACTGAGCTTCTACAAAAGGGCATAGCCTTAAAAGATGTGTGCCTGGATGCTATGGTGCCAAGCACTGCTGCCAGAAAGTGTGTCATAAATTAAAATACAGCTAGAGGCTAATGTGTCTGTAAATGGTAATTCCACGAGTCATTAGTGCGAGATCCAGAATTGTTAGACTGAATGACTGAAACTGCAGACTTCTATATACCAAGAAGAGATCATCTTTGATCTCAGCCAATGTAACACTGCAGATCATCTTGCAGGAGACATTAACATAGACTGGCAAAAGAAAGCCCTGGAAAACACAACAGATTCAATTTAGTCATGAGGCTTCTTTCAAATGATCATAACACCAACTAGAATTAACAAGGTTATATCTAAAAAATCCATCCTAGATTGGATTTTAACATCCACCCCAAACAATGCTGCTACAAGTGGCATCTTACCTGGTAGTTTAACTGACCACCATCAATGCTACATAATCATAAACCCCAAACAGCCACACAAAGTTCATCATTATAACACTGACAGAATACTCTGTAACTTCAGTAAAGAAACTTTTACTTCCAGCCTGCTCCAGAGCTGGGCTCCACTTAAATTATTCCCCTTGATGAAGGAGTAGACCCATTTAATCTTCTTCTTCTTTTGGCTTTTCCCAGTTAGGGGTCGCCACAGTGGATCACCTGTCCACTTATGATTGGCAGTGGAGTTTTACGGTGTCGAGTTGCCAGCCCGGCACCCAACCTTCCACAGAAGGCACACACACGCACACATTCACACCTAGGGCCAGTTTAGAGTGTCCAATCCACCTTTGGCATGTCTTTGGGATGTGGGAGGAAACCGGAGCACCCGGAGGAAACCCACGCGACCACAGGGAGGACATGCAGACTCTGTACAGAAGACACCCCAGCCAAGGATCGAACCAGAAAACCTCTTGCTGAGAGGTGGCAATGCTAACCGCTGCACCACCATGGCCACCCAGTAGACCCATTTAATATATGTCTAAATATCTTGGCAGAACAAGCACCATTAAGAACCAAAAGAGTTAAAAAACAAACTGGCCTCTTGGTTAACTAAAAAAACAAAGCAACTCATGCAACTTAAAGATAAAGCCTGGAAGTCATGGCTACAAAGTCTCAGACATCCTTGCAACAAGATAGGCAGTTAAAGAGCCATAGCAAACAATGCATAAACAAGGCAAAAAGGTTATTTTAGCAATACCCCAAAATGTATGATCAAACAATCCAAAAACTTCTAGAAATCAATAAATACATTACTCAGTCATGGAAAATCAAGCCAATCTAGCCCATCCCTAACCAATAACTCCTAAAGCATTGTTTCACATTTTAACTCACTTTTATAAATGCTGTAAGCTTCCACTTACAAAACATAGCTACTAAAAATCCAGCCATCTCACTCCAACCATTGAAGCCACAACAGACCTTTCCATTCACTCCAGTATCAACATCTAAAATTAAAACAAAACCTACTCGCCCTTAAGCAACATCCACTGCTCCTGGCCAGCTTCCATCTGAATACTTCAAACTTGCTGCAAATAATGAAGATGTTTAAAAAAAATTGCTGCAATAACCATGCATATTCTATAGCAATTCTAATATACTACTCTATCTAAGAAAAATATATCCTCACCGTATAGAAAAAAATGCATATAATACATTTCAATAAAGGTGGCTCTGCAACTGAGTTCACAAACTATAGACCAATAGCCATTCTCTCACCCTTACTGAAAATCTTGGAAAGATGTATTCACTCGTAACTTACTACATACTTCTCATAAACTCCTCTCTCCCTCCCAGAATGGTTTCAGAGCCAATCACAAACATTGCCCTTCTGAGGTTCACAGATATGATAAAACACAATAGAAATTCAAGTCTTCTAATGTCAGCCCTATTTCTGGATATATCCAAGGGATCTGACACAGTCAAACATCAAATTATTTTAAACAGACTCTCTTTCTATAGACTTAACTGTTTTTTTTTTTTTGTTACCTCACTAATATGTCCCAATAAGTGAAATGGCAAGATGATTTCTCCTCTTTCCTTCCTAGGAGTCCCATAAGGCTCCATCCTAAGACCACTACTGTTTAACTTATTTATCAGCAACCTAAACACAAATAGGCCACCGCAGTATAATATGCCAATGACTCCACTCTAATATTCACTACTAGGATACTATCAATTGTCCAGTACTCACCCAAAAATCCTTCTCCATAGACATTTGGCTTGGCAAGTCACAACTCCTTCTGAGTCATAAAAAACTAAAATACAAATACTGTTCACCTCCAGTTCCCTGTTCTCTCAAAAATACACCTTTAACATATCATCAGCCAACAAGACCAATATAGAACTGGTATCCCACACCAAACTACTAGATGTGATTATAGACAACCACCTTAAATTTGATCTCCACCTTCAGGAAGCCATAAAGAAGATGTACAAAAAGTTAGGATGCCTCTATAGAGTGAAACACTACCTAAGTGACTCTGTTTGACAAAACTTTGCCACTTCTTTTCTGCTGTCCACCCTGTTATATGCCACTACTATCATAACCAATCTCAACTCCTCTTCATGAGCCAAACTAGAATAATGTTACAATAAAGCAGTAAAATTCACAACCAACCAACAATATATCTCACATCCCTGCCTGTCTCTAAAAGACTAAACTGGCTCAAACTAAATAATTCTGTACTGTATTCACAATTAATTACAACCTTCAAACTATTGCACAGTACTGAAAAATTCCCATTTCTTCACTCCATCATTCAACATTACACTACTAAGTAACCTCTATGCTCTATAGACAAATCATTACTCTGCTTAATTAAGCCTAATAATAATGCTTTGCTGCTAGCTAGAATACCATCCCACTCCCACGTTTTCTGCAACCTGAAAGACTTTAAATGCTAACTGAAACAACACCTGATAGATAAAAGGCTATGCACCTGCACCACCCCTGGTTAAACTGGTACTAATATAACTATATGAATCCCTGCCATAGCTCTCTGCTGCACAAAACTCAATGTACTATTATCAAAACTATATTCTCCTATATCATCTCAGGTACATCTTCCTTGTGCCTCTGCCTCCACCCCTCCTTACTTTCTTTGGGCTGCACTAACTCTTTATCTTAAAAAAAATGTTATTTATATACAACACATGTGACTGTTATTTTTAATTGGAACTGTAAATGATGTAACTGATGTCAAGGATGTCTGAATAACGGAACTGCTCCCCGTGAATCAAACTGACTGTAAATGATGAAGCAATGCAAATAATGAACATGAGATCTGTATAATGGAGCTTTTTTCCCCAGGCCTCCACTGAAAAGGGCACTCCTCATTCAGACTCTCCTGGTAAATATATGCTAGTAAATAAAAAAATTAATACTAACTCCAAGTTTGCCATTTCTTGGAATATTCCATTTTGTCACACACACACATATATATCTATATATATATATATATATATATATATATATATATATATATATATATATACACACATATAACGTTTCGGGGAATCCATGGGCAGGCTTTCCCCTTGCAAGAAAAAATAAAAAATAAACATTAAACAAGATCAGTGATGTTCAAAATTTTGTTCTTTATTTCCCGTATTTTCTGTCTTTTTTTCATTATTCTAGGGCTCAGACTTAGTACTGGAATTACAATAAGGAGACCTGAAAAACCACACCTCATAAAAACTATAAATAAATTTAAACATGTTGAATTGATGCAAGATCATCATAGTGTTAAAGGCACAGTTCAAAAAAGGTCAAAAATAAATTTACAGATGTTGAACAGATCTAAAGTCATGACAGTGTGGAGGTTACAAACGAAGATTACCCAAAAGAGAAATGCATGGCTCTGACCCCAGCGCTACAAGTGATGAAGATATCAGAGTTGTCAAGAACATAAGCAAGGTTTATTTTCGTCTGTGCAAGGAAGCATCCTATATCAAAGCATACATGCTGCACTGGAAATGTATGTGCACAAGTAAAGCTGCAAATATTAGGAAATGCAAAGAAGTATAAACAGCAAAAAATGCTCCGGTATACAGTAATTCTAAAAGTATTGAAAAGGAAGATCTTTAGGATGTGGTAAGGAGGTAGTGTGCCCACTGAAGAAGTATGGCTTACAGAAGAACAGTGCCACTGGTTCCGTTAAAGGTTCACAGAAAGAAATGAAACATTCAGTGAAAATAGACCTGTATGATGTACTTGGCAGTAGAGTGATAATGGCAGTGGGTGGTAATATTGTCAATGGTGTTTGTAATAAGCATGAGTAAATGTGCTGCCATTTCTGATAAAACTTGAAGAACAGGTCTCAGAATGGAAAGTTATAACTTACAGTGAATCAGTAGATTCACATACATTCCAAGGCCACTGAGTTTAGCAGCCATCCATTTCTTGCCAGTTCCCTCCCTCATGCTACATATCCTTTCTCCAATCAATCAGTCACAGAGTAAATTTGTGGATACTCATCCAGTCATACCAATCGGTCGCAGAGTAAATTTGTGGATACTCATCCAGTCATACCAATCGGTCGCAGAGTAAATTTGTGGATACTCATCCAGTCATACCAATCGGTCGCAGAGTAAATTTGTGGATATTCATCCAGTCACCTAGGTTATGCTTGAACAAAGATAGCAATAAGCACTGCTTAACATACAGGGAAAGTTGATTCCAGAGGTTTGGGAGGCATTTCAATATAAACCTGTCCTTGCACCATGTTTTATTTATCTGTTGGTGAAGATTTATGTCCCTGGTTTTAGCATTGTTGGAGATATTGGACTTTCTGAAATATAGCAGGTGCATACAAAACAACTGGGTCTCTAACGATGCAGTATGAGAGACAGAAATGTTCCTACAAAACTCTGTAAGACACTGAATAAATAAACAGAGCCTCTAGTCTCTCTTGGTAACTCAGTGACTTTAGGCCTGTAATCTTTTTGATTAAAAACATTTGAAGTCTTTCTAATTGTTTGATACATCTCAATAGGGGCGTTGTACTCAATAATTGTCCTGATCAACACACAGTATGTGAGACATTACCTGTTTAGATCTTGATGATATTCTTTTAACAATTAGCTGGGCTTATTAAAAGGACTTCCTGAGAATCTTTGCCACATGATTGTCAAAAGAGATGGAGCTATCAGCTCAAGTACCCAGGTCTCTGACTGCATATTCATTTTATAGTGGCATGCTGTCAATACAGTCTGATGAAGAGAGGGGCTGTCTACCAAAGTAATGATAATATTGCACTTTTATCATTTAATTTGAGCCCAAAAGTGTAGTATCATCACTTTGGTAGAATTCATTCTGGAAGATTTAGATGTCATAGGGTGACTTAGCAACAACCCCAAGTTGCAGTCATCTACAGACTGTTATCCGGAAGTCTTGGTTCTCTGCTTGCAGATCTGAAAAGTAAATATTAAAAAGGAAAGGTCCCAGCACTGAATCCTGAAGGACACCACTGGTCAGTTTCATATTTTCTGAAGAGGCACCAGCTACTTATACCATGTGAGTTCTGTATTTCATCCATTTTGCTATCCATCTTACAACACATGAATCAATTTTAAAATATTTATCTTTTGTATTATTCTAGCATGGGTAATTGTGTTGAAGGTCTGGGACAGGATAAAACATGCTGCGTGCACTGTATGGTCACCATTTACAGCCTCTGTAACCCCCATGAAAGAAAATTACTAGGTTAAATAGATTATATCTACCCTTCACAAAGCCAAACTGTTAGGAGTCTGGTCTAATAAGATTCTTGATATCACAGTTAATGAGGTAAGTTATAATACATTCCATAGCTATGCAGATGAGGCTTTTAAAGCTGATAGGCCTGTAATTACTCACTTTTTGTAGTGGGAAGCATCTTCTGAAGGATATTAAGTCTGAAAAGTCAAATGTCTGTCATCATTTATTGACTGTGACCCTCAATGATTTTCCAGAAAACTACAAATTTTATGGGGCATGGACCAAAAAACATGAGGCAAACTCACAGGCAGGGACATTCTGTAAACTCCGAGATATTTCAACTTTTTCCATGTAAAAAGTTGCCAGAAAATACATATTTCAATTTATTTCATACAAATGCACACTTGTCCTGTAACGCAAGACTTTAAAATGAGCAGTAACAAAAAGGGTAAATGGTATTCATCCACAGCATGCACCCCCTCCATTTTTTTGTGACTGTAGCCTTCAATGACTGCCAGAAATCACACAGTTTATATAGCACAGACTAAAAGTATAAGGCAATGTCAAACACATTGTGTTACATAAGAGACAGTTTTAACTTAGTTTCATATAAACATTGCTAGAGAATAACATTTTCCAAAGTATTTCATACAAATGCACATCAGTCCGATAATGCCAGGCATTAAAATGAGCAAACAACAACAGAATAATTTGCTTTCATCACTGCCAATCCCACCTGCACCCCATTTAGTGACTGCAGTCCTCAAAGGCATTCCAGACAAACGAAAATTTGATGAGGTACAGACCTTGATGAATCTTGAGGAAAGCAGCAAACAGAAAGCTATTTGGTGGTGTGCATATGTCCCCTGGGGTATTTATTTTTAAGTAAAGAGACATTTTTTTATCTATTTAGCAATAACTAAATAAATAAATAAATAAATAAAGTATGTGCTCTGAGGAGACTATGGTCACCAACCCTTACTGTACATGACAAATGGTAAGCAATGTGAATATACAGAGGACATGCTGTTAGTGTCTGTCATTTAAACTCTTTTAAACATACATTCTCAATCATTGTTATATTCATTATGTAAGCATAACAAAACATTTTGAAAATGAAATTATTTTGTTTGATTGGCAAGGATCCCCTGAAGTTGTGGACCCTGGGTGACACCTGAATCCCCTTTGGGGAGAGTGATGTCCTCAGAAATTATCACATTAATAGCAAGGTCCTAAGCACGCAATCAGTCGGGAGGGACTTGAGCACCCAGGTTGATAGTAAACTGACTTTTGACCACCATATTGCCTCTGTTGTATGGAAAGCTTTCTACATGGCCCACCTCATTAGTAAGGGTATCTCATCCAGGGACAAGGTGGTCTTAACATCCTTGTAGTCTTCCCTTATAAGACCCATTATTGAGTGCAATGCCCCTTTCGGCATGTACCTCACAAAGCACAAGCAGCAGCTGGAAAGACCACAGAGGTTTCTCACCAGAAGAATCCAGGGCCTCAAACATCTACCCTACACAGATAGGCTAAAGGTCATGTCCCTCTATTCAGTCTCATACAGACTCCTCAGAGGTGACCTCTGTCTGGCATACAAAGCAATCTGAGACCCTTCCTTGATGGGATTGCTGCATAGCAAGTCAAACTCCACTCGAGTAACCCGCATGCATGACCCCAACCTGGTCTGTGACATCAATAAGACTTGCTGGCGGGACAGATTTGTGTCCCAGAGACTCCTCTTTCTGTGGAATAGACTCCCTTGCCATGTCAAGTAGAGTACCTCATCAACCCTTTTTAAGTTCAACCTGGATAACTTGATGGGGAAGTGAAACTACACCCCTGAGATTCCACCCGTGTCCCTGATGGACAGGGGCATCAGATGCTGACTTGTCAGAACACGGGCTAAATTCTTGGCTAGGTTTGCAAGGGCCTCAGGGCCAATAGCTTAGTAACTTTCTATGATCCCATGAACCAAATGTATTATAATCCATCAGTGACTTAAATCACCTCCTGCACTCCCAAAGGGAATCCAGCATGTGGTGAAGCAGTTAGTGCCTTGACTAGCAGTTGATGTGCACAGATAGAGGTACTTAGATGGCTAGACATTGTAGACAATCTACTTTAACTCATCCATATTGTGCTGTTTCATTGAAAATTGTCCAAAGTTGATTCCAGTTGCAGAGAATCTTTGAGTGACACAATGGAGATCACAAGCTAGTATATGAATGTGTACGACATTAGACCTAGGGATATGGGCAAATATGAAATTCTGAATGTACTTTCTGAATTTAAATAAATGACTGTACAGCAACTCCATGAGCCACTTTGAAAGTCTGTTTACCAAGAGGAAAGTGTAATGGCCATGAAGAAGGCAATTGAGAAGCATGGTTTAGATTTGTAGGAAAACTGATTTGACAATTGGCTGCATTTTCACTGACCTGTAGGATAAACTAATTAAGAACCATTTGGAGACCAGGGAATGCTGACTGAAGATACACAGCTATGGGCTCCCTGTGAATGTCCAAGGAAAGGACATTTTTCAAGGATGACTGCAATATTTCTTAAGGAAGACTTTGGCCATATTCAGACTAAAAGGGCTAAACTGTTAATGCAAAATGCCAACTCTCACTCAATGATAGTTTTCTCTATTTCTGTCAGAGAAAGGCAATCCTATACGCTGTATGGACTGGAGGACCATTATTCTACTGAGACATCAAAATATTTTTGGCATTGATTGTTCAAAAAAGGATTTAGGAGTAATGCAAATAAATTATTCCAATTTTAAACTTCCTGTTTATCAAGAGAATAAAGGATGTCTTTCATTATCATTTTATGGATTTATTTGAAAAAAGGAAATACATGTATGAAATAATCTTCATTTATTGATACCAATGGAAAATATCAAATGTATAGAAATTAACCAAGGACGAAAAGTCATGCATTTTCACATCTTTCTATAATTTCCAAGCAGCTGGTGGCAAAATTCAAAATGGTAAATGCGAATAAGCAAATTTGGACTCTCGGCATGTGGACATTTTTTTTAGTGAAACTAGTATCTTTTAAGAAAATGTACAATCCACATCACAAGGACTGCCTGGCCATATATTTGTTCTTCCTGCTAAGTCTTCAGAAGATGCATGCTTTTACAGTATTTATAATGCACAACTTGACAAACACAAACATTTATAACATCATATGGTCCATTACTAACACATAGCCACATTTTCACTTAAGGCTGTAAAAGCTACAACTACAGAAACCAGACAGTTGATGCATGAATATGCTGGACAACAAAAACATTTAATTATAACTTTTCTGTACTGTTCCCTTCATTATTGTGTAGCTGCGTTAATAATATGCAGTACAGCGGTTACACTCAGTTGTTGCTCATATGTTCCCACCTACTCTGTCAGTAACTTACAACAATGAGAAATATTTATCATTTATGTTTAATTCTGAATGTGTACTTCTGCTTATGAAAAGCTGGAGAAATAAAGGTCTGCATTTAAACCATCTTATGCAGCATTTCTTCCACTTCTTTCTCATTTAAATTAATATTGCATCAGTGTAGGAAAAGCATTACATTTTCATTTTAAAAACATTTTCTGCAGATCTGCAGATTTCTTTAAAAATTAAAATCCTGCACTACAAATTTTTAATGAATGAAAAGATATGCATAGCAGATAAAAGTGAAGTTTTGATCCATCTTTATGTCCCACTTAAGTTACATGGCTTGAGTACTGTGTATATTTTTGTACATCTTTGTCATGTAATTCATTTAATAAGCTGAAATAACTCTGATATTTTATACCAGACATATTATTATACTCTGAGTATTAAACAATATTGACCAATTATAGTCCAGAAATAGTATATAGCAATCACCATTTATGCACAAAAACTGTATAACTTAAGTGAGCCATTATGCCTGATTATGTATGCCTCAGGTCTCTTAGCACTGTTAATCTCTCTACATACTGAATTATAATGAAAGCTTGTACATAAAGGGAAACTAAATTGCTTAAACCAAAAGGAAGTTAAAAAAAAAACTGCACATTTTTCACACTAAAACAAATTACTTTATTTGTTACAACCTTCTAAAATATACTGCATTGCTATATATGATGGTTAAGATTTAAATTATCTTGATATGTTACACTGCCTTAAAGACAAGCCACGCAATTTCCAAAGGTAAGAGGAACATCTTGATGACTGAAATACAGAGGATTATGACTGGGTCATGGATTGTAACTTACTTATTACATGTTTGAGACATAGATGCCAGGAAATTCATCTCAAGAGCGAAGCTCGAATGGTGAATCTATGACATCCATGTTGAGAATACATAATATGCAGTTACAATTGGAGATCCACTCATAATTCTTGTAGTGCATGGAGATGTATCTGTCCCATGTACTACAAATAAGTGAAAAGTAAGATAAAAAATAGATATTTTGTGTCATCTTTAAAAGCCAATAATGCATCAGGAATGTTGTTGATGTCCTTACATATTCCCAGTCTAAGGTAAACAGTTCTAATCAATGTACTGTGTAGAGACAGTGGACAGAAATGGGAGTTAAAACAAAAATGTTTCATGCTCTACTGCTGCTGTTTACTGGTCAGCACTGTCTGGTTTTAGTGCACACTCAACCTTAATAATGCAAAGCTGGTGCTTAGCAATTGTTAAGCACCCTCTCTAAGCATTGTTAATTTCATGTCTCACGCTATTGCAGTGCTGAACCAGAATGTAATGTAGCAGTTTTTAAGAGAAATGATGGTGTTCCTGCTCTACAAAGCATTTTTAAATGGTGTTTTGCATATTACTTGCTGTGTTTGTATCCTGCTACGTATAGATAGGTATTTGAGAGACCTTTTTCCATTTCACCAAAGAGAGAATCGACAAATGGTTGATTTTATTGTTTGACAAGCATATGTAGGTACAACTTTCTCAGGTTCAGCACGACTAATTTCAAGACCTCACATATTTCAAACTATCAATCATGACGCATCTTCCAGAATACCTCTCAATCTTTTAGTGCAAGAAATCTGGGAAAACCCTAAAATAATTTGGAGATAAAGGCCCAGAAATAGGGACAGATTTTAAATATTGCTTTTATAAACTTAGAAAGTTGCTAGAATAATAGGGTTTGTGTTAGCATGCATTTTGCAATTCAAATGTATGTCATTTTTAGTGACTTCAATTCTCAGTGATTTGCCAGAAAACCACATATTTTATGAGGAAAAGACCAAAATATGAGGTGAAAATCTGGACAGTTGAGAGGTATGTCGGTCACCCAAGCAGTTCTTAGACAATGAAACTGTCTTTGTGAATGTGTAACTTCACTTGTTTTTCTAGACAATTATGAGCTAGACGTGAGTAAATAAGAATAACATTTTTGCAGCAATGTATCTGATGGGATAGTAATTTAGATCATTGTATACTCTGATATAAGACAATAACAACTTTTAGTTACAAACCAGATCTGAGATTCTTTATCTGAAATAGGGGGTTGTATGGGGCTGCAGGCCTCACAGCTCTTAAATATTGTTCCTTTAATTTCTGGCAAGCTGAACTACATCCATCAGCTAGCCTCATGATCAGGCATTCTGCCTACTTATATATAATTCATTATAGTATACTGGAGTCTGAAAAAAGAGGACATATCAGCTGGTAGAGAAAAACTGTAGTTTTGCACATTTGGATGACCATATGAGTAAAAAACAGAGTAGGGATGAGCACGGGTAGATTTGTTACAGACACTTATTTGCAAATGAAGGCGGTGATAGTGGACCATTTCTTTTTTATTTCTTTAAGAAAAAAACAAAGGAATGCGTTTCTTTTCCTTGCAGCATTAAAAGGCAAAATACCTGATAGTGTTCCAGGCTGTGGAAGTTCTACTGCAGGACTGCATTGTCCCCAGTGTCATGATGACAGCACATAGTCATGTACAGGGGAGCAAGCAGCAATTGAAAAGAATTGTTGGGAAGCATTGACTGAATAGTTCTGATCACAGGAAAAGATATGTTTAAAAATGGCAGTTATTGACTACTCTTCTAAAACAGCAGTCAATAATTAAATGGTGTACACATGTGATTTGCTAACTTAGCAGTGGGAAGAAATCATTATTACGACTAAGAATAAGAGTTGGTCAGCCAAGCCCCAAATAGCTGTTAAATTTGTTACTATTACCTTAGTACCTGACTTCAATAAAATAAACTCCTCATAAACCCCTTTATCAGAACATTTAGGCAACACTAACTTGAATACCCTAAACTGAATACAGCAATGCATGCCCAAGAACAAAATATAAGTAGAAAATCGTACATTAAATAAAGTGCACACACACACACACACACACACACACACACAAAACACATACACACACAGACACACACACACACACACACACACACACACACACACACACACACACACACACACACACACACACACACACACATGCATACACATGCGCGCACACACGCACACACACGTATATGTATGCATATATAAGTATCAAAAATACTCAGAAAACTGCATTAGTCTTCAAGCATGCACACTGGCAGGTCAGCACACTACTATGTTTCATACTCTGCATAAACAATCTCCAAAGGAAGGACAGCCTCTTGAATAAGATTATGTAGAAAAGATTGAACTTCAATATGTCATTGTATAACTGCAGTAATCATTGTTCATTGGAAGGCAATATTAGGATTAGGAATTACTGATTGATACTTCATTTGCTAACTTGGAGTTTATAACATTGAACAAATCACTGTGACTGTTGGATAACCTAACAGAAATATCAGGTATTGCTTATTAAATGTTAATGCCTATCAGACAATATCATGTCAAAATATTTTCATTTCTTTTCCAGTATACCTTGCACAATTCTCCATGTACTGGATGTGCACATATACCGAATATCAGTGACATATGGTCACTGACTTGATTCAGTGGGAAGAGATGTCAAGACAATGAGTTCCTATGTTAAATGAAGCTGTTTAAAACATTCAAGTACAATTATATTAAAATAACTCCATTGTATAATAGTAATTACAACCACAATGTTATGGAAAAGCCTGATTTACCAGTTCCTAGTGGCATTTACTTACTAAAGTTACTACCCTTGCAGGTAAGCCCATCTGGTGATGTGTACGTCTGGTTTCGTTCATCTATGGTTGAATGGTTACAACTGCTATTAGTACATGCTGTCTCAGAAACATGAAAACTCTGTGAAATATTTATATAGACAAAGACAAGACCCAGCCTGATAAAATATATTTTTTCAATGCTGAAGTTAAAAGAGCTATGATTTCCATCTTGAAAAGGACACGTGAATATTTTCATATGGAAAAAAAGATGTGCTGAAACTCAGATTGCTTGAAAACTATTTTTCTTTCTTCGTGACCACAGAGGATACTTCAGACCAAATAATAACTTTGATTATGTTGGAACAGGAAGTACCTTTGTTAAAAAAATGAAATACATAAATAAAAGTACTTTGACATTCACTGCTAAAAACTGAGCAGAAGACTTTGCAGATTACCTGAGCCACTGGCCAAGATGGAGACAGTTAAATAAACTTTTGTATTACTTTCAGGTCATTATTTAAACTGACTAAGAAAGGTATTAAATAAAATAGCATGCGTATGTATTTTTGTGTGTGTGTGTGTGTGTGTGTGTGTGTGTGTGTGTGTGTGTGTGTGTGTGTGTGTGTGTGTATATCTATATATATATCTATATATATATATATATATATATATATATATATATATATATATATAGATATATATATATATATATATATATATATAAACATACATGCACACTCATATGTAGCTATATATATATATGTGTGTCATTTCAATGAAATGTCATAACACTGAACTACAACAAACTCAAATGTTCAAGCAGCAAAAAGAAGAAAAAAAAACAGCCCCTCCCCTGCAGCACCCCACCCTCCCTGTTAAATATAAACACCCACAGTGCCATATTTCCTGCTCTCCACTGCACTTCATTTGTCCTCATGAAAAACAGATAATACAGTTTGATAATCTGATTTTCGATCAGCCGTGCCGGCTTTTCCAGATGAAGATGTGTCCCATGTATGTATGTGTACATGTGTATATTGCTGCAGTTCACAAATTAACTAGGTTGTATAGTTTTTGTTGACAAGTGATTAATGCCTTGTAAAGTTATCATTAGCACTCTTTGTTGAGTGCAGGAATGTTAAATGTTTCTTTTCTGCAGGGGATGCGCTACGTGTTAATTTCCTTAACATATGGTGGGAGTCTGTGTGAATGTGCTTATGAGTTATAATTAAACTAAGGAACAGTGAAGGGAATACGTTTAGTGCTTTATATGTATGTTGGTATATGTAAACTGTGTGTGTGGATGTCTTGTTTTGAGGTAAAATTAGGGGAAGGATTTTTCATAAAGTAATGTACAGGACCAGGTTTAGGAGAAGGAGTAGGGTTAGGGCTATCAAACAAGCCCCCCCACCCATCCTTACTAATGTATGCTATTTCTAACCCTACCCTCTGCCCCTGAACCTAACCCCAACCCTACACCTTGCCTAAGGAAAAAAACATTCTATAGCACTATCAACATTTACACAAAGTTTGTCTGAAGATAATAGTAGAGGTTTGCTTAAATGATCACAAAAAGAAAGTATTTGATGTCCTTACATTCACTGCTGGGGTATTCTTAACATATGGGGATTCACTACCATGGAAGCCCGACGTATACCAAAGACTCCTGTTGCTTTAAAGGTACGCCGAACATCACCCAAACACTCCTTGCGTAGCATAGGGCATAAAGGTGATGTTTAGGCCTACCATAGTCAGAACATCTTTGCTGCCAGTCCGAATGTATCTTTTCACCTTCGGTCTGTTTACCTGCATCCATTTTCTGCCAGTTGAACACATTTTCGACACATTTTCATTCTCCAGTGACTACTTACACCTGTTTGCTGACTTCTTTGCAGTTGCAGATAAGTGCTCAGTCGGAGGGTTTGTTTTTTCTTGTCTTGTTTTGTGCTCCTTGGGGTTAATGTCATCCAGGAAGGGTAAATGCCAGTGTGGGAGACGGTTTCCCCATAAAGACTACCATGATAAGTGTCTTTTTTCTCTTGGAACTTCTCATGACCATACATCTTGTTCAGTTTGTCAGGTGTTCATCCAGAAAACCCTTTGCAGCAGACTTTCTTCCCCTTCCTTGTATCTTGAGAATCAGTGTCTTAAGCTTCTTAAAGATACAATAGAAGGAATCTCCTGCCCCAAGGGTCTGCTGTTAGGGAAGAAGAAGGTGAAAAAGGTATGAACTGAATCTTCCACTGAGCAGCCTCTGCCAGGCGTTTCTCCCAAGGTCATCACAAACCCAGAGGATCACCCAGAAGTGTAGTCAGATTTCTCTACCCCAATTGTGTTGGAGGTTGGTGAGGATCTGGCTAGCAGCACATCTGAAGAGGCTTTGCAGGCATCTGTGTCTAACGTTCAGAGGGAACCACAGTTAATTTTTTCCAAGGGGCCTATTAGAGTTCCTCTGTTTTTAGTTGGGGAAGAAGTTCCTACTACAGTTCTTGACTGTCATCCTGGGTGTGAGCCTTCTCAGTTTTTTGGAGGGGACGTTCCCCTAAAAAAGCAACAAAAACTTAACATGTTTCTTTTGCTTCTAGGGATCCACAAAGTGAATGACAGACCTTTACTCAGGGGCTATTTACTGCTTTAATGTCCTTAAAGCCTCCTCAGGGGGTTTTGGTTCCTGCTCCTCCGTGCTCCTCTACTCCCCTTAAAAGGCCTAGAGAACAGGATTTTTTTTAAAGTGAGTTGGATTCTGATAGTGAATCCCTGACTTATTATATTCAAATTTCTTCTTTTTTGGACTGTGGGTCAGAGAAGGAGCAATCTATTAGTCCCAATGTTCCTTTTGAGGAAATTTCCTTTAAGGGCATGCTCTCTAGGATGATGGATTTTTTTGTGTGATTGGATGCAGGTCACTGATATCCATAAGAGGTACTATGAGCTACTGCAGTTGGAATCTCCTAAACTTCAAGCTATCCCTCCTATTTGGGCTGCTTTGCTGGATGCTTTTTCCAGGGGCTCTAATGCTTCCGATTCTCTGCCCCCATGCTCCCAAGAAACCTTACGGGTTTTATAGGGTGCCTGAGGATTGTTATTTTTTATATAAATGTCCTGCTGCTGACCCCTCTGTAGTGTCTGTAGCCTCTGATAAGCCATCTGAATTGCTTCCTTCACCCAAGTTATTGCCTTCTGACAAGGTGTGCAGAGCTATGGAAAGGCTGGGTAAGAAGGTTTACACTTCTGCTACCCTAGCTTTTAGGGCTATTAATTATCAAATCTATATGTTAGCTATGTGTTGGCTCTTTCTTCTCAGGCCTGTCAAGTTATTTCTGATTTTCCATACTGTGAGGGTAAAACTTCTGTTCTTTCCATGCTAGGAACATCCTCTCAAGATGTCCATCATTCTATTAAATTTAGTTATGATGCAGCAGATGCCTCTCCTAGGGATGCTGTTTTTGGTTCAGTGATGAGAAGGTATTCTTGGTTTAGACTTTAACCTCTACATGATGATATCAAGGCTAAGTTGATGGATGCTCCTCTGGATTCTAAGCTTTTGTTTGCGGAAGCCTTCTTTTCCAAACAAACCATGTGCTGTATGACTATCCGTCCCTTCCTAGCTGCATTCCTTTTTCTCTTCACCTTTCTCTTTCTCTTCCTGTTTGGCTTCAGATCACTCAGGATTGGGTTCTGTCAATTATTTGTCAGGGGTACTTCATGATGTGGAAATCCCATCCTCCTATTATGGGCATTCCTCAGCCTCCTCAGAAACAACTTCCCTTTTTCCCAGAGTTCCTTCAAAATCTCTTGACTCAGGATACTATTCAAGAGGTGCCTGTGTCCCAAAGGTGGAAAGGGTGCTACTCCAGACTGTTTCTAGTGCCCAGGAAAGAGGGCACTTAGAGACCTATTCTAGACCTCTCTCATCTAAAAACATTTCTAAAAGTGCCTTCCTTTTTTATGTTGTCCTTTCAGATTCTGTTTCCTCTCTTGCTCCCTCAGGCCTATATGGTGTTTCTTGATCTCAAGGATGCTTATCTCCATATTCTGATCCATCCTCTTTTCAGGAAGTTTTTGCATTTCTCTGTTGCTTCCTTGCATTTACAGTTGTCTGCTTTGCCCTTTGGCCTTTCTACTGCCCTAAGGGTGTTCACCAAATGCCTTTCTCCTGTGATTGCTTTGTGTAGGCTTCAAGGGATCCAAATATTTCCATACTTGGATGACCTGTTGATTTTCGCATCCTCTCTAGAGACCCATTTGCAAAATCTTCATTTGCCATTTCCCTTCTTCGCGTCTGAATTTAAAAAGTCTTCTCTGACTCCTTCTTGGGATCATGTTTTTCTGGGTTGCAGGATTCAGAAGGTGCCAATGCTGGCTTCCCTGACCCCTCCAAAGGCCTTAACTCTCATATCCTTCTTTCACACTCTTCTTCCTCTGGCTTCCATTACTGCCAGGGAATTTCTGAGAGCTCTTGGTTTCATGGCATCCACCATTCCACTGCTGCCTCTGGCCAGACTTCACATGAGAAAGTTTCAGTGGTTTCTGGTGTCAGTATGGCTTCAACATGCACATCCTCTAGACTTGGTAGTTCCTCTTCTTCCTTGTCTCAGACAGGAACTTCACTGGTGATTCAGCAGTTGTCTCTGAATCCAGGGATCCCTTTTCATCCCCCTCTTCCCTCTCAGGAATTGTTCACAGATGCTTCAGACATGGGATTGGGGCAACATTTGGCTCCCTAAAAGTACGAGGGGTTTGGTCGGCATGTTAGCAGAAGCAGCACATTAATGCCAAAGAGATAAGAGCACTTCTGCTGCTCTTCAGGCCTTCCATCCTCTTTTTCTCTCCAGGGTCTCTCAAGGTGTTCACAGACAATACCACAGTGATGTGGTATATCAACAAACATGAAGGAAAAAGATCTTATCTTCTTTGCCGGTTGGCACATCTGGTATATGATATTACTGTCAAGGATCAAGTGACTGTTCTGGCATTTTATGTCCCTTCTGGTCAGAATATTGTGGCAGACACTCTGAGCAGGTCCTTAACTCAGTCTCACAAAGTTAAGCTTGACAGGGATTTGTTTCTGGACATTATCCACCAGTAGAGTACTCCTCAAGTGGATTTTTTTGCCTCCCTTCTGAACAGCCAACTTTTTCTATTTTGTCCCAGAGTCCCAGATGTCCTGGTGTGGATGGTGGACATCCTCTGATTCTCCCATTCAGAAAGTCCTGTTCAAAATTCAACATGATGCTTCCAAAATCTTGTTGGTGGCTTCCTTTTGGCTGCGACAGCACTGGTTTCCTCTTCGTCTGCATTTAGCCAGGGGCAATCATCTCAAGTTACCTCACAGGGTGGATATACTCTTACAAGGCAAGGGATCTCTCATCCATACCCACCTGTCCATGCTTCAGCTGACACTGTGGGTGACAGGATTTTGATTCCTCATAGATAGCTTTTTTCTGAGGACATGCTGCAAGTCCTTTAGGAAGCCAGGAAACCTACTACTAGGAAATCCTACTTATCCAAATAGAATAGGTTTTCTATTTGCTGTCTATCTCCTAACCTGGGCCACTTACTGCAGATGTTCCTTTGGTTCTCTCTTATTTGTGTGAGTTGCTCAATGCTGGCTTGGCCTATTCTTCTATTACAGCCCACTTATCAGCTATCTCTGCTTGTCTGCCTTTTTCTCCTCCTTTAGCTTCTAGATTTGAGGTGAAACAATTTCTTAAAGGCGTCCTTAATATTAGACCTCCAAGGAAGCCTGTTCCTCCACCTTGAGATCTTAATTTTGTTTTGGAGAAGTTGACTCAGGCTCCCTTTGAGCCTGCTTCTTCAGCTTCCCTGCAACATTGTTCCTGTAAGACTGTTCTTTTGTTAGCTCTTACTTCTGCCAGACTGGTGTCTGGGTTGCAGGCCCTTATGGCTTGTCCCCCTTTTTTGATCCTTCATAAGGACAAAGTGTCCTTGCACACTAACCCTTCTTTTATGCCTAAGGTGGTTAATGAGTTATCATTAAGCAATCTATTAATCTGCCTACTTTTTTCCCTTCTACGCAATTTGGCAGTGAGAGGGTGCTGCATACTTTGGACATGCATAGGCAACTCGAGGTTGATTTGGCTAAGACTAAGGATATTAGAAAATCTGATCAGGTATTTCTTTCTTTTCATCCTAGATCTTTGTGACTTGCTCTATCCAAGCAAATTATTTCTTCTTGGCTTTCTAAGGCTGTTTCTTTTAGTTACACTTTTCATGGAAAGAACCTTCCCTCTTCATTCAAGGGTCATTCCACTATACCTGTGGCTTCTTCTGGTGCCTTTTTCAAGGGCTCAAATACTAATTCTATTCTTGAAGCAGCTACCTGGACTTCTATGCATAAGTTTACCAAGCACTGCAAGTTGGATGGTATCTATAGAGCTAGGGCTGGTTTTGTTAGTGCCATTATTAATGGTATTTTAGGGGAATCTTCTGCTCCCTGCCCCTCCCTAGTTTCCTCTTGAGCTTTGGCAGTCTCCCATATGTTAAGAATACTGCAGCACTGAATGTAAGGACATAGTACAGTTGTGTAAAATCTTACCATAATGGCAGATGTCCATGTCTTCACTGCTGCAGTATTCGCTCCCTCCCTCCTTACCCCTTGTCCTTTGCCTTTCTGGCTGTACTGATTACTTCTAAGGTTCCTTGGACAGGTGTTCCTAATGGGGCAATCATTTCTGACTATGGTAGGCCTGAATGTCACCTTTATGCCCTATGCTACACAAGGAGCATTTGTCCCTTTAAAACAACAGGAGTCTTTGGTAGACTGGCCAGACATTGGGCTTCCATGGCAGGGAATCCCTATATGTTTTGACTAATACAGCAGTGAAGACAAGGCCATATACTGTTATGGTAAGATTTTCATACCTGTACTTTTTATTTTTGCATTTGGTTGCTATTTGAATCTGTTCATAGGCTCACAGATTTATAGGTATGTATAAGGCTAATAACCACCAGGGCCTTTATAAGCTTAGCCTTGCAACCCGACCCAATTTTGCTCCAGTGCATCATAGGCATTTATTAGCAGGGGGTATGTTAGTAAGGAAGTTTCTAAAGGTTATGTGGGTGCGGGGTGTGTTAGTTTGGACATAGTTACTATCTGCCCTTGTTTGTCAGAGACATTGGGGCCAGACCCAGGGTGCATTTATAATCTCCCATCAATTGGTCGTGGTTATGCTTAAATAAGGTTAGGGTGGACATTGCTTCATATGGATAGTGAGCCTGTTCCAGAACATCCTTTGAAACATATATCTGTCTCATCTACATGTCTTATTTATCCTGTAAGCAAAATTTAAATCCTTGGATCTAATGGCTCTCATCCTGCTCATTTTGAAGACGTATAAAACATCCATCAAAGCTTGCTCCGAGGATGCCCTGTATGCCATTCATAGATTACCTCTCAGTAACCTGTAGAAGACCAAATATAGAGATGGGGCTTTAACATTATCCATATAGGACAATGTGTTTATACCATGGATTTCCCTGGTAAGAAACTTTTGTGGGTGTGCCAACTATTGCATATTTCTGGTCAGGTACATGCCAGAGGAAGGATTATACTCAATAATGGATCAGATATGGGCTGAATAAAGTGCAACTATTACTTCCTTGGACCTGGATACCATGCCTGACTGTGTGACCTTTTTACTCTTTAGTTTGGATGTTAGTTGAGATATTTTGCAGATGCCTTAATGGTTATGGACATCAGCTGGATGTAAAGACCCTGTGTTTCTAAAGTGTAGGTAAACAGTCCACTTATGCTATGCTGATGAGGTCATAAGAAGGCCGAAACATGCATGTCCACAGCTAGTGGGGTTTGGATTTATTTTCCTGAATGTATCCATAAACACTTAAAAATAAAAAGTAAAAAATCATGGACATTCAGAACCCATATAGGTAAAACAAATGACATATTTAACGGGTCATTTGCATATATCCCATGGGCCTCTATTACAGGAGGTTTAAGGTATCACCCAATAAAAACTCTAGCTTGGCTAGGTTTTTCTTGCAGGTCTTACTTATAAGTTTGGCAACATAGAAGACCCTGTGCTTGTTTTCAGCCTATAAGGCTATCTTGAGCTTGTAATTGGCCTCAGTGTACTTAATTAGTCCTCTTAGTTTCCTGTTTAGTTTAATTAAAGAGCTCTTATCATTACAAAGTTGCTCCTTCTGATTTTAACCATGACATTTTTCCTTTTTTATACACTATTAAGGTTAGTATTCCACCAGTGTTGATTGTTTTCAGATTTTGTTTTGTGCTTACTTCTATTAGCACAGCATCCTCTGTACAGCCATCTACATGGTTGTGCAAGATCTCCATGAACAATTCTGCATAGGTCACTGTGAACTCTGGGTTGAGAGGAGCAAGGAATTTTGACAAACCATTGCTTAATAGAATGCAGTTTGCTTTTTAATAGTTCCTAACTATTACAGGGTTTGCTTGGGTTACTGAGATGATTTTTATTTCAAAGGAGACAGCTTTGTGGTCCAACCTCACCAGTGAGGACATAACACAGGGGGTGGTGCAACACTCTTCCATACTGGTGAGTACCAAGTCCAGTATGTTTGAACCTCTGGTGGGTGTGCGCACAATCTAGCAAGGATATTCATGTTAATAAAGTCCAGCAGTCACTGTGCCTGTGAATTTGGAGAAGTGTATGTTTCAGTCTATAGAGGGGTAGTTAAAGTCTCCCACAAATAGGGTATTTGGTTTAATGGGGAGTGCCTCCAGTAGACCTAGGTATGAGCTGTGGGATTCTTGTGACATAGAGAGTGACCTATAGCTTGTTAGATTATGGTATGGGACTTTATCTTTCATAATTTGCAGATGTATAAATTCCAGGGCATCGTCCTTTTAAATCAAGCAATTGTTATACTTTTTGCTAATGTAGATCGAGTCTCCTCCATCTTTGTCCCTGTCTGTGAAGGCACTGAAGCCTTGCACTTGAGGAGTACTTTCTGTAGAGTTAAACCATATCTTGGTAATGGCACAGATGTTTATATTCCCTAGAGTGAAGAAACCTTGTAGAATGTGTAATTCCTTATTTAGGCTGCTAGCATTGGACAGCGACATCAGGTTTCTTTGGGTTTTACTTACTCTGTTGGTAGGTTTGTCAATCTGGCATTGTCTAAAGAAACCTCTAAGGGGTAGATAAAGTTTTAGTCAGTATTCAGAAGGCTAGGGGAGATAGGTGCAGACCATCTTTTGCAAACCAATATGGTTTGTTAACCACAACTTCCAATGCTACCAAATATCAAATCTCCCTGAAAACACCAGAAACTTATCCAGTTATTAATGTCACTCATCATTTGGTCATATTGCAGCAGCATCCTTGGTGGAGGTAGAATGTTGCTCAATTCAAGGCACATACCTGCTTGAGACACATATTCAGATCAATAATATAATTCTTCATATAGTCTAGGGAGGTATGTCTCAGGTCATTAATTTCCACATGGACTATGATAAAATTGTAGTGCTACCTATGGTGTAATGATTTAAATGTGATGATAACTGGATCCAGATAAGGAACTAGCTATCTTCACCTTATTTAATCTGGTGATTGGGGTATCTATGTGTCCTATAATGGAGTCCCCTAGGACAAGTGTCCTGGGTAATGTGTTTGCTTGACTTCTGGGCTTTGCATTTTGGGCTCCAGTGAGGGAAAGCATATGTGTGCTGCTGGTCTTGATGATTGCTTTAGAGTTTTCTGATAATATGCATTGGTGTGTACACTTAGGAGGTCTTTGAGGTTTGAGAAGTTTGCTTTTTAGTGCCTCTACATAAGTTGGTCTATGTTTGTGTGGTGGATGAAGTGTGTGCATGTGTGTGCGCTTGCGCGGTGTGTGTGTGTGTGTGTGTGTGTGTGTGTGTGTGTGTGTGTGTGTGTGTGTGTGTGTGTGTGTATGTTCTTGACAATCTTGTTTGTATGCGAGATTTTTGCCTGAAGTGAAATTGTGCATGTGCATCTGTCAGATGCTGTGTTTTTCTTTTTTCAGTAGCATATTTCTGAAATGCTAACATCAGTCAACTGTGTTTTGATGGTTTTGCACTTGGATAGCTCAACGCTGACTCATACATGAAATTATAACACTTCCTCAGAATGTTATAACATTGAACCAAACATGAGCAGATGTAAATATTTGAACTGCAAATCATAGAAAAAGTTTTAAAAAAAATGTCTTTTTTTTACCTTCCAAATTCCCTGTTTACTTTATATACCAACTCTGAGATAGCACTTACTGGGGCAAAAGCAAATGCCCCAATCCCCACTGTACCATGATTTCAGTAAAAACAGTCTTCCTGCCATAGTGTGCAGTCAGTATTTCAGATTATCAATAATTTTGGCTTGGTGTTTCGAGCATACATACAGACAAAGAGAGAGAGAGAGAGAGAGAGAGCTCCCTAGCTCCTAGATAAGTATTAGGCAATCAGTGTAAAGAACATTACAAGCCTGGTCAATAAACCTTATTCAAATGTTCCCTCCATCCTAAAGAAGGACAGCACAAGACAGAACAGTTTAGAACCTGAGGCTGCTCATCCAGTTGTCAATGTTTACCTTGGAGGTGGGAATGGTGCTTTTCTGATTGATATGTAATGCATGTTTGCTCCTGAGGTTAGGAGTATGTTGAGACATAATTCTGTCATGTCACGGTGTCTTTTATTTAGCCATAGATGAAGATTTAGTTCCTTTAACCAAGAATTTGAGGAATCATTTGCTTCATGAAGGAGATGAAGGTCAGTCAAGCTGAGATCTTTCATGACTCGGAAAGCTGCCACAGATCCCTAATGAGGAGTCTAAAAGGGAATGAGTGTAGACAAAAGGATGCCAGTCTGTTTGATTATCGGAGGATCTTGACACCACTGATCTTCTTTACTTTGTAATCTCAGAGGTCTGTCAAACAGAGAGAGATCTTTTTAGATAAAGACTATCCAAAAAGGGCATTATGTTCAATAATGGGTCTGATGAGATATAAAAATGGCAAAATCAGACTTCTTTGCACCGCAGGGGGATAGTTTTGGAAATTAGATTAGCCAAATAGAAGGGTTTCTGATCTGCTATGGCGACATTATAGTCAATAGATAAGGAATTATCAACAAAATGGAATTGCCTCTTATGTCTGATTGAAGGAGTGGGTCACTTATGCGGTATGATGTAGAAATATTTTGTTTTCCAAAATTCAATATGCTACATTTTTTCACATTTAATGTGAGGCCATGTTCCTTGCAACAGTTGTTAACATGGTCTAGCTCATGTTGGAGCAATTGTGAACCAGTAGAAGGCTGATTAAAACTACCCAGTTAATCATCATCTGCAAACGTAGATAAGCACAAGACAGGAATTTTGTCTTGAAGGTCTAAGAAACAGATGCCAAGTAAGAGAGGGTCCAACACAGTGTTTTGTGACATATAACTGGTAGCATTTTTTTTTTGCTTTCAGAAATGGCACCTGTAACGTTAACCACATGGTTCCTGTCAGTCAGTTAGCTAGATATCGAACAAAATAAGAATCTATATTCACTTTTACATGTCTGTCAGTAATGCCTCCATGGTAAATAGTGTCAAAGGCCTTGGCCAAGTTTACATATGTTATACATAATGTATATAGTGCTTAACCACTACGCTGTGCATCGGTGACATTTTTAAATAAAATAACAAGGTTAAAGAGGCAAGTCTTATCTTTGACAAAGAAGAACAAGAAGGATAAGTTTTAAGAGGTTTTCAATGTCCGTGCTAATGAGGTATGAAATAATATGACAAATAGTTTTACATTTGTAGCTAGTGAGACAAATGGTCTATGGTTAACAAGGTCTAGGATTGGACCATTCTTGTGTAAGAGTCTTATAATGGCCTTTTTACCAGGATTTAAGGATGCAACAATGGAGAGGCTGAGATTAAAGGGGGATAGGCAGAGGTTTAATAGGTCATGTTTGTTACTGTTATTCAGGCAAACTGGTAGGTTTTATGGATGATATTTTCTTAGCTTTTAGAGAGGGTTAGGAAGACAAGTTCAGTAGTAATTGAACTGGGAATCTGGGACAATGGAATAATTATAAATGTAGGTGGAGTACAATTTGCACTACATTTGTCATCTAGGCTATTAGGTGTTTCCTTTGGGCCAGTATGGGAAGTAGTAATTTCCTAAAAAAGTTAATGAAAGAGTTGAGCTTATCCATGGTTTCATGGCCATTTTTGGCATATATTAATCTTTGAGCTTCTTAATGGCTCCCTTACGTTCTTTGCTAGCTTGTAAAATGTGTTATTAAGGTTTGTAGAATGAGATGTCTTATAAGCATTAAGTAATTTCTTTATTTTGTTATGTAATGTATTTATTTTGGTATTCCACCAAATTGTTTGTTTTTAAAATTGGTAGTATATTTGTTGCAACTAGGGAATGGCTTATCAGTGTAACTATTCAAGTGATATAGATGTCAGAGGCCTAGACAGTGGGTTTAGCATTAGGATCCCTCAGAGGAAGATTAAAGCAGAATTTATGCAGGTCATCAAGTAACTGAATAAAGTCTACTTTTGAGAAGTCCATAAATACTTGCAGGGGAACTGGCACCAATTTTAAAGGAAAAGATCACCGATTTATGGTCTGACTTAACAAGGGAAGATGATATATATATATATATATATATATATATATATATATATATATATATATATATATATATATATATATATATATATATATATACATATATATATATATATATATATATATATATATATATATATATATTATGGAGGTGCAAGAAATGGCCTTATTTGGGGCAAGATTAAGAGATTAAGAGTACTGGGGTCCCCAAGTAAGATGTCAACAATTTTTAGGAAGCATTAAGGATGCTGACCATTAACATTGTAGGTTAGACATTTTACAGATGGATGGTTGGTATCTCCCAGTAGAAAGGTGCTGGGTTTAAAGCAGATGTCAGCCAAGTTGTTAGGTTAGTTACCGAACTCAGACGGGGGCACAGAGGGTGTCTATAGCTTGGTGGTAAATGGTCTTGTTTATGGTGACTTAGACATCTAAGATTTCAAATATGGTGCCCAAGGAATCAAACATGCTTATAGTGATTCAAAAATAGTTTAAAGTTGGTATGAATTCATATTGCTAAGGATCATTTCATATCACTTAGTTATGCTGAGTGTGCTACTCCTGCAACTGTATACTTCAGGAAATCATCTAAAAAAACATAAAACAATGCCATCCTCTGCTGTTTATACTTTTAGGATTAGAAACACGAGGCATTCAGCTCTTATTCATTCTGTTGTTCTTGTGTTCCTTACTCATTTTGGAACAAAGAGCTCTAAACAATTTAAGTCTACTTTCCACTAAACATACATGTGTATATATATATATATATATATATATATATATATATATATATATATATATATATATATATATATATATATGGGTCAACTTTCTAATTTCGAAATACTGAAATCTCAGATTCCGGTATTTCGAGACCAGAATATCAAAAGTGCAGTTACTTGAAACTGCACTTTGTCAAATCTCAATTTCCTGAATTTGTGTTAAGTTTGCTGTGGTGTGTAATTTAGTGTGTTATGTCTCTTTAAGGGTAGTCTGGTCTGGCGGCCAATGTTTGTTCATGTAAGGAGATGCAGGTAGGTGTTTCATTTTTAAGAGTTTTGGTAGAAATTTGTTAATATTTCATTTTTGTGTGGATTTGTAGGAGTAGGTTGGGGTAGGCAGGTAAGAGTATATGTGTGTGAGTGTTACATGTGGTGATTTTTGTACATGTGTAGTGTGTGTGTGTTATTAGTGAGTGTAAATATGACTGTATGCAGTGGAAGTGTAGGGCACGTAAGGGAAGGTTTGTGTTTTTTTTTTTCGAGTTAGTGTGACCTCGGAGTTGGTATATTTAAATACTGGGGTTGTGGGGGTCACAGCCCCCCACATGGGGGTTGCAGAGGGGCTTGCCCCCTGCAGAAACATATGTTCATGGTATTGTTTTGAATTATTTAGTGTTCATGTATTGTTTTGGAGGGAGGGTTGGCTATTTATTTGTGTTTTGTTACTTTCAATATTTTTATCTTTCGTTATTTTGTGCTTTCGTGTTTGTGAGGTTTCAAGTTTCTAGTCTCAAAATACTGAAATTCGAGACTTCTGTATTTCGAGATTAGAAAGTGGACCCATATATATATATATATATATATATATATATATATATATATGTGTGTGTGTGTGTGTGTGTGTGTGTGTGTGTGTGTATATATACATATATGTATATATATATATATATATATATATATATATATATATATATTATTTTTAATTTTCCCTTTAATTTTTTTCAAGCAATAATCTCTGTCTATGCTAGGAATTTCTTTTATTCATCATTCATCCTTGTTAGCCATTTTATCCTGTGAGTCAGGTGTGCAAGGTGCATAGTACATATATTTGTGTTACATATTCTCAAACTTTTAGGTTAGACACTCAGCAGTGTTGAAGCTAGCAGTGCATTCCTCCTGATAACATTTGGGGATATGGGCAGTGGTTATTAATAGGAGAATACACTAGTGCATATTATTATAATATATTTGTAGGTTTACATAACCTTAAAGTAATGGCTTAAAATCACTTTAGTCAGACAATAGTAGCTGTGACTTTGTCCATAAACCCCAAAAATGAAACTAATGTACCATAATGTTAAATGACGTTTGTTGGGAAGAAATGTATAACAATGTAAGGTACAATTGCAAATCCACCCAAGTTGTATACATTGCAACCTGTGTTTTGTGAGAGGGCTTCTATGTGGGTAAAACCACTAGAATGCTGTCACAGAAAATGAATGAACATAGCCTAGCAATAATGAGGGGAGATGATACCAATGACTTAGCTAAGCATAAATTGTCTGATTTTAACATGGGTGGTGTGAACAATATTTTATAAGTTCCTGAAGTTAAATGATAACTTAAACTAATTGTAGATATTCTGCCCAGTTTAAATGAATCAAGCAATATAAAACATATTTTAAAAGCCAGAGGTTTATAAATGATTTACTTGTATTTATAAATATATTCCCTTGTATATTTTTAATTTTATTCTAAACATATTTGTAAGTGTTTCACAATGTAAAAAGTGTTTCTGGGGATGTTTGTATTGTTTTGTTTAGTTTGATAATTTATTGTGGTGATTTCTTTAAGCATGGGTGCTTTGAGAGTTAGCTGACTTGTGATCACATGATTGATTCAGTATTTAAATTTGAAGTTCTCTTCTGTTTGACCATTTTCTGATGAAGCTCTGGTTATGATTAAAGAACAAAAGCTTTAAAAGTTATTGGCTTTGTTTGAGCTTCCATTCAAGTGCTCTATTATTTTTGTGGGTGTGTTAAGTGTTATCTTTTCAGCATTGCAAGTGCTAGAAAACTTACCTGTGACAGCATATTTTCCACAGTTGGTATATGGATGTTCATGTAGCATGCAGTCTGGGCATACTGTACGAAGTTTGACAGCTGTCAGAACACAACAGTGATGCTCAACATACATCAGATGGTCATTCCTTTGCATCACACTCTGTCCCAGCAGACTCAACAGTTATGGAAAAGGATGACAAAGATTGATATCTTTAGACCAGTCTTTGGCATGCATGGATAATTCTCTCACTATGACTCAGTCATTCACAGTTTGCAAGGTAATAGAAGAGTTGGCATGATGGATGTGGGTGTGAAGCCAGTGATGATT
Organism: Protopterus annectens; assembly: GCF_019279795.1. Classification (NCBI taxonomy): domain Eukaryota; kingdom Metazoa; phylum Chordata; order Ceratodontiformes; family Protopteridae; genus Protopterus; species Protopterus annectens. Next base: position 288,176,070 of record NC_056745.1, on the reverse strand, counting down.
TCCCCACCTTAGAGGGAAGAGATAAAACTGGCCCATTAGGCAAGCTGTGACTGTTGTGTTCTTATCACTGCATAGCATTGTATGTAAGTGAGGCTAGCACACATTTAAGCACTCATTCTGTCCCTGAGCTGCAAGCCCCATATAGACATGTTAGTCATAACATGGGGGATATAACAAGAAAAAAAATCCCTAAAATAACCCCAGACAATGTTTCTCTCCTGAAACTCAGCTTCACACTTCAACAGAATGCATGAGTATCTTTTCCAAAGAGAAAAATAAGTCAGTACAGCATCCTGGAGACACACTTGATGGTCAGAGTGGCTTTACAAAAAAAAAAAAAAAAAAAAAAAAGCAAGGAAATGGTTTACACTTGTTAGTTTAGCTCCTGAGCTGAAATTTGGCCAAATGTTTTGATTGTAGCAAATCTTAAAATCTTGCTTCTTGTTATTATATTAATTCTACTTTCATTCTTCTAAGGAGTAAGAAAGCAGGTACCAGATGCATAATAATGAATACTGTAAACTGGCATAAATAAACATGAGAAATATTGGAGGGGGGATCAGTTTCTGTTAATGTAGTGAACTGACCTGTTCAGTGAAGACTTCCATTTCTGTGGAATACCATATTATAGAAACGTTGCAATTTTCTCACAAAAAATGAGAAATCAGTGACTATAACTATTGTTGCCTCACAGCAAGAGGTTCCCCAGTTCAATTCTCAGTTGAGGTGTCTTCGGAGTGTTGTCTGCATGTCCTGCCAGTGTTCACATGAGTTTCCACCAGATGGTCCTGTTTCCTCCCACATAACAAAGATATACAGTAGTGGATTGGACACTCTAAATTAGCCATAGGTGTGAGTGTATGTGTGTGAGGGTATGGTGTGGAAGAATAGTGCAGCAAGGCTAGCCACCCAGCACTGTAAGCCTTGACTCTAGATGATTGTCACTGTTAAAGTCACATCCTGACCCCATGTGCAAAAATGAGAAAAAGGGGTGTGGATGGATGGATGGATGGATGGATAGATGGATGGATGGATGGATGGATAGATGGATGGATGGATGGATGGATGGATGGATGGATGGATGGATGGATGGATGATTGGATGGTTAGTCAAAGATGAAACATGCTTCAGAATCCCAAAGGGGAAAAAAGTGCATGAATATTATTGCTGTAATTAAATAAAATTAAACAGTGTATTATCGTGCAAAAAGTGACTACTGAGAGACATTTTGACAGAATTAATTCATAGGTTCACAGGTTCATTGGTTCATAGGTTCATAGGTAGGTACTAGACTATCAGCCTGAGCGCCTAGGTAAGCCTAGTCAACAAGGTTACCTGGCTTACGCCACCCAAGACAGTTATTTTCCTGTGCCACTGTTGAGCAGAGATACAGAAGTGATCCCCAAGGTGTATTTTCTATTTCCCATCTACTTATCAAGATTTTTTTTGAAGAGTGCTAATGAAGAACTTTGCTTGACATAGATGGGTAGCCTGCTCCAGAGTATGGGAAGTCTCTGGGACAGGAATCTATCCATCCAGCATGTCCTGTTTATTGTGGTGACAAGGTTTAGGTCCCTAGACCATGTAGCTTGGAGGGATTGGGATTTCTTTAGGTGTAGCATGTCCAACAGCTCTGGGTTTGACATAGCTTTATATGTTAGGCAGAGATCACCTCAGAGTAAAGATGGAGGTTTTTGAGACGCTCAGTGTAGGGCATCTGTTTGAGGCCAGTAATCCTCTTTGTGAGGTACTTCTGTGGCCTTTCCAGCTGCTGCAGATGTCTTGTGAGGTACATTCCAAAAGGGGCGTTGTACTCTATAATGGGTCTAATGAGTGTTGAGTAGAGGGGAACAATGACCTCTTTTTTCCTGGATGAGAACACTTTTATGATGAGGTGTGCCACGTAGAAAGACTTCCTGACTACTGTGGTGATGTGACTATCAAAGGACAGACTACTGTCCACCTGGGTCCCAAGGTCTCTTATCACACATTTGGTGTTAAGTAGACTGCTGTCTGTGTAGTAGTTCATGGGTACAGAGTTTTTACCAAAGGGGATGACAATGCACTTTTTGGCATTGAGCTGAAGCCATGGCTCTGACACCAGGCATCTGTCTCAGCGAGGCCCTTCTGTAGGATTTCCACATCATTTGGGGACTCGACTATGGTTCCTAGTTTGCAGTCATCTGTGAACTTCATTAGCCAGAGGCCTTCTGTGTTAGCCTGTACTTCAGAGAAGTAGATACCAAACAGGAGAGGTCTCATGACTGAACCCTGTGGTACTCCACTTGTCACTGGTTTGAGGTCAGATTTGGAGAGTGCAACTTTTACAGTGTGGGTCTCTCAGTGTGCCAGTTGGCAACCCATCTTGTGGCGTATGGATTTATACCTAGTTTAGTGAGTTTAGCTATAATTCCAGAATGGGGGATGGTGTCGAAAGCCTTGGCGAGGTCAAGATAGGCTGTGTGAACCACCTTACCTTCATCTACGGCTTTGGTGACTGCCTCAAAGAAGTTGTTCAGGTTCAGGAGGCATGATCTGCCTTTCACAAACCCGAAATGGGTGGGATCCAGAGTTTGGAGGTTACCAATGTCTTTGTTTATGAGTTCCATGATGATACGTTCCATGGCCTTGCAGACCAGGCTCGTCAGGCTAATAGGGCAATAGTTCCCAGGATCAGTGTTGGCTCCCCCTTTTTGGAGTGGGATAACTGTTGCTGTAGGCCATTCAGTGGGTACAAAGACTGATGTGAGGCTATGACTGAACATGGTGCTTAGGTGGGGAGCCAGTTCATTCTGAAGTTCGTGTAAAATGCAGCCTGGGATGTTGTCAGGTCCCATGGATGCTGTGTTTTTGGCTTTAGAGAGTGCAGCTTTTACCTGCGTAGTTGTGATTACAGGGACTCTGCATTCTTCCGGTATGGGCCCTTTAGGGGGTGAGGGGGGGGTAAAGTTAGCACTAAACCTATCTGCCAGGATGTTGGCAATATCAGTAGGTTCTTTAATTTTCGTGCCATTGTGCTGTAACTCAGAGCAGATCTGGGTGTTGCCATTGAGATTCTTGACATAGCTATAGAATGCCTTGTGGTTGTCCTGACAATCAATGGCAATTTTGTTTTCATAGCTAGCTTTGTAGGACCTTATAAGGGATCTCATCTTCTTACTGAGGCTGACCAGGGAGCTCCTCCACTCATGGGATTTTACTCTTTTTTGCAACAATGCCTTCCTTCTGTTATACAGTTTGTTTATGGCAGGGGACCACCAGATTGGCTTCCTTTTTTTGGAGGATAGTGTCTTGGTTCTGTTTGGGATAGAATGATCCATGCACTCATTTAAGTGCTTATAGAGTGCATTTGTGTAGGATTCAGCAGTCATAACTGTATAGTCCATCTGCAAGGGTGTCATGAAGTTCACCACTTTTGTCTTAAGAAGCATAAAATTGGCTTTGGAGAAATTTTTTACGATGGTTTCCTTAATGGGGGGTGGGGGCGGGATGTGGATATCAAGGGTGATTTGCTTATAGTCGGATCGGACGAACGAAGAGTTGACTTCAGGATGTGGAACACCAGTCACTTATGTTGGTAATGACTAGGTCTAGGATATTGTTGCCCCTGGTGGGGGTGTGGATAAGTTGATCCATGGCATTGGAGTTTATGAATTCCAGAAAGCGTTGTGTGAAGGAGTTGGTACACGAGTAGTTTTCTCAATTAATGGTGGGATAGTTGAAATTGCCCATTATTATGGTGTTTGGTTGAACCCTAATATTTTCCAGTACATCAAGAAAAGAGGAATGGGAATCTTGGGGCATGGTGGGGGATCTGTAGCAAGCTACAATTTGGATTCCAGTTTTTCCCAGAGTTAGTTGCACTTGGATAACCTTGGATGCATTATGCTGAGCAACTAGCCTGGAGGTGTGGATATCCTTAATGAATATGGACACACCTCCGCCTTTGGTGTTCCAGTCCAGGTTACATGGCCGAAAAGTGTGGTATGAGTTATAGCCTGGTAGTGCAGGAGGGGTCTCTGAAGCCTTGAACCAGGTCTCAGTCACTGCACAGATACTGATGTTCTCCATTTTAATGAGTGCCTCGAGTGAGTGCATTTTGAGATTTAGACTTCTAGCATTGAGTAGCATTACCCTCAGTTTTTGCTTTCCTGTTCCTGTTATGGTGGTGAAGTTGTCATTTGAACCATGCCTAAAAAAGGCACTACAGGGGTGGCAGGAGCCTTAGCCAGTATTCAGAATCCCAGGGGTGAAAGGTGAAGGCCATCTCTGGCAAAGCATCATGGCCTGTCAACCATGTCATCCCAAGCAGACAGATACTGGATCCCTATAGAATGAAACCAGAAGCTCAGCCGATTGTTGAATTCAATCATTTTGTCCTTGTACTGCGGTATCATTCTGGGCGATGTCAGAATGCTACTCAGGGCTAGGGTCATACCTGCCTGGGCTACAAGATTGGAGAGCTCTTCCCTGTCTCTTTTCATGTAGTCCAGGGAGGTACATCTCAGGTCGTTCACACCAACATGGACAATGACAGAGTCATATTTGTACTTGTTGTGGAGTGACCTGAGTGCATGGGTTATGTGGCGGATCCTGGCACCCAACAGGCAGCTGACAGTAACCTTCTCCTTGTTTAGCCTGGTGAGTGGGACATCAGTGTGCCTGACTATAGAGTCACCTATGACTAGTGTGTTTGATACGTTGTTTTGCCTTATTGGCTGTGGTTGAGTGGCACACTGAGTCTGTGGGATATGTGTTATTTGGGTTGTGTTGGGGGATGGAAGTTGCTTTCATTTCTGCTTTGGAGGTCTCTGTTGCTTGGGCAGATTATTATTGAGAGCCTCCTTGAATGTTTTTGTGTTTCTATGTGTGGATTTTGGTGGTGTAGATTTAGTGAGACTATGTGATAAGTGTGGTGTGGTGCAAGTGTTTACCTTCTCCTCTTGAATGTCAAGTTCGGTCTTGGTTGGAGAGAGATTTACCTCCAGTTTGGCTAGATAAGTGCATCTCTCACAGGTTGTATTGTTGGGTGGTAGGAGGAGGGGGTTGTCTGTGTACCTAAGGCAATTTCTACATTGCCCCAGGATGCCCAGATTTATCAGATAGACAGGAGAGAACACTGGGAAGTGACCCTTGGACATGCCTGAATAAAAAACTATTTTCCTCTAGATAAGTGAGGAAAATGAGTACAAGAGCTGTTTTTCTCTAAGCAAGTGAGAAAAGTAAGTGCAAAATCAGTTTTCCTCTAGGTAATGAGGAAGGTTTAGTGCTATAGTAATTAGTAGCTTATTTAGTGCTTACAACAAGTTCTGAACAAGTGCTGAGCACGAATAAGCAGATTCAAGTGCTAAAACTAAGAAACTGTATCTGCACTAGACTAGTTACAGCAAAGAAACCAGTGCAAATGCAGGCTTTCAAATCAGAAAGTTGAGAGAGATGGAAAAGATTGCCTAGACGGCCAACAACTACAATTTCTGGGCCAAAACCACTCCTTATGTGGTAGACAGGTTACCTAGTGCTTACCACTCCCACTGACAAGCTAAAAAGCTTCCCTCCAACACAGAAAGGCTTGTGGGGGCTCAGAAGCTTACATACAGTCTTGGATACAGCAAATCTGTAACAGGACTATACTAGTTACAGGAATGGTAGGAAACAGGCTTACAGCTTTTTTTTTTTCCAGAAAAGTAGCTAAAACAGCAGTAAAAACAATTCAAATGCAGTGCAAGCTAGCACAATTGAGCATGTAGCAGTATTACACCAAACACAGTTTAAAAAATGCAATTAAATTAAAAATTACTAAAAACAAGTGCAGAAGGAATGTATTAGGTAGAATGTGTTAAAGAGATGGGACTGGGGGGAGTGTCCCAGATCAAATCTACAGTGGGGTGGGCGGTTGCAAAAGCCACCAAATTAAACACTTGCAGCGGAGATCTGAAAAAACTATACAGTGAATCAAAAATAACAGTGCACAACTCTGAATAAAATTAGTCCAGCAACAATTTACATCAGACAATTTTGAAGAACCAAAAAATATACTTAGCTCTGTATATTTTCAGATAGCTTGAAAAGAGTTCTGTTAGACACAGGTTCCAGCAATGATATGCAGTCTGTTAACTAACAGGGTCTATTATTATGCAAGTAATGCTTCAGATAGTCAGATGACACAAGGTGTAAAAAACAGTTATACCAACTTAAGACACAACAGAAAATAGGGAGAGGTGGGACAAAACACTTTCAGCAGAGATCTGAAAAAACTATACAGTGAATCAAAAATAACAGTGCACAACTCTGAATAAAATTAGTCTAACAACAATTTACAGTACACAATTCTGAAGAACCAAAAAATATATTTAGCTCTGTATATTTCCAGATAGTTTGAAAAGAGTTCTGTTAGACACAGGTTCCAGCAATGATATGCAGTCTGTTAGCTAACGGACTCCAGGAATGAACTGTGGTAATTTGGGGTGTTATCTAGTGAGATGTATAGGTTAGGGACATGTGATTCAGCTATGGATCTATTAATTAAGATGCAAACAGGGAATGCTATTGCCTCTGTGACAAGATTTTAGGTATTCTGACGGGTGGTTGTCTGCTGAGGCTGAGCAAGAATACTTAAGCAAAGCTTGGATTTGCTACTGTATGAGCCCAGGCTGAGGTACTCTTATACCCTTTTCTACCTGTACTCTCACTGTCCCCACTACTAACTTACCCTACCCTCCCTTCCTCTACACGTACTCCCCTGAGGTAACACTCATACCTTTTCCACATCTTTTCCTACTATCCCCTCTATCATACCCTGCCCTTCTCTACTCATACTATCCTACACCTTCACCAGTATAATCTGTTACCATATTTCATGACATCTTGCATATTAATAATTGTTATGATAGCCATCTATTATGTAAATAGTGCTGTATCTTCCTATTATCAGGCTTTCCATATTATTTATGCTTGAACACTGTGACTTTATTATGTCTGTTGAGTTTTTATTCTGACAAACTAATGTGTATTTTTTCAAATTTTGTGCATGAATGTTATGACTTTATTATGTCTGTCTAGTTTTTCATTCTGTTAACCATATGTGTCTGGAGCTTTTCCCCCAGGCCTCTACTGAAAATGCGTACTGTACAACCCAGACAGACTTTCCTGGTAAACAAATGCCAAATAAATAAATTAAAACACAAACACACAGCCACACACACACACACACACACACACACACACACACACACACTAGAATAAGAACAAACACACACACACACACACACACACACACACACACACACACTGAAATAACAACAAACAGAAACAAACACACGGCCACACACAATCTAAAATAACAACAAACACAAACATACAGCCGCACACACATTAAAATAACAACAATGCAAACACATAACCCACACACACTGAAATAATAACAAACACACAGCCACATTCTCTCATTATACTATTTATGGAAGGTAAAGTTTTTGAAGTGACAGGTCGAGCAGTCAGCCTCAAACAAATGTGTGTGTGTGTGTGTGTGTGTGTGCGCGTGTGTGTGTGTGCGTGTGTGTTTGTGTGTGTGTGTATGTATCAGTAGGGGGGTGCCTTTGCTAGTGAGGTGTGAAGGTTGCTAGGGAGAACAGGAGCAGTCAGGCCTGAAACCTCTTGTTTGATTCAGACCAGTGGTTGTTGTTGTTTGTCTTTTGGCTTTTCCCGGTAAGGGGTCGCCACAGTGGAACTCCGGTCTGCTAATGATTGGCAGTAGATTTTTACGAAATGCCAAGGTGCCAGCTCAATGCTCAACCTTCAACGAAGGCATACCCATTTACGTACGCATGTCTTTCAAACACTACCCAACCGCAGGGAGGACACGCAGACTCCACACAGAAGGCACTCCCAAGCCCAGCTGAGAATCAAACGGGAGAACCTCTTGCTGTGAGGTAACAACGCTAGCGCCGTACCACCGTGGCAGACCAGTGGTAATGAGTTGATAATGAGGTCTTTCTTATTGCAGTTATGCTTGTCTCTGAATCACATTTTCTCACCACTGAGCTAGTCAACTATCTCGCAATAGACAATTAGCAGGAGGTGTGAACATTTGCTCTGAATCCTAAGGTATAAGCCTGTCTTCTTTTTAACTATATTAACATTAAGCTTTCCTTGAACTATGTCTTCCCTGATACTCCTCCACCTGGCCTATGCCCTGCTGAAGGCCTTTATGAATTTCCACTCTACAAATGATACTATAACGTTGGCTTTAAATGGAAAAGCTTAATGAAAAAGCAATCAGTGAAATGATAAATTGTGGTAAAGTAAGAAAACCTAATAATGAAAAGAGCTATATCCATTCTACAATACTCGCTGAGTGCAATATTTATCTAAATCAAACACCTACATTGCATTTTTCTATTTTTTTCAGTCATCAATAACAAACAGTGATATCATCTTTGTGAAGCTGCATGCCCCTTGGGAGGTTCTAGGCAGATACGCAGAAATCATGAATGTGCGAATGCCTTTCAGGTAGGTGTAACTGCACTTTCTTATTGCTATCTAGTTACTAAATGAAGTTTATGTTGCATGCAGTTGTCTGTGCCATGTCTGTGCATGTGCAGCACCATGGAATGTTACAGATTGTGGTTCTGTTGTCTTGTAGTCATTTGGACTTGGCTAAATTTTTGAAAGGTCTGTTACATACATACATGTATTAAAGGTTATAGGAAGCAGAAAATAAGCAACATTAAAGACAAACTGACTGCAGAAATACACAAGACAAAAAGAAAGTATGCAACAGCAAAAGACATACAATAAATTCATTATACATTGCTGTTAGTGAAAGAAAAAAAAACAGTTGTAGTTAACAGCATATTTTATTTATATTAGTAGCCAGCACTGAAAAAAAAAAAAAAACAACCCAAGACCATAGCCAACACAAAAGATTTGACTCAGCTAGACACCAATAACTCTCCATTTTTTTACTGCCATTAAAAGCAAGTACTGCAGGAGATTTGAAGAAGGTAAAAGATAGTTTGTGCCAGCATTCAATAAGAATGGAAATAACCTGTTTAAGGATAACATAGATAAAGGAAGTTCCACTACCTTTTCTCAGAGAGCTTTAAAACTCACAGAGTTTTTTTTTTTGTGTGTGTGTGTGTGTGTGTGTGTGTGTGTGTGTGTGTGTGTGTGTGTGTGTGTGTGTGTGTGTGTGTGTATGTGTGTGTGTTTGTAAGATGAAAGCAGCTTTAGTGTGATTTTTTTATCATAATCTGAACACAACTTTCAGTGTTAAATATTGTATGTGATTGATTTAGCTGTCCTTCATTATCTATTCTGTGTAAAACAACTATGAGGTTCAGGATTGGTTCTTTAAGAAATTGCACTTGGCAGTTGAGTGACATCATAATTTATACTTCAGTTTCAAGTGTGATTGGATGAATTGTTTGTATTTAATTGTTTTAATAGACTGTTAATTTGATGAAGCCTTTTTGTTTGCATGACAAAATCTCCCCGTCTGTGCTTTTATTCCATTAAAATTCATTGAAGTGCGTTGAAGTTTGTTTTGGAGTGTCCGTTCCACTTTTTGTTTTTTTATTCACATTAAAAGTGCTAGTAAGTGATCCACATTTACTAATTTTTACATGTTTCACGTTTTGGAGACAGAAGGTTGACAGCTAAGATTATTGGGAAATAATGCATGCCAAAGGGTGCTGTTAGCCCTGACACTGCAAGCAGAAAGCCTCCCCCAAGCTGGAAGGTCTGTTATTTTCTAATAATGCCCTTTAGAGGTCATTATTGTTCTTAGAAACATGCAAAGTATAAATATTTAGTTGAACAGTCTTTTTTAAGATTATTCAAACTATATTCCTTTTATATTTTGTATTATGGAGCGTAAACATTTAATTCTTTTCTTCTGCTTTGTTTTTTACAAATAAGAAGCTTGATGCAAATTAAGGATGTATTGGAATCAGAATTAGATCCAGCACTAGGCATCCTAGACAGTCACCTAGTGTCCACTGGAATGGCGGGGCCCAATAGCTGGGTGGGGGGTCCACTGGCTGGGGAACTGCCACAAAAACTTAAATTTCTTCTTTAAGAATGTACTCTGCATGTTTTATATTTCTTCCTTATGGACACATGCAGAGAGCATCCTTAGTGGTGTCTGTATGTCTATCTTAAGTGTGATGCATGCACATTTATACGGAAATGGAATGAGTGAGAGCACGTATTTGGAGTTATGCTGCTGCCGTTCCAAGTAAACACAGAAAATGGGTTATTAGTTAAATAGGTGTGGGTGTGTGTGTCTGTGTGTGTTAATACCCGAGTTAGGGATGGCAGGTTGTTTAACTCAAACTCTGTACCTTCAATACAAAATCCTCAACCCTAAATCCTCTACACCAACTGCAAAACTGTTATCAGCAAGTGCATTTCAAACACGGTTGAGTTTCAGTGCATTTTCAAAGAATGCTGAGTTAGTGTTTGCAAACAATATTTACTTCCAGTGTATTTGTAAACAATGTTGAGTTTCTGGGCATTTTCAAGGACTGTTGAGCTTCTGGACAATTTCAAAGACTGTTGAGCTTTTGTGCTTTTCAAAGACCGTTGAACTTCTATGCATTTTCAAGGAATTTTGAGTTTGTGTATTTTCAAGGAATGTTGATTTTCCATACATTTTCAAGAAATGTTGAGTTTCAACGTAAGAGAAGTTTACCATTGCTCATGCTAAATCTGTTTTCAATGTGCAGTTGTTTTGTTTAGCAAATGGCAATCATCTGTGTTTGTGCCATAAATTTTAAAACCAGTATCAGTAACACAACAGGTAGCATACTTGTCTTTGGTGCAAAAGGCTGTGGGCTCTACTCCCAATCCATGTACATGGAGTGTTGCAGTATCAGCATTCTGTGTACATGGAGTGCTGATATTGCAGTGCCCTTTAAGGGGGGAAGGTGCTGCACTCCTGAGTATGTTTTCCTTTGGATTAGATGCTTAGTAACTATGAACCTTTTTCTGGTATGACAGGCTATTCCTACTGCAATATTACCAGCTTACCAATTTTATTTTTAAGGTAACATGGACAGTTTATTCTTCAAAGGAAGCAGGCACTGACTTTGTACATGAAACAGTGAAATGTATAGTTTGCCAGTAGCAACCTCTTCATTAGTTATAGATCTCTTTAATGTAGAATTATTCAAATGATATTTACTTCTGTAGATATTTTGTACATTGACTGATATTGGTGGATTGCAATGACAGAAGTTTGAGTGGCCTTTTGTGGTTGAAATGTTCTGTAATGGGTAGTTTGTCCTTAGTGGTTCATACTTTTTGTTTCACTGATTACTGAAAAAATGTTCAAACCAATAAATTTAAAACAAACTCAAAAAGTGGTGCTATATTATACAAGGAATATAATTTAATCCAGTCAGGATGGTGCACATGCATGTAGGCATTGTCCAAAACAGTGTGTGCAGGGGGCATATGGTTTGAAAACAGACCATAGGTAAGCTTAATCCACCACTGGCAAGATTCATTTTCTCTGAATGTGGGTTTCAATGCCATTTCAATGAATGTGAGTTTCAAGGGGAAAGAAGCTTACTGTTCATGCTGTCTGTTTTCATTATGAGACTGTATTGTTTTGTTTGTGCTATAAAAGTTGAAATAAAAGTTTTAAATATTGCTAATCACTGAAGAATTAAAGAAGAAAACAGTACACGCACTGACAGGTTTGAACAATGCTTATGGTAACGGGGTGGAAATAGCCAAGTAATGGGACACTGGCATGACAGGGGGAGGTGTTTCTGGGAGAAAATGATTCATTATCCTGCCTAAGACCTCCCTTGATTATGATCCAGCTCTCATTTCAACTCGGGGAACACCTAAATACATGTAATTGGGCTAAACATTTTAATTATGCTTGGAGTTTGTTACCTTAGTAATTATACTTTTTTAAACTTTATTTAACTAATGTACTTTAGATTGGCTTCCTACTGTTCATATATATATATATATATATATATATATATATATATATATATATATATATATATATATATATATATATATATATATATCTTACTGAGAGTACATTTGAATATATTAATATTACACATTAAAATATGTTAATTCTGTCAAATATATTACTGTACCTTACTCAACCGTTTGTAAAGTACATAGGTCTTAAAAATCAAATAAAAGTTGTGTTGAGTTCAAAAACTTAATTAAAAGTATCTCTAATAAGTGCCTGTATTGCTATTTTAAAATGTCAAATAAAAGTTGGGCTGATATCAGGAACTTAATTATGTATATCTAAAATAAGTTACTCTCTTATATTAAAATGTCTTCATTTCACGAGAATAATTATTATACATGGACAAAATAACCATGCTCCACATCAGAAGTAATATATGTAAAATATCCTTTCATCTAAAATGTTTGCCATCTCTTGTGTTAATTTTGTCTGGAAAAATCACAAGGGAATGGAATTAGCATATCACACAGTGAAAGGACCCTATGACAGTTACATTTACACTTTGTACAACAGACTGAATCAAATAACTTTCTTCTAAGAAAGCTCTTCATAAGTCATACATTTAAAGAAAGATACACAAGGTGTGCGTTTTATTAGAAAATATGCCAGTCCTTAAAAATAATGAGGTAAATGTAAATGCTGCTGTAAAGCAATATACCTCTGAGCAATAACTACTGTGTAAATAAAGTTTTAAGTTTGCTACTTTCATATCTGAAAGGGTTAAACATAGAAGTGGATTGAACATGTTTATTGCATGATTTAAGAAATGTAATTTTCCTGGTGATAATTGTTTGCTTCTTTATCATCATAGTTTTCTTTCCATATAACTAAATCATTCAGTTTAGCTTTATACCTTTTAGAGCAGAACAATACAAACAATAATTTCAGAATCATAAGTATTAGTTCAGATGTTAAAGGCTTATTATAGCATACACTGTATACACAGGACATTAATGAAGTATATGTATAATATGTGTGCATATACACATGCATTATGATAAAACTGGATTTTTGTAACCACTTACCCCAAAAACTAAATTCATCTTAATGACATATTTCTTTTTATACATCTTGAAATTGTTTTGCTATACTCCTGATTATTGACACTGTATAACATTGTATTGCTACTTAATGCCTTGTAATAATCATGTAACATTGCTCTTTAATGCTAATTTATAATGAAAATTGTTTAATATGTTGGAGCTTTTCTCCCCAGGCCTCCACTGAAAAAGGGCTCTTCAGCTCCGTCAGACAATCCCAGTCAACAGATGTAAAATAAATAAATAAATACAATATACACATATAGCAAGTAACTGTACATCATTGTAAATATATGACATTAAAATGCATGTTTGACAATTGCACAAATTACTATTAATGATGATATTTATGATTTTGCATTTGGATAATATGCACATGTATGGCATTTATAAATATTTATTAATGTAATTAAAGTCTAAATGTATTTTTATTTAATGCTTTCTCAAATAATTAGATTTAAATTAAATGCTTTCAATATAAGGGAAGATAAATGTTATCTTTATATTTGGTTATTATAACTTAATGTAATATTTTTTATTTTTTTTTTTCTCTTTTTATGTTGCTTAGTAATTCTGATGAACTCCTGGTGAATAGTAAATGAAAATGCTTAACAAAATTTAGATTTTGTTGATGACAGAAGATGGTTTTGATTCCTTTTATTTTATCACAAACTGCTGCAAAAATTGCTGTGCACAGAATATGCCTTTTTGTATTTTGTAAGCTGCCTGTAAATGTAATTTAAAGCTTTTACTCTTAAGATGGTTCTAGGTAATTTAAATAATCTAACTTGGATTGCTGTATATCCAGATTGTGGCTGAAAAGGTTTGTTGAGTATTACAGCATCTACCTGTTTAAAAATTAAATAAGTAAAATGTTTTTTGTGGGTGGTTGATTTGTATATACAGTTAAAAATGTTTAAACCCCTTCATGAAAGGTAATTTTATAGCTTAATGAATAACATGTTTGGGTCTATGTGTTTCTTTTCTGTTTAGTTTCTTTCTATGAGAGTTTTCATTTCGTATAGAAGGACATATCCTTTCTTGATAAGGTAATCAGGTACATTCAATGAAACAAAGATTTGTAAGTTGCATTTTAACCGTTAAGTAAAAGTAAACATGAAATAAAAATCAGAGGAAAAGTCTGTTACTACAGCACCAATAACCAAGGAAAAGCGGCTAAGGCACACAACCGCTGAAGGACCACAAGCAAGGGAAATATGAGCACACTTTATTAACCATTAAATAAGCACTTTCATCCTGTGACCATTCAGGACTTCTTCAGAATGAAATAAAACACTCACAACACTGTTAAATACCCTCTCTCCATTAAAAGGCACCAAAGTCATTTGAAGGGATATGTTCACACAAAAAGATCAGTTAAATATTTCAAAGCAATTCCTGATGTTAACTAAAACACATTCCTACAATTCCCTGCATTTTAAAACATAATATTAACTTCTTCCAAAAATACAGGGAAATACAAAACTGTCCAGCTTTAAACCAGCAACTCCATTAAATGAACTATCCATAACATTGTTTAACCTATACTAAACAGGCAGTGTACTAGAAAAACTATACTAACTAACCAAAATGCTCATTTATGCTAAGGTGCAAAGATGTAAAAATACTAAATATTAAGAGTAAAAGTGTTATAAAAATGTATACAAAGTCTTATAAACATATTAAAAAATGGAACAGGGAATAAATATTCAAAGCCTTGAAACTCTATATTTTAAAATAGGTTTAAGAGAGACATAGTCATTTAATCCTGGACTAGTAAAAGCATTTCATTTAAACTGCCAACATGCCTCCCTATAACATACTCAGTTCTCTCAATCACCCCCTGGGGTCCATATTAACCTAGAATGGTCACAGGATGAAAGCGCTTATTTAACGGTTAATAAAGTACATTCATATTTCCCTTGCTCATGGTCCTTTAGCGGTTGTGTGCCTTAGCCACTTTTCATTGGTTAAAAGTAAACATAAATTAGTTTGTTAACCCAGCTGATATTGCATTACAGTAAGATATATATAATTATTTTCCTACTGCTATTATTTTACCTTTATTTGTGTATAATAATTATATATGATTTTATAATTAGCGGTTGACATACAAAACATGCACCACAAAACATCAAACATTGATTACATCATACATACCTCACAGTGACAGTCTGTACATGGAAAAAGGAAACAAATTTCTTTTTCCAGTGCACTGCCCATAAGCTGACCACATTTAGATCAAATTTGTCTGAATAGTAGTAGTGTTATAGGAAGGGCTTTTTTAAGTTCACAATTCAGATGCATATTACACTGAGGGGCAGAGTTAAGGTTTGGACTAACAAGCATTACTAAGATGGAGTAGGGGGACTTTTCACCATCAGGGAGGAAAATGCAATAATAAAGTAAAGCTCTTAGGAGCACAAAACATCCTCATGGATACATGGATAATGGGCTACCCTTGCACAGGGTAATGTCTGACTGAGGAAAGACTTAATGATTGATAAATAAGCGAACACAATAAAACAAAGTGTTTCCCTTCTCATACACACACGGCCCCCCTCCATGTACTTTCATAACCATGATGGTCAAGTTCTGAAAAAAATCAGACAAAACAAAAACAATGACCATCCATAATAAAATGCTGCTCAGTTGTAGAAGTTATTTCAGCAGTATAATCTATACAGTTTCTAAATTAATCTTTTTTGAGGTTTATCTCAGAAATTCCAAAAGTCAAAATTTCATTTTGCTCTACCATTTGTGGACTAATTATTACAAAGAGTGATGTTCACACAGCTTTCAAGTTAGACCATGGAATTTCATTCTTATCTGTGATCACAAAAATACGGGAGGATAACAGCCTTTGTGGAACTTGAGACAGTTATAAAAGTAAGTTTTGCATACACATTTTCAAAAAAACAAATCTAATGTCCCTACAGTCATCTTTATGACTAGACAGTTTCTAAGAAAAGTGAAGAATTTTTTCATAAGTTCTTGATTTCCTAATGAAGCCTTTAAAATGCTCTAATTTCTTGGTATTAAACTGAAAACATTCTTAGTACAGGTAGTCCATTTTGACTTGTAGTAACTTTCACACATCATCCCACAAAGTATAAATCAAGGCATGAAAACCAGCTTTTCAGCATTCCTCTTTCAAAACTTTAAGCAGTCAGCAAACCCATGAACAATAAAAATATTCGGTGGTGTTGGTTATGAATGTTTAAAATAATTCTAACCAGTCTAATTACTATGTAAATATAATGACAAAAAAAATTAGCTTTCACACCATTTAAACATGTAGCCATAGTGGATTGGAAAATACAGTTTCGAAACTGCAAGTCACAATTGCAAGGTACCATGTACAGTAATTTCTGCAGCCAGTGTATTTCAAATCTAAACCTTCTTTATTGCCAAAGCCAGCATCAGATTTCATATTAAATCAGTACATTAAGATTCCAGTTTTATAGCGTCCCAGCGACCTCAGTGACCACCTAATTACCTATATTATTAAACATAAATGCCCAACTACTAACCCCCCCTTATATAGACTAATTAGAAACAAAAAGAACTTTGTCCCACAACTATTCCTTGCAGACCTAAAATCCTGCAACTGGTCCATTTTAAAAGCTCTACCCCTAGAAGAGAGTGTTTCCCACTTCAACGATACATTCCTTAGGATACTTGACTCACATGCCCCAAACAGACTAATCAGATCCAAAATACGTATAGCACCTTGGCTAACTAGAGAAACCAAAGCCAAAATGAAACTCAGAGACCAGGCCTGGGACAAATGGAGAGCCACTAAAACCCCCCAAGATCGCATTAAATTTCAACAGCTAAGAAACACTACCAAAACAGCCACTACCCAGGACAAAAAACAATACTTCTGCCACCTCCAGAATAAGCACCAGAACAATCCAAAGAAGTTCTGGGCAGGATTTAACAACCTCCTTCACCCAGGTAAAACTACTACCCCAACCCCTGAGAAGCACATCGGGAAAGATGCGGAGGAAATAGCCAACACCTTTAACTCCTTCTTCACCAATACTATCCAATCACTTGCCAGTCAACTAACCTCCACTGCCCCACCTACCTCTCAACCTCATGAAGCTGCCCACACCTCCTTTAACCTAAACCCTGTCTCTTCCTCCTATATTTGTACCCTCTTAAAAAACTTAAACCAACCACCCTGGCGTCTGATCACCTCCCAGCGGAATACTTACAAATAGCATCCGAAGCCATCACCTACCCCATATCCATCCTGATCAATAGAACTATAACTGAAGCCAGCATTCCCTCTTCTTGGAAGATTTCTTATATCATCCCTCTTCATAAAGGAGGTACCTCCACTGAAACATCCAACTACAGGCCAATAGCAATCCTGTCCCCAATAGCAAAAATTATGGAAAGATGTGTTCACAAACAACTCCTTCACTACTTAACCCTTAATCGTCTCTTATCTAACTCCCAACATGGCTTTCGCCCCCACCATAGTACAACCACCGCCCTCCTTTCCTTTGTAGACTCCATTAATAACAATCGTAACAACAAACTAATATCCTCCGCCCTCTTTCTTGACCTATCGAAAGCGTTCGATATGGTCAATCACCAACTCCTACTTAATACCCTAGAAAGCCTACATCTTAGCACCCCAGCACTAAGCTGTTTTAAGGCGTACCTCACTGGTAGGCAACAAGCTGTCCTGTGGCAAAACAAACTATCAGACCTGCTCCCAAATACCATCGGTGTTCCTCAGGGCTCCATACTTGGTCCTCTTCTGTTTTCCATCTTCATAAACGACCTTCACTCAGTCATTCCCATATCCACCTGCATACAATATGCTGATGACTCCACCCTGATCTGCTCTGATGTCTCCCTCTCAAAACTCCAAACAACTACTCAACTCTGTTTTACTTTAGTTGAGAAATGGTTCACTGACTTGAAACTCCTACTCAATCCAACAAAAACTAAAGTACTCCTATTTTTCCCCAACGCCAACACACCCTTTGGCAACGAACTCCCAAATACTAACATTACAACCTTCCATGTTAAATCCATCAACGGAACCATCATAGCCCCTGTCACCAGTACCAAATTACTAGGTGTTACCATTGACCATAAGCTTAAATTTGACATCCACATTACCCAAACCATTAAATCGGTTAACAGAAAACTTGGATCCATGTACAGAATAAAAAACTTCTTAACCCCCTCTACCAAACTAACTATTGCCCAAACGCATCTCCTCTCCACCCTACTATATGCCTCCCCAGTTCTTTCTTTCCTCAATAAACGTGAACTTAACATGCTCTCTCTTGCTTATAACCATATTGCTAGATTCATAACAGGTTCTCCATATCGCACCCACCACTGCCTTAACCTTAGGAAACTTGGTTGGTTGGAACTACCCAATCTTCTCAAACTTAACCAACTCACAGAAGCCTTTAAAATAATCCACCATCCAGACAGAACTCCCTCACTGTGTAGTATTTTGACCCCCTACTCCAACCTTAACTCCCTTCGATCAGCTAATAACGTCCAGATCTTAACGATTAAATCTAAGAACTCGGGTGGTGATGCCCTGTATGCCAACTCCATTGGAAAGCCTTGGAACTCCCTGCCAAACACCCTTAGACTCATGACCTCACATAAACAGTTCAAAAATAACCTCAAAAACCATCTTAAGCTACAATGGCTATGCCCATGCACAGAACCTGACTAACCTGTCAAATCTCCTGTACTCATAATGTGCCCTGATAATTAGTTACCTAGACCATTATTTCCACTGTGTTTATCCTATACAACTAGTTTGTTTAACCTGTTGCTTTGCTACTTGTGCTTATATAAAATCTATGTTATTCCTATTCTTATATTGTGAATGTAACATGTTCTCATCATGTATTGCCACTATGCTGGAGCTTTTCTCCCCGGGCCTCTACTGAAAAGGGATATGTATCCAGCTGGACTAGCCCGGTCAACAAATGTAAAATAAATAAAATAAAATAAAATAAATAAATATCTTTAAAAGAAATAAGGAATACAAACTCATATCTTAACTATAGGTAATTCAGGTTTTACAGTAATCAAACAAAATCTGTAAATTAATCCATTAGTCATTTCTTTTATATTTGATAAACACCACAAAACAGTTATGAAAAATATGAAGGACCACTAATTTAGACATTTGGAGGGAACTCAATAAACTGAATCCACATTCAGATGCTTTGTTAAAGAATATGACCACTCAAGGCATTTGCAATATGTCTGTCCAAAGACTTACAAAACATCAAAAACTGGATAATATACATAGACACAGAGTTATCTTTGGAAGAAAGCCATGCAAGACATATTATCCCTGACCTAATGGAATGGTCTGTTGCTTGAGGTTTAGTTCTAAATGTTTTATATCCTACAAGGCTTTTCCTTGAAATAGGGTAGTACATTGCCGTGAGGTCCTCAGCTTATCTGCTGGTCTTCAGGTAAGAAATTCCTGTAACAGGTATTGTGACCATCTTCCACAGACCTCTCAGCTGCCCCTGGTTGGGAGAAACATTCCTATTTTTATACCTGATTAATCCCTGTACATGATGTACATATTTCTGGAGGTGTGTCACCATTCAGGCTTGATTTACACCTTCACACAATTTTATAAATCCCCCTCACCACACCTGATTTTTAAGCTTTTTGGTACATGGACACAGTGCATGACCGACATATTAGTGGCATCAATAACCTACATCTCCCTTCCTCAGAAGCAAAAATAAATGAATTTTGTCATACAAGTCATTAAAGTTTCCAAATTTAACACTGTCTCTTTAATAATGCGCTTCTATTTGTCCACCATTTTCCTCACGCTCTGATTTTTAAACCTGTTTCTGAGCAATATCCCACATTCCTACTTGAAGCAGGATGAGTTATATGATAGTTGGCATTCAAATGTTATGCTAATTATAGTTCAGATTTTTGGCTGGGTGTACCTACTTTTAAGGACCTATGTTCCCAACCGCACTGTCTACAGGTTGAGAGGTATGTCCTCATTTTAATGTTCTCCTATCAGCTTTTTTATTTTTTTAATTTTAACTGTAAAATATCCCAGAGTGGTAGTCTCCTAAACATTCCATCTTAGAAAACTTGAAGCATGCTTGAGAGCAAATCAATCAAGAAATACAAGAGAAAAAACGTATGTTGGCATAAGCCAGTACCATATATATATATATATCACTGTATCATTTATTGAGGAAAAAAATATATATCATAATAATGAACTGGTAAACAGCAAGAAACAGCAGTATATGTTTGCAATTAAATTCTCTGTCAAAAATATCTGCATTTTTTGATGAATACCTCATATAAGCCCTGCATTTAATTTGGCACTACCTCCTTTATCTTACAAGTCAATTCCAGTATTTGTCGGATCTCTAATCTAAAACCAGAGGATAGTATAAACAAGAGTCAATTGTGATTTGAATAGCAAATGAAATGTAACTGATCTGTCTTAAACATTAAAACAAACAAAATATTGCTAATATACAGCAATCAAGGGATTCATTTTGCCAATTTTGTGAAGGGTTTGACTTATTCTGCAATTTTTGGGTGTCAGGGCTTCTATTTGCTTGTAAAAACCAGACATATAGTGCATGATGCTAAATCTCTTACTTCAGATTCTGCAGTATGTACTAAGTGATGACATTATCTATAATGGTGTATGGAAATGTTGAGATGAATCAGAAAATTTTAATTTACTTAAATCATTAGCATGTACACTTTGAGCTCTTTAAACCATTCTGTGGTGCTGAACATGTATTGGATTATTCCATAGTGTTTAATTAGTTTTTGGTGTAAATCTACAGGAATTCAAAGGCAAGACTTTCTCTTATGTGTTCTGTGCTTAACTTTGGTCAAAGTGAATGCAGCATTCTTTGCCTGAACCCTTATATCATTTTCTTCTGCTTATTTGCCTGATAACTCTGCAGTCATATATTAATCATTGGTAAGAGCATGAAGTCAAACTTGTTTCTTAAAAAAAAAGTTAAAATGTTTTTCATAGAGCATGCATGCAATTCAGTGCCTGTACTACAACCTTGACTGACAATTGTTGCGTGACACAGCATCAAAAAGCCAAGTTCCGTGGTGCTTTATTACTTCAGAATTGAAAGTGTTTGGTCTGTTTGTTAAGAGAAGTATGATGCTTTAGTTTGCAGTAAGGGATGGAAAGAAATGTTTGCAATGATTCAACAACTGATGTGTTAATCTCTCCCTTTAGTCTTTTCCTTCACCTCTTACAGGCTCTATCTTCAATCTCCTTTCCTCCCTTGCTAGTTCTTACTGTAACTGACGATGGGTTTTCTTCTCGACTGGCTTCATTTTTGCTGTTCTTCCAGGAGAAAAATCTATTACCTGCATCGGCGGTACAAGTTCATGAGCAGGTTGGTCTGAGCGGCATTGGTGAACTATAGCTCAACAACTCATGTTTATTAAAGTGCAATGGCTTAAAATCCATCTAGTTTTGTTTCATTTATCAGTGCTTTATTCTGTATATCTTATATATTTCATCTGCATTTCAGCTTTATTTCAGTAAGATTGTGTAATTGCCTGCCAGCTTATCGCCTAATCTACCACCATTTTCTGTTACTAGTGAAATCTGTTAAATTTATGACAGGCATACCTTATGTGCATTGACATTTATGTTAGTATTTTCTGTTTACAATAACGGATCTGGTTTATTTTAAATGATGAGTTTTATTAAGAATCATAACTCATATTATATAGGAAGAAGGCTTTTCTTTGCTTCAATGGTTTGAAAAGGCCTTTTGTAAAACTGCTTTCAACTGAACATTAGCAGAATCACTGCTGTCTAAACTAAAATATTTTTAATCCTCAGTTGAAGAAGACTATCTCTATAATATGCATTGTAAATGGGAATACCAAAATTCATAATTAAATAAGGTAGTATTGCCACAGGTGTACTTTATCCAGAGCATTGATGCCACTAAGGTTTTACCAATGCTCTGAATCAACAAAGTATCTATCTTCAGTGTAATCTTTTTCTGTGCATTTCTCCGAAAGTCAGAATAAATTCATAACAGAAATACATATGGATATAGCACTATAGCACTCACAAATTTAGTTTGTTTTTTATCCACACATTTCAGAACTAATGTTAGTGTCACATGACACATTTTATAAAGATGAATAATTTATGAAGATTTAAAAGTGGCATTGCATCTAAACAGTAAAATCAAGGGCAATGCTGCTGCAGTTTTGTATATACATGGTGAACATGAAAAGGTTATTTTAAATGTAACTCTCTTTCGATGTACTCACCTTTCTTTGTTTAAACTGCCAGAATACAAAGTTGTTGTCTGATTGATGTTCCCATTTAAATAAGATGATGCTTTTTACGACTGGAAAAAAGTTAGTACTTTTCAAAAGTTAGATTTTTCTAGTGCATGCCAAGCTTTGCAGAAGCATTAAGCAAGACAATTCTGTAAAATTCCTGATCTTTGCTGCCTGGGATGACATGATTGTCAGACCTCGATGCTTTGCCAGAGATGGCCTGCATCTGTCACCCCTGGGGTTCCGGATACTGGCCAAGTCTCTTGCCACCCCTATAGTACCTTTTTTAGGTGGTGTTCCAAAGATCAAATTACCACCATAACAGCTACAAATAAATGCAATTTAAGGGTCATGTTGCTCAACGCTAGAAGTCTAAATCTCAAAATGCACTTGCTCGAAGTACTCCTTAAAATGGAGAATATTGACATTTGTGCTGTAACAGAGACCTGGTTCAAGGCAGCAGAAAGCACCCCTGCACTACCAGGCTACAACTCATTCCACATCTTTTGGTCCCAGAACTTGGACTGAAGCTCCAAAGGCGGTGGTGTCTCCATATTCATAAAGAATGTGCACACCTCCAGACTGGTAGCCCAATATAACACATCTGAGATTCTTCAGGTGCAGCTAGCATTGACGGCGATTCAGGTCGTAGCCTGCTATAGGTCCCCAGCCATGTCCCAAGATTCACACTCCACATTCCTAAGCACCCTGGAGAATATTAGGGTCCAACCTAAAACTCTCATACTGGGCGACTTCAACTACCCCTCCATTAACTGGGAAAATTACTCATGTACCAATACATTTGCCCAACGCTTTCTGGAATTCATTAATTCCAATGCCCTGGACCTACTTATTCTTACCCCCACTAGAAGTAGCAACATCCTTGACCTGGTCATTACTAACATGGGCAACTGTTGCTCCACACCAATAGTCAACTCCTCCCTGGTTAGATCCAATCACAAGCTAATCACCTTGTAAATCCACATCCCTCCCACCCTCCCAACAAAGGTAACCACCATGAAAAACTTCTCCAAAGCTAACTTTGGGCTCCTAAAAACAGAGGTGCCTAACTTCACGTCACCCATGCAAATGTAGAATAATTGCATGACCGCCGAATCATACACCAATGCACTGTACGAACATGTACACAAATGCATGGATCTCGCCATACCCAGTAGAACTAAGATGCTCTCCTCAAAAAAGAAGGAAGCCAATCTGGTGGTCCCCTGCCATAAACAAACTCTACAACAGAAGGAGGAAACTGATGCGGAATAAGGTGAAGTCCCAAGACTGAAAAGACTCCCTTATCAGCCTCAGCAAAAGGTTGAGATCCCTCATCAAATTCTCTAAAGCTAGCTATGGAAACAGAATTGCAGCAGATAGTAAATACAACCACAAGGCCTTGTATATTTATGTAAATAATCTCCATGGCAATACCCAGATTTGCTCTGAGCTACTGCACAATGGTATCTCCTATACTGAGCCAACAGATATTGCAAATATACTGGCAAACAGATTCAGTGCTAACTTTACCCCTCTCTCCCCCCAAAGGACCAATCACAATACCAGTAGATTGCCAGGCACCCAATATTACTGCTGCACAGGTTAAAACAGCACTGTCCAAGGCCAAGAATACAGCTTCTATGGGACCTGACAGTATCCCTGGCTGTGTTCTACATGAACTACAGAGTGAACTGGCACCTCAACTGTGTGCCCTGTTCAATCACAGCCTCACCTAAGGCTTTGTCCCTACCGAATGGCGTACTGTTACAGTTATCCCTCTCCACAAAGGAGGAGAGACTACAGACCCCGGGAACTATCGCCCCATTAGCCTGATGAGTCTGATATGTAAAGCTATGGCACTCATCATCATGGACCTTATAAACAAGGATATAGGGAATCTTCAAACTCTGGATCCTACACAGTTTGCTTTTGTGAAAGGTAGATCATGCCTGCTCAACTTGGTTGACTTCTTTGAGTCAGTTACCAGAGATGTGGATGAAGGTAAGGTGGTTCATACAGCCTACCTTGATCTGGCCAAGGCCTTTGATACCATTCCCCACTCAGGAATCATAGAAAAACTTACTAAGCTAGGCATCAACCCCTATATCACTAGGTGGGTTGCAAACTGGCTCACAGATAGAACCCACAGTGTGAAAGTAGCTGACTCCAAGTCAGACTGCTGACCAGTCACGAGTGGAGTCCCACAGGGTTCGGTCTTGGGTCCTCTCCTGTTTGGTATCTATGTTTCTGAAGTCCAGGCCAACATAAAGGTACTCTAGCTGACAAAGTTTGCAGATGATCGCAAGTTGGGAGCTATTATTAACTCCTGAAGTGATGCTGACATCCTGCAGAAAGGCCTCAATGAGAACAACGACTGGTGTCAGAACCAAGGCCTTAAGCTCAATGCCAAAAAATGTGTCTTTATCCCCTTTGGGAAAAACCCGGTTCCCTTGAATTACCACATTGATGGTAGTCCACTGAACACAGAAGGCATTATAAGAGATCTGGGAACACAGGTTGACAGCAACCTCTCTTTTGACCACCACGTTGCCACTGTGGTCAGAAAGTCCTTCTCTGTGGCACATCTCATTACTAAGAGTTTTGCATCCAAGAAGAAAGAGGTCATTGTTTCCCTCTACTCTTCCCTCATTAGGCCAATCATCGAGTACAATGCCCCATTTGGGATGTACCTCACAAGACACCTGCAACAACTGAAGAAGCCGCAAACGTACCTCACAAAGAGGATCCTAGGCCTTAAACACCTGTTCTATATGGACAGACTCAAAAAACTTCAACTATTCTCTGTCTCATATCGCCTACTTAGCGGCGATCTCTGCTTGACTTACAAAGCCATGTCTGACCCAGCTCTGTTAGAAATGCTACATCTAAAGAAATCACAATCCCTCCACACCACACTCTCCAGAGACCTCAACCTCACTACCACAATCAACAGAACATGCTGGAGGGACAGGTTCATAACCCAGAGAATGCCCCTGCTATGGAATAGACTTCCCATACATGTCAAGCAGAGCACCTCACTGGCCCTCTTCAAGATAAATCTTGATGAGTGGATGAGAAATAAAAAATTCACCCCAGGGATCACTCCAGTGGCTCTACTCGACAGAGGCACTAGGAACTAAGGTTGGGTGGCATGATGCCAGGGTAATCCTATGGCTAGGCTTGTAAAGGTTCCAGGGCCATTAGCCTAGAACACACCTATGAATCTATTCTCTGTATCCTGTTATCTTCTCCCCATATGCATTTGTTTTGATTCCTTGCTTAATAGTAAACTTGTAGATTGCATTCAACCACTAATGCACAGAGCATATACTCTTTATTCATAAATCGTACAACAAATAGATCATATAGCTTGAGACATAAATCCCAACATATAGTGAAAATTCAATTTCTGTCTCCTAATATATATTGCAATAGATATATTCTAGGAGAGATATCCTTTACTTCACCTCTTCAGAGTTGATATTCGCATTCCCCAAATACTCCCAATTCATGAAATCAGATGGACAAGAAACTTGGTAAGGCAAACGGCAACTAAGACAAAGCCTGGTGGTGTCACATATTTGTTTTTATTTCATAGGAGTTGAAGTAAATGAGCATAGACTTTATTGAAATGCTATGACATGTAACTATGATACTGATGAGTGTGGTAACTGATAATAAGACGTCATTAAAATATAAGGATATACAAATTAGTGGATTACAGGGAAATCATTTTTTTCTTTTTCTTTTTCTTTCCTTTCCTTCTCAGCTTTCCCCTCTCTTCGTTAATTTATTAATTGTTTCTATGATTTGTTTTCCTGCTAAATGCATACATCATTTGATAAGTTAAATTTGTTACTGCATACAAGCACTCGGAGTACATAATAAAAGGAGGATGAGCATTGTGCTTGAGTCCAGCTTCATTTACTCATTAACATCAGCATAACGGGGTCACCATTGCAATTATTACATAGCCAAGAAGAGTGTATATAGGATTTTAGGTAGTTTAATTGGGTTTTCTTTTCCCTAATTAGTGTAGGAACTTTTGATAGTCCATATGTTAGTGTATAAAAGGAAAACTTTGTAGAATTTAAGTTAGTTAAGTTATTAGAATAACTGTAGTAAATTATGATTCTAAACACACACACAGAGCCTACTGACAGCTTTTGGATAAAAATAACTACTTTCATAATTCATGTGATGCTACACATAATTTGGAATATTTATCTCGACAAATGTTGTGGCAGCTTTGAAAATTATTTATTTATTTATTTATTTATTTAATTTATTTATTTATTTACATTTGTTTACCGGGAAAGTCCGACTGGAAACATGTCGATTTTCAGCAGAGGCCCAGGGAGAAAAGCTCCACAGTACAATAGAATGCAGTACATGAGAGAACAAAATATAGAACATACAATTGATTTTAATACATAAAAGGTTAGAAGTTAACAGTTTTAGTTAGTACAGTAGACAGTCATTGAGGTGCATAGTAAAAACATTGAGGTGCATAGTCAAAAACTTAAAAAAAAATAAAGGTTTATGATTACATGACATTAAAAGGTATGATGAATACATTTCTGAAAATGGATAACTCTCATATTGCCTTTTTATAGTAAGCAAATGTGTTACAGGATTTGATTTCAAAAGATTATACTAATATGGTAAACTCATTAGAAGAAAAAAGAAAAAAAAGTTATTTTATGTAAAAATATTTTAGTTATGCATTTTTTGCGTACTGACATCAAGGGGGATGTTTATAATGGTAATAGGTAAAATCAAAACAGACTTTATACATTTGCTAATATAAGTGAGTATCGCTAGCCACTCAGTGTAAAATATGGCTCTAGGTGATTCAGTCATGTTGACTCATGTTGCCAAATGGGCATGGGTAGCTACTGCTGATAAGTGGGTTGAAGACCTGGCATACTCCAATCTACATCAGGGACCCATGCTAATGGTGGGAGGGGTGTATGTGCCCCTATTGGCCAGTGTGTGCCTAATATAACACCCAGCAGCCCTGAGTCAATAAGCTACTGGCTTCCCAGTGTCCACTTGCCCAGCCTGGGTTACTTAGATAGCTCTGTTGAGCCAAAGCTGTACATAAAACCAATCAGCCTGCCAAACATGAACTAAAAATTGCTATGCTCAATGTAGGTTCACTGACGGGACTGAGCTTGAAAGTGGATGACATGATGGTACAGAGGACACTGGACCTCCTATGTATCCAAGAGACAAAATGGAAGGGAGTGTAGCAAAGCCACTTGGCTTGGGATCCAGAGTCTATTAGTCAGGAAGAGAACAGGCTAGAAATGGTGTCAGAATTGTGTTGACAGAGATGCTACAGAAGGCAGTAAGGGATATCATCAAAATTAGTGACAGACTCATGGGGATCAGACTCCAGTGTAATGACAGGGCAGTAGTCATAATCTCAATCTATGCCCCACAGCAGGGATGTGATAGTGAGGAAAAGAGTGCATTCATACAACAGTTGAATGAGCTACTAGATAAAGCAGGACAACATGAATTTATCTCAGTAATGGGTGGCTCGTATGGGTCTCTATCATTTAATCAAAATACATATTCATCAAATACGTATTCATCAAACAGTAATCAGTGAAACTCATTTCAGTGAACCCCAGACTTTTTACCAGGGTTTGGAAGCACTTGGCCATAAATGCAACTTTTCCCTTTTCCCCACTGTAGTGCAATCTTGGAGTTGGTATATATAGCTGGGGGGTGCAGGGGGAAGTCCCCAGTTGGGTGGGTTTGATTTAGTGTGGTGTCTGTTCCACAGTGCTGGTGGGTGAGTGGTTCCTAACCCTGGTAAAAAGTCTGGGGTTCACTGAAATGAGTCTCGCTGATTAGTGTTCAATGAATACATATTTGAAGAATTGATTAAGTGGTATACACCCAACTTGAAGAATGCATGCATTGAAATAGACAGAACAGGATATGAGGACTGGCTGGATCCACATGGGCGGGGCAACAGGAATAAAGAAGGAGAGGCCATTCTAGAATTCTGTCTGAAAAATGGCTTGATAGTAGACAACCTATGGTTCAGAAAGAGAGAGTCATAAGATCACATACAAGAGTTGCCAACATGCAACTCAGGTAGACTTCCTCTTAGTTAGGAAAGGGTTCTGAGGTAGAATCAATGATTAAAATGAAGAAAAAAAAGGACAAACAATAAGGTGAGCCTTCACTGAAAACACCAAGTAAGAATCCAAAAACAATTTCAGTGAAAGGAAATGCTAAGCAGAAGAAATACTTTAATTTTGCAAACAGAAATGATAAAGCTTTCAGGCTACTGCCCTTCTTCGGTGTGTAGTAAAAAGCCATTAATTAGAAATTTAATTTATATAAACTCAAATTAAAATCATGTGACACAGCCCCAGTCAGGAAACAAATTCAATTAGATATCATAAAATGCATAAAATATTTATAAAAACATTATTCATAACATATGCCTTTTATAAAATATTTTTAATAAAAAGATTTTTTTAACATTTTCAAACCATTTGTCTCTTCTTCAAAACGGGTTTGAGGCTAACAACCATATTAATTCCTGGAGCAATATCTGCCTGCAGCCTCACAATCCATTCATACTCACATAGTTATGCAGTATTATTTGAGTTTGTAAAAATTAACTGTCTAATTAATGGCTTTTTTACTACACACTGAAGAAGGGCAGTAGCCTGAAAGCTTTGTGATTTATGTTTGAGAAATTAAAGTATTTCTTCTACTCAGAGTTTCCTATCACTGAAATTATTTTTGGTAGAATCAATGATTGCAAAGTCATCCCCATTGAAACAGCCCACAGTATAAACCACTGGTTGCCACAATTATTTGCAAGCAGTGGTCAAAGAAGGTTCTAAAGTCAACAGATACCAGGCTGAAGATATGGAAGTTAACTGGAGAGAAAACACAACAGATCAAGGAATTAGACAGGGCTGTAGCATCCCAAGAAGAGGATGAAATAGGTGGAGTGGAAGAAGAATGACAGCACCTCAAAACAGCATACGTGAGGACTTCAGAACAGATGTGTGGCTAAGCAAGGTATGGAAATAAGGTACATAAGGAAAGCTGGTGGTGGAATGCAGAAGTCAGGGAAGTCATCAAAAGAAAGAAGGAGTGCAGGAAAATCTAGGAATTAGAAAAGATGGATCAGGCTAGGAAGGAATACTGGTTGGCTAACAAAGAAGCTAATAAAGGAGTTGCAATAACAAAGAATGGGAAATTGGAGGCATTCTACCAGCTTCTGGAAAGAGACTCTGTAGGTGGCACAAAGAAACTACATCAGGTTGCAAGACAAAGACAGAAAGATAAAGAAGATAGTCAGACACCCTTCATAAGGGATGCCAGCAACATGCTGCTCACCCATCCGCAGGGCATCAAAGGCAGATGGAAGGAATACTGCTAGCAGCTTCTGAATGAAGAAAACCCCACAGAAGCTGTGCTGCTCCAGACACAGCCTACAATGAGAGACGATAAAGAGCCCACCCTTGAAGAGCAGGAAGTAAGAATAGAACAAAGGAAAATGAAGTCAGGGAAAGCAGCAGGCTCAGATGAGGTCACAGCAGATATGCTAAAGATGCTGGATGAGAAAGGGGAGAAATGGCTTGTGAGGCAGTATGGAGAGAAAGACATATCCCAGATGACTGGAGAATTAGCAAAGTCATGCCTGTATACAAGAACAAAGGGAACATGCACAACTGTGGGCAGTACAGAGGTATCAATCTCCTATCACATTGCATGAAAGTTCTGGAGAGGGTGATTGATAAATGGATATGCTGAGTAGTAGAAGGTATGACTGGAGGTAAGCAGTTCCAATTCAGATCACTATGCAGCACAACTGACCTGATGTTTGCAGTGAGACAGATAGTCAAGAAGAAGCTATAAATGAGGAAAGATACAACTGGGCATTCCTAGACTTGGAGAAAGTGTATGATAAGGTTCTAAGAAAGCTGATTTGGGCAGAACTGTGGCGGTTCGAGGCCCCAGAAATATTGGTAGAATTACTGCAGGCTGTGTACAAGACCCAATGACCCAAGTACAAACAGTGTTCGGTCTCACTGAGGGGTTCCCAGTGGGAGGTGGTGTACATCAGGGTTCAACTCAGAGCCCACTGCTGTTCATACTGGTGATGATTAGCAAACAGGTCGGAGGGAATAGATGAACAAAGTTGCTGTATGTAGACTCTGAGCAAGTACTTCAGCAAAGGATAGGGGAATGAAATGCAAAACTGAAGACACATGGGATGAAACTATGTTCATATAAGACTGGTAATGGCAGCAAATTGGGGAAATCAGAAGAAGCTAAGACTTGAGATAGAAGGGAAAATAGTTGGACAGGTAAATATCTTCAAGTATCTGGGAGGGGTGGTTGACAAGAAGGGAGGTCAGAATGAGGAGGTCAGAGCTAGAGTCAGAAGGGCTGCAGCCAACTGGTAGACTGTCAGGGGTAGTGTATAATGGAACAATGCAAAAGAGACTGAAAGATAATGTGTACAAAACAGTGGTGTGACCAGTACTACTGTATGGTACAGGAACCTGGGCAGTAAAGGCAGAGCAGATGAGAAAACTAGAGATGATGGAAAGAAGTGTCTGAGATGGGTGGTAGGATGCACACTGTGGGACAGATGAAAAAATGAGGACATAAGAGCAGAAGCCAAAGTGGCTCGAATTGCAGTAAATAGCAAAGAGAGCAGATGACGGCGGTTCAGGCACATGTGCAGAAAAGCAGAAGACAGTCTGGTAAAGAAGATTTGGGACAGACAGAAAGAAGGTAAGAGGAAACAAGGGCATCCAGCAAAAAGGTGGATGGATTGTGTGAGACAAGACCTGCGACAGTCAGTCATGAGTGTCGAAGAGGGCAGGAGTGTAGCATTGAATCAACAGAGATGGCAACAGTTAAGATGACACCCAGCCCCCATGTAGAAAATGGGATAAAGGGGGTTGATGATGATGATGATGATGAAGTGAGTTCCAAGATATCTCAGGATAGTGAAGACAGCTGCAGACGTTCATTGCCTGGAAGGCTTTATGAGTGTATGGAAAAATGTAAAAAGGTTGTCTATTTGTCTTACATGAAATTAATAAGTGGCAACAGTGAAAAAGAAGTACTCTCAATGTTATCATTGTACAAAGACATATCTGCAATGATAGACACATCAAAATTAGTTTCTTATATTCTGGTTATTGACAATTGGTTCCCTACTGAAATGTCAACACTTAAAATGCCAAGTGCCAACAAGCCTAAAAGACTGAAAATATAGGAAAGAGCAAATCTTGAAAATCACTGTTCTCCTTTAAACTTCTTTTTGCATGGGGAGCAAGCACCCCTTCACCCCCATGTGGGAGCAAGCCCCCCACACACCCCAAAGTTATACATACCAACAAACAGATTACCATACCTCTGAGAAAAGGGAATATTCCAAGAAATGGCAGCTCTGACTTAGTATGTGTAAGTCTGATCTTTTCGTCATTCAGTCTCCATATTTCAGGACTCACTCTAGTGGGTCCTGATATTTCAATACCTTGTCATTCCTCAGGTATTGTGATAGGCCCTTTAGGGGGTGAAAAGGGAGTAAAGTTCGTACTGGAGCTGTCAGCCAATATGTTGGCAGTATCATTTGGTTCTGTATATGTATTGCCATTGTGCTGTAACTCAGAGCAGATCTGAGTATTGCCATGTAGATTCCTGACATAACTATAGAATGCCTTGTGGTTGTCTTTAGAATCAGCAGCAATTTTGTTTTCATAGCTAGTTTTAGAGGATTTGATGAGGGATCTCAGTTTTTTGCTGAGGCTAACAAAGGAGTTTTTCCAGTCTTGGGACTTCACCCTTTTCTGCAACAAATTTTTCCTTCTATTGTAGAGTTTGTTTATGGTGGGGGACCACCAGATCGGCTTCCTTTTTTTGGAGGAGAGCATCTTGGTTCTGTTTAGTATGGCCCATTCCGTGCACTTGTGTATGCGCTCATACAGTGCATTGGGGTATGATTCAGCAGTCTTGCACCTATTTTCCATTTGCATAGGTGTCATGAAGTTAGGCACCTCTGTTTTTAGAAGCCCAAAATTGGATTTGGAGAAGTTTTTTTATGGTGGCTTCCTTTTTTTTGGGGGGGTGAGGGTGGGATGTGGATATTCATGGTGATTAGCTTGTGGTCAGATCTGACCAGGGAGGAGTTGATTATTGGTGTAGAGCAACGGTCACCAGTGTTAGTAATGACCAGGTTAAGGATGTTTCTACTCCTGGTGGGGGTAAGAATGAGTTGGTCCAGGGCATTGGAATTAATGAATTCCAGAAAATGTTGAGCAAGTGTGTTGGTACATGAGTAATTTTACCAGTTAATGGAGGGGTAGTTAAAGTTTCCCAGTATAAGAATATCAGGTTGTACTCTAATATTTTCCAGTGTGTTTAGGAATGTGGAGTGGGAGTCTTGGGGCATGGTGGGGGATCTATAGCAGGCTACAACCTGGATTGCAGTTTTACCCAGTGTTAGTTGTACCTGAAGTATCTCTGATGCGTTATGTTGGGCTACTAGTCTGCAGGTGTGCATATCCTTTATGAATACGGAGACACCACTGCCTTTAGTGCTTCAGTCCAGGTTTAGGGGCAGAAAGGTGTGATATGAATTATAGCCTGATAGTGCTGTGGTGCTCTCTGGAGACTTGAACCAGGTGCATTTTGAGATTTACACTTCTAGCAATGAGAAGAATAACCCTCAAATTTCATTTGCTTGTATCTGTTATGGTGGTAATTTTATTTTTAGGACATTGCCTAAAAAAGGCACTATAGGAGTAGCAGACAAATACTGGTCCCCTTAGAATGACACCAGAAACTTAGCCAATTGTTGAAGTCAATCATTTTCTGCTTGTACTGTGGCATCATTCTGGGTGATGGTAGGATGATACCCAGAGCTAGGGTCATACCTGCCTGAGCTACAAGATCAGAGAGCTCCTCTATGTCTCTTTTCATGTAGTCCAGGGAGGTACATGTCAAGTCATTCATGCCAACATGGACAATGACAGAGTCATATTTGTACTTGTTGTGGGGTGACCTAAGTGCATGCATTATGTGGCTGATCCTGGCACCCGACAGGCAGCTGACCATAACTTTCTCCTTATTCAGCCTAGTGAGTGGGACATCAGTGTGCCTTACTATTGAGTCATCTATGACTAGCGTATTGGGTAAGTTGTTTTGCCTTATAGGCTTTGGTTGAGTGGCACACTGTTTATGTGAGATATGTGTCTCATGGTTTCTGCTGGGATGTGGTGGTTGTTTGTGTTTCTGCCTCAGAGGTCTCTGTTGTTTGGGCAGATTTTTATTGAGAGCCTCCATGAAAGTAGGTGTGTGTTTTGTGTTACTATGTGAGGGTTTTGGTGGTGTATGTTCTGGAGGGCTATGTGTTGAATGTGGTGTGGTGCTGGTGTTATCCTTCTCCTCTTGACTGTCTAATCCAGTCTTGCTGGAGAGTGCTTGGCTTCCAGTTTGGCTATATATGTGCATCTCTCACAAGTCATAGTGTTGTGAGGTAAGAGGAGAGGGTTGTCTGTGTACATGAGGCAGTTGCTGCACTATCTTAGGATGCCCAAGCTCACCAGGTTGACAGGAGAAAGCACAGGGAACTCATATTTAGACATGCCTGGATATGAGCTCACTATATTAAGTACTGAAGCCTTTTACAGGAAAAATGTCACTCAAAGTGTCTGAGTCTGTAGAGAGCACTGCAAAACACTCGAGGGGAAACCAATACTTAGACCCTGAAAATTTAAGGATGAAGTATTTAGGTATATATACTGCAGTTAGGAAGAAATCAAACAGTACTTACTGAAAATAAAGAATTAGCTTGTCAAGAATGATGAAAAGAAGGGAGTCACATGAATGGCTACTGCCTGGCTACTACTAATGCTGGTCTCAGCACAGCTTCACTCTGTTGGGATACAACACTCCTTTGCTTCTTCTCTCACCAGAAGCAAAATCTTAGCACCAATCCTAAGAAGAGAAGCAGGCCACAGCATGTTTGGTGATCCACAGTCTTGTCCCAGATGATGCAAGGGTCTGCATGTTTGTAACCTTCTTCTGGTGGATGCCTCAAATAGCAACCAGACCAATCAGGTATGTTAAGCACAGACACTCACTCTCCAACCAGAAACAGTCAGGAATCAATGCACTCTGCTCCTACTCTTACCAGGATCAGAATATAAGCACAGATTCCAAGCTGTCACCTATAAAGCAGTTATTAAGCTTTCTGGTGATCAGCAGTCCCCAGGAAATAATGTAACTACACTTCTTCTCTCACCAGGAGAAAACAGAAGCACTAATCCCAAGATGACTACTGAGAGTCAGAATGTGGGCTCTGCAATAACTGGTGGTCTTGCAATAAATGCTTAAAGGTAAGATGAAAAAAATGGTTTATCCTAAACACTGCAGTGTGCACTAGAGGAATTAGATGTGAAAGTAGGTAACTTTACTTTTACCTGTCTAAAAAGTTAAGTTTTAGTGGAGAGTCACTACTTTTAAAACAGCAAGATCGATTGAAAGGGGGTGGTCACTTTTTTATTCTGGTACTATGGAATACAGTAGGATGGCCAATAAATTTAAATAGCTGAAGGGGAGTGATTTCACAAAACAATAATTTTGTGCTTACTCACACCAACCAGTAAAAGCAGAGAGGAAATGAGATATACATGGTCAAATTAACATAAGGGGCAGGCAATTAAAAAGACAGTGGTGTTTAAGTACACAACAGTAACCGGGTGGGAGGGTGAGAAAAATTTCTGTCTGGCTCACAAGAGACAGAGCTGTGGTGTCTTTTCAAGTTTTAATGTGCAGTTAAAAGCAGAATACAAGTAAATCACAGTGTAAAGAAAACAAATCTCAGTATACAAAATAGAAAAAGCAATAAAATAATACAGAATACAACAAATAAAAAACAAACTAACCTTTCCCTCACAGCAAACTGTAGCAGAGTCTGGGTGAGTCTTTCTAGTAAAATTTTCAAAATTCAATTCCCCTCCCAGCCTCGAATTCAGAGCAACCTATGCAGAATTGTTGATAGAGCCATGTACAACCATGTAAATGGCTGCATAGATGCTGCTGTACCTATTAGAAGTAAGCCCAAAGTTGTAGAATAGTGTGTCTGTGTGTTGTACCTTTAAGAAGTATTTCAAGGACAGCAGGTGCCTATAAATAGCAAGCATGTGCTAGCTTCAGTGCCATT
Organism: Protopterus annectens; assembly: GCF_019279795.1. NCBI lineage: Eukaryota > Metazoa > Chordata > Ceratodontiformes > Protopteridae > Protopterus > Protopterus annectens. The sequence goes on along the minus strand of NC_056745.1, from coordinate 288,140,456 downwards.
TTGAGAGTGCAGCCAGAGAGTGAGCATGTATGTGTGTGATACCTAGTTTGTTTATAAGTTTATCTAAGTTAAAGTTATTAAGCCTCAATCCTAATGTGTTTGTACATAATAATAATAATAATAATAATAATAATAATAATAGCTGCTTGAACAGAACACACAGAATTTTGTCTGTTTTATCCTGACCAGACGAGTGACAAAATAAACTCTAACGTTAAACCACATGGTGGAATCCTAACCATAATAGGCTATATAAAAAAAGGAAAAAAAAGTCATGGCTAAGATCACAACTCCCATAATGATAGGGGGTCTATAATTAAACTAAATAGGAAACTAAGAGGACTAATTCGGTACAACAAAGCCATTAATGAGCTCAAGATAGTCTCTTTGGCTAAAGACAACTACAAGTCCTTCTACAAGTCCTTCTACAGCTATATCTGAAACCTCAAAGGCAGCACACACCAGTGTGCTAGACTGGTGGTCAGTGGTATCACCTTCAGTGAGAAGAGTGACATAGCAAATTTGCTAGCTGACAAATTCAGCTCAAACTTCAATCCACCTCCCCCTGTCTGCCCCATGAAATACCTATTAGCATAACCCACCTCAACTATTAAAAGGTAGCAGGTCGTAGGTGCAATTGTTAAAGCCAAAACACAGCCTCAATGGGCCCAGACATTATCCCAAGATGCCTCCTAAATAGCTTGAAACATGGACTAACATGACCACTTCAGCCTCTTTTCAATGATATCCTCAAAGCAGGCTTTGTACCATGTGAATGGAAGACTGAAACAGTTTTCCCACTTCACAAGGGTGGACCATCAACTGACCCTGGAAACTACAGACCTATTAGTCTGATTACTCTATCTGTAAATTCATGGAAAGGATTGCCATGGAAATCATCAACAGACATGGGCAACCTCCAAACACTGGACCCAACTCAGACTTTAAGGGAAGGTCTTGCCTATTAAACTTGGTGGACTTTTTTGGCAAGGTCATCGAGTCAATGAATGATGGGAAAATGGTGCATATTGCCTACCTGCACCTGGCTAAGGTGTTTGATACAATACCCCACTCACGTATGGTTGACAGACTCACCAAACTGGGCATAAACCCCTGCACAGCTCATAGCAACAGATGCATCGTTCACTCTAGAGATTAATGACACCTTATAAAAATGGCATAGTCTGCAATGTTCAACATTTTTGATTGTGTTTATATTTAATCAGAAACTTAATTTAGAGGTTTTACTATTTTATACGTATTGGATATTTAACTGTTTATGTTTTATTTTTTTATAAGCGTTATGAATTTCTCTATTTATTCATCTTTTCAGAAGTTATTTGTGAATTTGCCTGATTACATTATATGTAATGCAAGGATACAAAGCAATTTTTCTTGTTTTCATTCATGCTATGTTAAATGTCATATGGCTTTATCACTTGTTGATTTTGTGTTATGCAAATGTTCCCAAAAGAGTCATTGTGCTCAGTCAGTTGAAGAAATCACTAGGCAAAATTGGTTTATTTTTTTCTTGAAGCTGCATTCACAGTATTTATTTATTTGTTTGTTTGACTCCCCTTTTCAGCTGAGACCCAGGGAGAATAGCTCCATAGCAGCAAAAAAAAAAAAAATATATATATATATATATATATATATATATATATATATATATATATATATGGGTCTAGGACTATTCACTGAAAGCACATTTCACTGAAAGTCAATGACTGTACACAAATCACTGAAAGCTCAAGTCACTGAATATATATATATATATATATATATATATATATATATATATATATATATATATATATATATAGTATACATCATAGTTGTATTTAGAATAGCATAGTTGAGCTAGCATAATAATTAGGCAAAAGATGGGTCAGATAAAGTATGTTATATTCACATACAGATATGCATACAAAAATAAACACATCTTAAGTAATAAACACATCTTAATATAAGTGAAAAATATTATAATACAGACCAGTACATAAATGTCAAAAGCATTTTTCAGTATTTCATTGTTCTAAAGTAGTAGTGCTTTGATGGTGTGCCTTCTTTGAATGTTGGGCATCGGACTGGCAACTCGGCACCATAAAAAATCCACTGCCAATCATTAGCGGACGGAAGTTCCACTGTGGTGACCCCTAACTGGGAAAAGCCAAAAGACATTACTATGGCAAATGAATTTGATAACTGAGATTTTGACAATTTGCCTTTTCTAGCCTTGCCTTCTCAAGTATATAACTTCCTTATGAACTACTTTTAAGATTTATTTATTTATTTTATTTATCTACATTTGTTTGCCGGGTAGTATGTGACTGGGCAGTTGGCCCATTTTCACCGGAGACCCGGGGAAAAAAGCTCTAGAAAATGCAAGACAGATAAATAAAAAATATACACAACTACATTAGTAAGAATCAAAAAGTAATTATCATCCACATTTTATGCAAACAAAATGATTAGATAATATTCTTCATTACAGCTACAACATTAGAAATGTAAATCACAAGGGTATAAATAACTAAGTAAAAACTGAAAACAGGCAGTGAGCAGACCTAACTGAAAAGACGTGTTAGTGTAATAGAAAGTTAACATTGAGATTTTGGATTACTGAAATAAGTACAGACCAAAAACAGTGAGGAAACAATATGATTGTAACACCTGAAGAATAATAGCCGTTGAGCTGTAATAGAGGGAAAGAGTATAGGCGAGAGAAAACAAAAAAGAAAAAATGAGCATAGGAGGAAAAGAGCCCAGGGCACTACAGGGACAAAGGCAGCTGCTTTTAAAATATTCTTTGATTTTTGTTTTAAATCGAGAATAGCAGGGGGTGCATCGTTTGCTTAGGGGAAGAGCATTCCAGGGATTAGCTACTTTGTGTGAGTCGAGGGAGTCACCATGGTAGTTATGTGGGGATTTGAACCTTACATGTGAAGCTTAAATATTCCAGAAGTGCTCTTACCTTAAATTGATATAATCACTGTGCATTTATTAGACATCATCATGGTTGTTATTTTGTTCATAACTCATACATCCATTAAATGAAATTGTTAGCTTTAAATGAAATGTGAATTATTGCAAATAAAATGTCACCCAAAGAAAGCAATACAGTTCACATGGGTGCTCAATTAATTTTTGACTTATCTGATGGACATGAACAGACTGATTTGGAGACCCTTAGGCATGCCCCAAGAGGTGGTTGTGGCTAAGTGTAAGGAAAGGAAGAAGTATTGCCAGTCTTAACAGGTACATGCTCTGCAATCCCATTTGAGCAATGGTGTGATCTTAACTGCAATCTGTTAACAATGGGCCATAGGGGCAGGGAGCCCTGCAGCAATGCATTATATTCAGATTACCTCACTGTACGTATGTGATTTATGCATAAGAGTCTGCATACTATGTTGCTGTAACTACTATGTGCAACTACAGCAAACATCATCAGTGTTGTTTGCAGTCAAATATTGTTCTTGTTTGTCCACTGACCAGCATGATGTTTGCAACTCCCTTCATATCATGGCAGCATCAAGTTGTCAGGGACAATAACATACTAAGTGAGGGTAATGGCTTTACTGTGGATTAGGGCTACTTAAATACTCATGGGGATTTCTGTGAGGATCCCTCTTTCTGAATTTTTGATTTCTACAGAACAAGAGACTAACAGCATGGTGAAAGCCTTCATCAAGTTGTTATGGCCAGTTTTTAAATGTAGTCTGTGCAGTCTACCATTAGTTGTCTTTATTGTATAGAGTCCCTAAAATCAGTTACTGTCAACAGTTATCTTAAAAGAGTATCCGAAGAGAAGAAAAAGTAATTGTGTGGAAAATTTTTCAGCTGCTTAACAAAACAAAGCATTAAGATGTTCAGAATTATTATTTGCTCCTATTGTCAACATTTCATTAGTCAAGAAGCATGTTTTAATGTTTGACACTTTTCTTTTAAGGGTATAATGCTTATATTTTTGTTAACATAACAGGTAAATTAACCCATCACTTGACCTTTTTTCAACCATGAACCACAACATGCAAAGTTAATAATGTCCATACATCCAAAAATGGATAGCTAAAGGTATTTACAAAATAAATAATTGCCTTACAAGTTACTAGTTTAAATTGACAGCTGCATATTACATGAATAATAAATGTACAAGCAAAAGACTGATCTGATAAATCAGCATCCTTAATCTTTTCCAACACAAACATGGTAAATTGTTTTCAAGCAGAAGACAGACTGTTAATGTTCTCACCTCGCTCTCATCCTACAGAATATCTCTATCTATATCATCTCCTGCTTCAAACACTTCTGCTGACTCCTTCTTAACAAGCTGTCACTTTTTATTTCCTCCTTAATGCTTTCTATGGGGAATTAACTTGATTATAGTTAATACTGTGATACTTATCTACCCTGACATTTCGTTATTGTTAAACTGTGATACTTGACCTACTCTGACATGTAACACGGTATACTTTATCTACCCTGACATTTGATTATTGTTAAAACTGTGATACTTTATCTACTCTGACATGTAACACTGTATACTTTATCTACCCTGACATTTGATTATTGTTAAAACTGCGATACTTTATCTACTCTGTCATGTAACACTGTATACTTTATCTACCCTGACATTTGATTATTGTTAAAACTATGATACTTGACCCACCCTGACATTTTTATTTTCTATATTCTCTTTAACCGCTGTATCAGTATCTACTTGATTTACAGCTATGACTTCTTAGTAGCTCTGTGTAACCTAAAATTCATTTTATTTTTATTTTTACTTTTCTTTAATTGTTATTGTATTTGTATTTGTAATACTGTTACTTTAACTAGTTGTAGCTTGGAGCTTTTCTCCCCAGGACTCCATTGAAAATGGGCTCCACAAGGCTCAATGGACCACCCTGCTAAACAAACTGCAAATAAAATGAATGAATAAATAAATAAATAATGTCTGATCACACTTTCTAGACTCTTGCATTTTGTAATGCTCATTGGATACATTTTTAAGGCAGAGGGGTAATGTAGAAAGCATGATTAGTGGTTTGAACTTTCTAGGGCTACTGCTTTAGGCATTAGTTCCACCGACTCAGAGCACATTTTAGCTTGTGTTGAGGAGTGGAGAATGAGAGTTGTAAAGCTCTAGTAAGAAGAGGGATCAGAGGCTGAACTGTATAGTGATGGAGCAGGCTACTGTCAGACAGTAATCCCAATTAAGATATGTTAGAGTAAGGGCAGAGGTCAGTAAGAAGGATCAAGATGGCAGACAGACACCCCTCAAAAATGATGCACAATAGCACTGTCTGTGAGGTAACTGCTGAATTACTCCTCATATCTTATTTAACAAAGAGTTCTTTCTTGTGGCTATTAAACAGGAAGGTAGTGGTTAGGGCTGGCAGGGTATATTCATTAGGGGCATGAGGACACCTTTACTGTGTGTCCTGAGAGTAACTGAATAATTTTGTAGGATATAGAAGGAAGAAAGTAGAGTTTTCTTGGATTTTTTCAAGAAGGAAAGTGACTGCATGGTTTGAGTTAGAGATCAGCTTAGTACTTGTTTTATTCTCATCACTTCCAAGGGAGTCTACCTTCCAGATGAGCTGAAGCAGCTGGCACTTAGCCTTGGAAGCAAGGAGCATGAATTATTTAGAGGAAATATAAGGTCCCTGACAAAGAGTAGAAATTATTGCTGGAGATGAAACGTTAACCCTGACCAGAGCAAGATCATCTGCATGGAAGAAAGCCTAAGGAGCAAAATTCTGCATATGCACTTTTCCTGTAGCATTTGAAGGTCTTAGCAACAGTATTATAGATTTTGAACATGTTATATTGCCTTGTCGAAGCAGTAGCATCAATCTTTTTGTCATGCAAACAGGATTCTTTGTGTATAGTTTAATATTATCTTATTAAGGTTTAATCATAGACTTTGTTGATAACAAAGCATGTAGTGATGCATGCCATTAGATTTTGCACACATGAATGGATTAGCATCGACGGAGAATATGAAGACAAATCTTTGTACTTTATACCCAAATCTGTCTTAGTTAATACAAACTGCCCATAAAGAAATCTATAAGTGTTTTTAAGAAGCATGCATGTTTTTACTAACATGCTATGGGTGTTTGCTATCTACGTTTGAAACTGAGTTGATTTTTTAGAGTGATAACTATGCGGTGCTGATATTTAAGAACACATGTTAATTTGTGTTTAGTGCTGCTTTTTAATTTTATTTGGAAATCCATGCTTAGTTTTATGGTTCAGTACCCTGTTGGGGTATATTTGGTATAGAGTTTAATTTTATGTTTGCATATAAGGGTTTTCACTCTGATTTCTGTCTTTCTCCTGGATCCCTATGACTTGGCAGTAGGTGAAATGGAAAGCTTGTAAATTACCTCTAGATGTGTGTCTGTCTGTGTGTGAGACAGCTATGGAAAGCTTGTAAATTACCTCTAGATGTGTGTCTGTCTGTGTGTGAGAGAGCTATACACTGGCATCCCAGACAAGATCAGTTGTCTACCTTAAAAGCTGTTAACTGCTGTAATAAACTGCAGATGTCCCACAATAATTAGGATAACAGAGATATGAAAGGCATGAATAAGTTGATGTAGTGTAAAATAGAAGTGTGATTTTTCGCAGTCCAGATTTTGTAACAATCACCTTGTCATGGAAAATAGTACTTTATGGAAAAAATCATCTCTTAATTTTAAGCCTATACAGTATTCATAATTTGCTGTCTGGAGAGAAAAAGAAGAATGGCAAACTATAAAGTACAGTCGCAGTCTGCTTTTAATGCTTTAATTGTTTGGGCTTGTACCATACATTGGTGCAATACATAGTATGCAAGTGAATACCTCTAAATTATCTGTCCACAAAGATAAGGACATTAGAAAAAACTATCAAATATAAGGTAGAACAGTTAAAGTTTTAAACATCAAATGCTCATATGAGCAAATGTTTTTTTCAGGTTGTAAATAGAGCAAATGCCATTATAAGTGAACACTGTTTTCAATGGAGTTTTTACTGTCAGTGTTTTGTATGGGATCATAGTGTAGTGGAGAAAGGGAATTTACCCTTACCCCACTGTTGTGCAATCTCAGAGTTGATATATATAATTAACAGGGGGTTATGAGGGTGCAGAGGGTTCAAATGAATTGAAAGGGATTAAACTGATCAGTCACAGCATGAAGTTATGGGAAAGAGTAGTGGAAGCAAGGTTAAGAAGGGACGTGAAGATTTAGTGATCAGCAGTATGGTTTCATGCTGGGAAAGAGCACTACAGATGCGATCTTTGCTTTGAGAGTGTTGATGGACAAGTACAGAGAATGTCAGAAGGAGTTGCATTGTATTTTTGTAGACTTAGAGAAAGCATATGACAGGGTGCCTAGAGAGGAGTTGTGGTATTGTATGAGGAAGTCAGAAGTGTCAGAAAAGTATGTAAGAGTGGTACAGGATATGTATGAGGGTAGTGTGACAGCAGTGAGGTCTGCGGTGGGAGTGACAGATGCGTTTAAGGTGGAGGTGGGGTTACATCAAGGATCAGCTCTGAGCCCTTTCTTATCTGCAATGGTGATGGACAGGTTGACAGACGAGATCAGACAGGAGTCCCCGTGGACTATGATGTTTGCAGATGACATTGTGATCTGTAGTGAGAGTAGGGAACAGGTGGAGGAGACCATGGAAAGATGGAGATATGCTCTAGAGAGAAGAGGAATGAAGGTCAGCAGGACTAAGGCAGAATATATGTGTGTGAATGAGAGGGAGGATAGAGGAATGGTGAGGATGCAAGGAGTAGAGGTGGCAAAGGTGGATGAGTTTAAATACTTGGGGTCAATAGTTCAGAGTAACGGTGAGTGTGGAAGAGAGGTGAAGAAGAGAGTACAGGCAGGATGGAGTGGGTCGAGAAGAGTGTCAGGAGTGATTTGTGACAGAAGAGTACCTGTAAGAGTGAAAGGGAAGGTCTACAAGAGGGTAGTGAGACCAGCTATGTTATATGGGTTGGAGACAGTGGCATTGACAAAAAGGCAGGAGTTTGAGCTGGATGTGGTAGAATTAAAGATGTTAAGATTTGCACTGGGTGTGATGAGGGTGGACAGGATTAGGAATAAGTATATTAGAGGGTCAGCCCAGGTTGGAAGGTTTGGAGACAAAGCCAGAGAGACCTGATTACATTGGTTTGGACATGTGCTGAGGAGGGATGCTGAGTATATTGAGAAAAAGATGCTAAGGATGAAGCTACCAGGTAACAGGAAAAGAGGAAGGCTTAAGATAACGTTTATGGATGTGGTGAGAGAGGACATGCAGGTGGTTGGTGTGAGAGAGCAAGATGCAGAGGACAGGAAGAAATGGAAACAGGTGATCTGCTGTGGTGACCCCTAACGGGAACAGCCGAAAAAAGATGATGATGATGAGGGTGCAGAGGGTCTTGCCCCCTGCAAAATAATAATGTTTAATTTTTGATGTTTTTGATCATTTTAGATTCAGTCTAAAATTATTGTTATTTTGATGGATGTCATTTTGAGTATTCATTGTTTAATAATAAGCAAGCAGAACAGCTCTGTCATCTTGTTAGAGACATGACAGTGAATACAATACGATTATTGCTTTCCATTAGTGCAGTCAGCAGTAAAACAGTTATGATGATATTATAGCGCACTGCTTTAGGCTTTTGATTCCAGCAACGTCATCCGCCTTATAATGTACTTGCATTGTCTTTACTTAGTTGTTTTCCATACATCCGTTATGCAAACAACCATTCAGAAGCTTGTGTCTGTGAGAAAAGGGGCTTCACCCATTGGTCCTAATCTCCATTTTATCCAGTTCATTTGCCGACTCTTACCAAATGTAAATAAAATGTATATGCTTCATTTGAACCCGCAATCCTACTTCATCTTATCTGCCTGCGCTTCACACGAGGGCTAATTGCACATTGTAGATATCCTAAAAATCTTGGTGATAGATTTATTTATTACAATTTGAGCAAGTAAGTACTACTGCACAATGTCAATTTATAAAGTCAAAGAAAAAAAAATGCACCACAACCAGGGATAAAAGGAAGTACATATAGTGAGAGTGGTTTACCTTAATAACATACTTTCCAGGACATACAAAGCAAGTTGGTGACTGTTGATACTTCGTAGCTGCTAGTGTTATGATTTCACTCATATGCATGCTTTAGTTAATGAAAAGCGTAACTCAGATTTATTTTATTTATTTATTTTTTTTACTATTTTTTTGACTGGATAAGTGGACTGGTCCATTGACCCTTTTCAGCCATGACCCCAAGCTCAAAGAGCAAAAAATATATCATGGTCTTTCAATCAACAATATTATATACAAAATGAGTTGTTGTTGTGTCTTTCAGCTTATACCGGTTAGGGGTCGCCACAGCGGAACTCCGGTCCGCTAATGTTTGGTAGTGGATTTTTACGTGCCGAGTTACCAGCCCTGACGCACAACCTTCAATGAAGGCATGCCCATTCACGCATGCCTCCACACAGAAGACGCTCTAACTGAGAATCGAACAGGACAACGTCTTGCTGTGGGGCGACAGCGCTACCGCATCACCATTACCGCGGGTTGATATACAAAATGAGTACATAGGAAAATTCAAAACACAGTAAGACTGAATGCAGATAGAGTAACATTAAGATTAACAGCCTCTTTCAAGGATGACTGAAGTTTCAAAGGTTTCCTGATACCTTAGTCCACCATAATTCAGCAGGTAGATTATTATCGAATGTGAGCTTCCACTGAGGTTTATCTCATCCTGCTATGGTATGGCATATAGGGAAGGTTGGGAAAGGAGAATGCATATTTATTGTTATTTTTCTGTTCATGATTATTTGAAGACTCAGCAGCCAAAGCAGTAGTTTACCAGTGAAATAAGAGTTATGCAAACATTCTGTTTTACACTCTTTGCAAAACTGGTTATGTTACAGCCTCTGTATACCCACTTTTTTCTAAAAGTGTTCTTATTGTCGTGTACCTTGCATAAAATGCTTGGTCTTTAGTTTTTAGTCTAGAAATACTCAAAAACTGTCAATTTTCAATTCTATTTTAATATGCTAAGGATATATGCTAGTTATGTATAAGTAAATATTCTTTGTATCCTTCTTGTTATATATTTCTGTATCAAAACCATCTTGGTATCCTTATAAATACTAGTATTCAAGAAGTTTATTTCATTTTCTGGGAAACTAAATGTAAACCATAGACTGGAGCTACTGTAGATCTTTTAGCATAATATATAAAATACTTGTCTAAGCTGCATATCACTAATCCATAAAATAAAAATATCACAATAATAAAAAGAAAACGTAATGCTGTATTACATCAATATTCTGAAGCCTTAACCTTTTTAGTTTCCTTTCCCCTGTCCCAGGAAAGAATTAGCATAAGTGGTAGTCGTAGTTACTACCATTATCATGTCTTATACTTGGTTATACACTAGCTCTGGAGTAGAAATAAAATATTGTTGATTAAAATCTATTTATTAACATGTATATTATATCAAACATCAGTAGTATCTGCTCTTTTCTGTGGGATATCATAGTATAGTGTCACTGTATAGCAATGGTTATACATGCTCTTTACTTGAACAAAAAAAAAAAGATCACCTGACTCTTATGTATGAAAATCATTTGATAACATGTGACTTCAGAAAATGCTTAGCACATTTTTGTTACTGGCTATGCATTCATACCCTATAATAATAATAATAATAATAATAATAATAATAATAATAATAATAATACAAACTATTAGGATCATGAATCTCACTTTTGTAAATCATTACCTAGGATTTTAAATGTCCTTTTTTAAGAAATTGTGTATTATCTCTGTATCTTTCACTGTTCTACTACTTTATTTACTTTTATGTAACTATTGTAAAATTGTCTATATCCTGTGGAGCTTTTCTCCCCAGGCCAACACTGAAAATGGGCTCTTACAGGCCCAGTGGACTATCTCGGTCATCAAATTGTAATAAAATAAAATAAAATAAATAAAATATACTAGGAAAGTTTCTTTCTGCTTTTTATGAATCTTGGGTTTATCAACCAAAAAGTCACATTATATTTATCTACATAAAAGTGTAGACATTCTCTGTCATTTCTATATACATTATTCAGTACCTTTAAGTCACTTACTGAAACATTCATTTTTAGCTTCTGGTTCAACTGGTTCAATGTAATGTCCCTAGTCACAACTCCTGAAATTCTCAAGCCCTGATATTTTTATTTGCATTTATTGACTACACAGGGGTACTGCAGTTGCGGAAGTCATATTTTCAAATTTGTGGAGTTTTTCTCTTTTCCTTGCAACTGGGCAGCCCTTGACTCAGTATATTTAAGTAAGTGGGCATGGCTCCTGCATGGGGGGAGGAAGGGTAGTAGGGTGGTTTCTCCTCCAGCAAATCTCTTTGTTACTTCTGTCACCCACAGTTTCAGCGGTATTTTTCAATGAGTTTCACTCAATCATTTTACTCCTTTCACTTTTCATGGTGAATCATTAGAATACATTTGTAAAAGGTTTTATTATATAAAGGTGTTTCATTTCCTTGTGTAAACTCTAAAATATCTTGATATAATAAATCCACAACCTCTCATGGAAACAATGATTTTCGAGGCCATGCCAAACAGTTGTTCCATATAATTATGGGGAAATCATTTCTGCTTCTCGCAAGAATCTTATTTTTTGCAAGATGCATATCTAAAAAAATAAATAATGTAATCTAAGTTTTTACCCTCTGTCAACATCTTCTGAGCATCTTTACTGTTTGTTGTAAATAAAACAAATGTGAAACACAAGCTAATTGATGTAAAGTATGGAGACATTGCATGGTAACAGGAAAAGCAACGCAATAATCTCAGAGCAACGTTTTCCTCAGCAGATAAAATCAAAAGCTAAGAATGCTGTGTGAAGTTGCAAATGAGTGGAAGAAAAAACTCAAACTGTCACACAAAAGTGATAAATTTCACCATGTATGAGTGTTTATGTACTGCCTCTAAAAGCCTTAATGTAAGAAAATAACTTGTTTTACCCCATCACCTCAATTAAATTAAAAGATGGTTAGAGCGATATGTAAAATGGTCCTTGTTTGTTCCCCATTATTGTTTTCTTCCTAACTCTTGAGATATGGACTTGTATTCACGCCCCACATAGTGGTAATGTGCAAAGATTGGCATTATATCAATATGCAAATGTAGTCAGTCGATGTTACTCTTACTGACTCACAAATGCACAGATCTATTTGATAAACATGCCTACCTAAGGCAAAAGCATAGCTACCTGCAGATGAGCTTTATGTGATGAGAATGGGGGGGATCAATTATGTGCATAAGGTGCCATGCACATTGCTGTATTAATGCGATTCATACAGAAAAAAATAAAAGGGCCTCATTTGCATACAAAATGCATAAAGGACCTTAGATTTAAATTAATAAGTTTAATATTTGGGATTACTTGAGTCAGGTGGCAAATTAGTTATGGGAACCAGAGACTTAATAAACTCCAAAAGATCTTGATATAATAAATCCACAACCAATCATGGAGACAATGATTTTCGAGACCATGCTAAACAGTTGTTCCATATAATTAGGGGGAAATAATTTCTGCTTCTCACTAGAATCATATTTCTTTGCAAAATGCATACCTAGCTATACATGGGAAAGAACTATGTAAAATACACTTGGATATAGAATTATTTGTCTTAAACTAAGCATTTTATTACTCAAGGGAAACATACATTTTTAAGTGTAGGGATTGCATTTGAAGAGACATACACATTTTTTGAATGTTGGGGGGAGTAAAAGAGTATGAAGCTATAAATAAGAAATGAGCATCTCTGGCATCATTCCTAGTGACTTTAGAACAGTGGCTAAGCAGTTAGTAAGTTCAATAATCTGCAGATAGTGTTATAATTTTTGTAATTCTGGTCACATATTTGCTTATTTCCATGGTGCTGAGTTTAGATACAGTTGTGTGGAGAGATGTGCTATTCTGTATTATGCATTGCACTTATCCCAAGGCTCTTCCAAGGGCAGTGGAGGACGTAGCTGTCATTTATTTTTAAACTATTGTACCCTATAAATGCCATACCACAAAGGCCTAAGTAAAACCCCCTAGACCAGTGGGATAGTTTCTGCTTTTTTTTTTGTTTACATACTTGTTGTGCACCAGTGCCATATTGCTCAATACTAAGTATGTAAAATAGCTAAAAAACTGTATACTGATTGTTGAATATAGCCTGCTTCAAGTTCTAAAATGCATACTCAGTACAATAAGATAGAAAGTTGAAGTAAACTTAGAAAAATACCAAAATATTCCAAGATAATTTTGTTAATATAAAGCTTAATTCACCATGGGTAGCGCAGTTTATATATATAGTTTAATGACAAGTAATTTGTTCTTTGGTTGGTATTTTATATAGTGGGTTGGGAAGAGGACTTTGCTTGATGTATATCTGAGTTTGATTCTCGCAACCTACCACTTTACACTTTGACTGGACGTGGTCTGAATTAGACCACTGCTCCCAATTCAACACTACAGGTGTCCATTTGGGTCTAAAGTAGCACACACCGCAGCTTACATATTAAGAAAGATTAAAGTAAGCACTTACATAAAGGAAGCTCTTTACATATTGCTTTTGAATATGTTTAATTATATTCTTTGTTTACCAAGTAAATTAACTAAGAATAAATAATTATTTTCAAATGCAGTTCAGGAACACTGATTAGCAAATGTCTTCTAAATCATATCGTTTGAAAGCCATAAGTGACAGTTGTTTTCAGTTCATAGCATGTCTCCACATTCCAAACTGCTGGCTATAATATGTAAATAAGATATGTGGAAATACTGATTGAGTCCATTTAATGAACAGCCCACTTTCTAGAACAGTAAATCTAGTACAGTGGGACCTGTCCTCATTCCTAACAAGTTGTATCAAATCATTCTACAACATGACTTGAATCTAGGCATTCATAAAATATTTTATTTATCTGCATGTGTAAATAAAGATATACATGTAAATGTATAAATACTAAACTCATGTAATGTACTAAATGAAGGGATAACAAGAGTGATTTCCTCAACTAATGCTCTGGCAGATGAAAAAGCTTTTGACCTTGTATTATGTGCCATTCTTCCATAATTGCAACACTGTTGTGTGGGCCTCTGTGTGTGAACAACAAGGTAAGTGTCATGGTTTGCATTAATCAGCTGACATCCTAAAAAAAGAATCACATCATCAATGTTGCTTCAGAAAAACGTTTTGCTTCAGAATAACTTCAATAATAAGTATGAATAAATGGAAAACCAATGAACATAGTAACTACACCCAGAATCTGAGAAGTCTAATGTCTCATGTATTTTAAGGCATATTTGCAACTGCTTGAAGCTCTGGTGAATAAGTAACTGCCGATCGCACATTTTAGTGTGAAGGTTATTTTTACCATGATGTGTTGTATTGTATGAGTCATCCATATACCTTTTGGGGGATTTTTCCTCTTTTCAATAGTGTAGTGTAACAGTAGAGTTGGTATAAATAATTTAGCATTGTTGGGTGGAGCTCCTCACATGTTGGTACAGGAGGGGGCATGCCCCCTGTCAAACAAATACTTTTTTTTGTTTGTTTGCATTTTTATTTTTTTTCAAATTATCACTTGCAATGTTTATTTTTTGGAAACCACTGATTCATTGGAACATGATTTGATCATTCATAGGTAAGCTATATTGTCAAGCATCATGTAGAAAATAGTGCCGTACGGCTGTACAAATCACATAGCAACTTATGGCAAGATGTTCAGTGTCTTGAATGAGGAATAGGAGAAATAAATGACAATTTGTCAGGGGGATATAGTTTGCCATATACATGTCATTTTAATTCTGTAATTCTGTTTTATATATTGGTTATAGATCTATCTGTCTGTACTTATGTTTGTATGCCTGTTTGTTCACTTGTTTGGCAAAAAGCAGAGTTAGTAGCAGTAGACCTTTATATGTCACTGGGCTACAGAAGCCCGTTCTTACTAACTTAAGGTCTACAAACTGTCATAACTATGCTATCCCACCAGAACCCCACATTAATTCAAACCTCTAGTTGTGCTTTAGTTACAGATTAATATGGGCTGCATCACGTTTTCTGAATTATATAAACTATGTCACTGTGTCAATCAGAAAATAACAAAACTGTCAGTGATACAGAAAGAGAAATCCCTGCCTTAGCTGGACTTAATATGAAGCAGAAATAAATCTTTAATAAATGTAACTGTATCATACAGCATTAATTTGCATTCATTAAGAAACTGGTTTAACATTAATGAGCTTTGTTTTGGAATAGCTGTGTATATACAAGAATCTGATATATCAACTGCATAATTTCAAAAGTACCCAAAACTACGTGTGTGTGTGTGTGTGTGTGTGTGTGTGTGTGTGTGTGTGTGTGTGTGTGTGTGTGTGTGTGTGTGTGTGTGTGTGTGTGTGTGCGTGTGTGTGTGTGTGTGTATACATATATATATATATATATATATATATATATATATATATATATATATATATATATATATATATATATATATATATATATATATATATGTGTGTGTGTGTAGATAATATATGTATGTGTGTATGTATACATATATATATATATATATATATATATATATATGTATATGTGTGTGCGTGTGCGTGTGCGTGTATGTATATATATATATATATATATATATATATATATATATATAGATAGATATATATATATATATATATATATATATATATATAGATAGATAGATAGATAGATAGATAAGAAATGTATTTTGAAAATAACATTAAATGTACTTCTGTCCCAAAGCATTTTCATTGAATCATAGGTCATAGGAATTACAAGACAAATGAGTGCCAAGGCCATCTTTGCCTTGCCAACACCCATCTTTAGGTCTTGCCTCTCTTTGCAAGGAGGGCCAGACCAGTCATAACAGGGTGAATTTATGAACACCTCATCTAGTTGTCCAGCTACCTTTTAAAGGCAGTGTGTTTAATGTGGAGAGGGAATTTGCTCCAGAGAGGGGTAGACACCGTGTAACAAACCTATCCGTCCTCTAGCCTCCTGTTGTCCTACTCCTCTATTTGTTGGACTAGATTTAGATCTCCAGCTCTTGTGTTAGCTGGACTGTTTGATTTATTGAGTTATTGGAGTTCTTGGGCTTCTAGCCCAGCAAGCAAGATGCAGGTGTCCCTTAAGGAATCTACATGAAACTAAATATAAGGATAAATTCCTCAGTATTTTGGACCCTTGATCTTTTTATTTACAAACATCAGGGGTATTTCTAATTCCTTGATATGGTTAGTAAGATACATCCCAAAGGGGGCATCATATTCAGTGATGGGTCTAAGTGGAATAAAAGGAGGTAAGGACTTCTTTTGATATGGACAAAATAAATGTTTGCTATGAACTGTGCAAGGAAAAGGATTTCCTAATCTCCATTGTAATGTGATGAGCAAATGTAGGGGAGCCGTCCATCCATGTGCCCTGTTATCTAATGACCTTTTCATTTTAAGTGATATGTTATCTGTACTGTAGCAGGAGTTAGGGGATGTTTACCAAATGCTACAATGTTGCACTTTTTGGCATCAAGCTTGACCCTAATTTTAGTACACCAGCTACTGACAAGTGTAAGTTTGTACTGGAGTGCATGTATGTAAGAGAGGAACTTAACAACAACTCCCAGCTTACACACATCGCAGGCTTTGTTTGCCAAATATCCCCATTTGATAAGAGGAGATCTGAGAAGTAGATGCTGAACAGCAGTTCCCAGCACAGAGGATGAGCCCACTACTCTTACTGTGTAGGTCCTGTCTGTAAGGCATCTGGTTACTCACCTAACCACATACCGCTCAATTTGGAACTCCTTCAACTTGCTTATTATATTTGCATGTGGTATTTTATCAAATGCCTTACCAAGGTCAAGGTAAGCTGCGTGGACAGCTTGTCCACAGTCAACAGCCTGATTGGCCCTCTCAAAGAAGCTTACAAGATTCATAATGGGGGGGGGGTGTCAAGCCTGTTAAGATTTGTGATATCATAGTTAATTAGGTCACTTATGATACATTCCATGGCTTTGCACATATGACTCAATAGGCTGATGGGTCTGTAATTTCTGAGGTGTTTGCTGGGGCCTTCTTTGCTGAGTGGCTTCGCAACAACTGTGTGTCATTCTCATGAGACAAAGCCAGTTGCAACACACTCAGGTTATGAAGGCTGAGGAGTATGTTTAATAATGCTTGCTTGATGCTGTTAATTGGACAACCAGGTATGCTGTAAGGCCACATGGATGCAATATTATTCATTTTGGAAATTGCCTTCATTACATGACCTTTCATGATGGTCAGTGTCTTGATTGAATCAGGAATAAGTGGGTTTGAAATAGATATTTCCAGACTGAAGTTGGCACTGAATTTATTAGCCAGGTGAAGTGCATGGGCATAGCCATGAGCTAGTGAGAAATTCTTTGAAAGAGGACTTAAATACATGGAGGATAGATAAAGTTCTGGTTGAACTTGGGAGAGAGCTCCATAGATGGGATATGCAGTGTGATTATAAACGTTATACTTTTTTTTTGGTTTGTAGATTTCAAGCAGGTTTTTGTCTTCATTTGTTTGTCTTGTCTTAATGACTAACATGTGAATGAGCATACTTCATAAACAAACAGTAATAACTTAGTGACACCTGCACCAGACTTACCCTACTAACCGATACATGGTGGTTTTGTGTTTAAAGAGAAGACTGACTCCGTATGTAACACCTGTAAGTAGAAGACTGGAGTATCCCTACAATGGTGAAGAAAAGCTGCTTCAAAAATGTCTTAAGCTACTGCAAAGTAGTATGAAACATGGACATTGAGGAAACAGTTGGTATTCAAACATGAGAGACAAAGACGTTAGTGACATGTGAGGTGCCATTTTAAAAATGATCCATTTGCTTTACACCATCAAACCATGTGGACATATTTTAAGAGTAACCAATCAGAGTTTTGTGTGTCCATGTTTGGAATCTTAAAGCAGTATAGTGCCTGTCAGCCAGTCATTTATTTATTTATTTTATTTGTTTAACATTTGTTAACTGGAAAAGTCCGACTTGTAACGAAGCAAATTTTTAGCAGAGGCCCAGGGAGAAAAGCTCCATACGCATGTCTTTGTAACATGGGAGGAAACTGGAGCACCTGGAGGAAACCTACATGAACGCAGGGAGGACATGCAGACTCCACACAGAAGGCACTCCAGCCGATAATCGAACTGGAGAACCTCTTGCTGTGAGACAACAATGCTACCTCTGCACCACTGCGCCATCTGATTTATGTTATGTCCTAGTTATGTAGCAGGAAGACAAAAATCAGACTAAAATCAGCCAGCAGTTCTCTAAGTAGTTAAAAGTGCGTGATGACTTCAGTCTGTGCTGACAAGTCTGTGGACTAGCTACAAGGTACAAGAGCAAATAATGCCTGTCTGCAGCAGAGAGGGAAAGATATTGCAAAGAATAATTAGGAATAACTGTCAAACACTACTGGTGGAATGCAAGGAGTGCTCAGACTTGGCTATAGACCTATGTGGCATAGAAAATGTAGCCAATTTTATCATTTTCGAACAAAGAAGATGAAAATTGTATAAAACATTGTTTTTTAATGAGCAACTTTCCTCATCAAATTATTTTTACTCGGAGAGCTGTACCTCTTGTAGTCCTGCTGAGTTTTTATAATCCACACTGGAATTTCACTGCACCACAGGATAAGAATAAAATGATCTTGCAGTGACCATTTCATTTGGCCAAATTGCTGGTTTCAGTGCCATTTCCTGGTTCAGCCAAACTGCAGTTTCCTAGCCATCTTACTAGCTTGAGTGATAAGAAAGCTTCAAAGTCTAACAGTAACATTTTATTGATATATTGGCAGTAATCCATTAAACCTTTACAAATAATCAGTCAGAAATAGCCACTGCAGTCAGTTAAAGCATTAGTTTTCCAATACATTAAAAATATTATTTCATGATGATTTATAACTTTCACTGAGACTTTAAACCTTATTCACCTTTTTCAAATCAGTCACTACTGTAAAATTTCATACCACACACACATACAAATATATACACTGGTGCTTACAGCTTAATTGGCCTGTGATTTTACCCCATTCAGGTCTGGTTACTAAACTAAATCATAAAGACAACTGTTTTATTATCTTCATTTGTTAACAAAGCAAATTAACTAATCCTTTCAAGTCTTTTTATCCAGAATCTGCAATACAACCACATGGTACATTTAATATAAAAAACAATCTGAAATAATGAGTCAACAGACATGCCTTTGAATTATGGAAGGATATTAAAATATAAAGAAAAAAATACATGAAAGCAAGAAAAACATCTAAACTTTAATCAGACAAGCAGTAGTCAAAATTGAATATGTAACACTGGAAAAGTGTAGAAGGTTTTTCATATCTCTCAAACTCAGAGAGCAAGAATTCTAGACAAAACCAAAATAATGGGAGGACACAGGCCTAAAATCAGAGACAGAGTTTAAATATTGCTATTATAAAATCAGAAAGCTGCTAGGATGACAGGGTTTGCATTATCATACATTTTGTAAAGGATATTAAGTCTAAAACTCAAAAGCCTGCCTTTATTTAACAATTTCAATTCCCAATGATGTGCAAGGAAATCCTAAATTTCATGAGAACAGGCAAAGAATATCTATTAAAAATCTGTATAGTTGAAGGCTATGGCTCTATTAACCATTGTACTAACATGTTTAAAGCCAAATAAAAATATTTGTTTACCATGAAAAACTCACCACTCCAAAGGTCGAGTCTGGCTGTGCAAATCCAGCATGTTGACAGTTGGAATGTAGAATACCAGCATTACCAACTATCCGAACACCAGCATTACCAGCTATCTGAACTTCGAAAAATAAACCAACACTGAAACTTAGAATAAACCACAAATCCGCTAGTGAAATAACCAAAAAGCCAAAAGAAAGCCAAAAATTTAGCACTTTCATCCACAATTTAATACGTGAACTTCCTCAGAAACAATTCATTATAACCACCAGTTCCTTAAATACATCACAATACAGGAAATGACATCACATCAATCCAAATTGTTAAAACAATATTTTCTGAAAATAATGTAAAAATAAAATGAAATGAAATAAGATAAAATGCACATACTTATAAACACAATATATTGTGATCATAACTATACTATACATACATTGTATGTGTAGGTACACACACACACACACACACACACACACACACACACACACACACACACACACGTATCTATGTGTACACACACACACAGAAAAACATATACATAATTCAAAGTGTTTTTTAATGTATAGGTAGGCATTTGTACATATATGCATGTGCATATATATATATATATTTTTATGTATATGTTTTTCTGTGTGTGTGTGTACACATAGATACGTGTGTGTGTGTGTGTGTGTGTGTGTGTGTGTGTGTGTGTGTGTGTGTATGTACCTACACATACAATGTATGTATAGTATAGTTATGATCACAATATATTGTGTTTATAAGTATGTGCATTTTATCTAATTTCATTTCATTTCATTTTATTTTTACATTATTTTCAGAAAATATTGTTTTAACAATTTAGATTGATGTGATGTCATTTCCTGTATTGTGATGTATTTAAGGAACTGGTGGTTATAATGAATTGTTTCTGAGGAAGTTCACGTATTAAATTGTGGATGAAAGCGCTAAATTTTTGGCTTTCTTTCAACTATCCGAACTTGCTACTCTTGCAGAACCAGGTTAGTGCTTGTTCCTAGGTCTGGAGCAATAGGTTGTTTTGGCATTCAGTGTTCTATATGTGTTGTGTATCCGAACTTGCTACTCTTCCAGAACCAGGTTAGTGCTTGTTCCTAGGTCTGGAGCAATAGGTTGTTTTGGCGTTCAATGTTATGTTTGTGCATGTTGATATTTGGCATGACGACATTTGAGTAAAGGTTGCAGTGATATGTACACTCAACCTTTGAGAAGGCAAGATTTTAATAGTAAACCAAAAATATTATAGGGTGTATATGAATATAAACTGGCATCAGGCTGATAAAGTGGAAATAATGTTTAGTGTTCCTTTGATTATCTCCAGCATTAATAACAATATGATTGATATACATGCAAGCACAATTTTTTAGCAGTGGTGTGCTGAGCTGTTTACTGTTCTGTGGGTAATTTTATTTGCCTTCTGTCCACTGCTTAGTTATCCCCACTCTCTTCTCATAAATACACATGCGTACACACACACAGATACACACACATATACAGGCATACACCAATGGTTATAATCACAATGATTACTATATCAGTTACTATTCTGATGCAAAAAAAATTTTATCTTCCGATTTTAGAATACCATATATGAATGGATTTAAGTGAAGAAGTCATTAGTAATGGTATTTTAGTTACTTGATATAGGGAAAGCTGGCATTTAATGAATTCTCTTCTGGAATGCATTTTCCTCAATCCTACCTCCTTGAGCTAGGAAATCTCCAAATGGTTCTGCACATATCTGATGACTGCAGTATTACATGTATACTTACAATGACTGCAGTACTATATGTGTACATACAGTGACTGCAGTACTGCATGCATACTTACAGTGACTGCAGTACTGCATGTATACTTATACAGTGACTGCAGTACTGCATGTATACTTACAGTGACTGCAGTACTAAATGTATACTTACAGTGACTGCAGTACTGCACATATACTTACAGTGACTGCAGTACTACATGTATACTTACAATGACTGCAGTACTACATGTATACTTACTATGACTGCAGTACTATATGTGTACATACAGTGACTGCAGTACTGCATGTATACTTACAGTGACTGAAGTACTACATATATACTTACAAATGACTGCAGTACTACATGTATACTTACAATGACTGCAGTACTACATGTATACTTACAGTGACTGCAGTACTACATGTATACTTACAATGACTACAGTACTACATGTATACTTACAATGACTGCAGTACTATAAGTATACATACAGTTGCTTCCTGTTTCTGTTTCTTCACTAGTTATTTAGCAATTTAGTTAGTATGTGTAAGTAAGAGAGGTATGGGAGGTTATGCCCCCTCCAGAAATGCTTGTTTTCCCTTTTCTGTGGTATGATTTGTACCTTTGATGGGTGTATTGTGTAACAGGCCTAACTTATCCCGTTTGCTGTCAGTGGCTTATGCTTCACCCTGTCATAAGAGGACCTGCTGATGTGTATCAGTTTTCTCATGTTTGTCTCTGTCCTCAGTTACCTAGTTATCCAGTGAGCAGTAAACATTAAAACAACGTCTGTGCTATATGGCCATTTTTCTGCAGCATAACAATACAAGTAGAAGAAAATGAAAGAAATAAAAGTTATACTTCATCCACTGTTGTTCATCTTTTATCACTTGTAAGCATGGGCTGAACATAGAGTGATTAACACTTTGGTAGTATTGTGAGGTAACATAAATGCTAGTAATAATTATTCACTCTTATTCCTTTCAGTCCCTAGTTATCCCACCAGGCCTGCAAATAAAACCCCCATGTTTATAACCTTCAGCAGGTAGTTTTCTATCAGAACAGTGCTGCACAAGTCAGGAATCATTATTCTAGTGTAAAAGCACAACTGCATCTATTTTTTTGTATCTTTTTGTAAGTCTACCATAGTGAGCTCAGTATATGACTGCAGTGCACTCTAGCTGTCTAGTCCAGCAGGGTGATAACAGCTTGGGTAACTTTTCCCATGTGACCACTGTCATGTATTTAGAAGTCATGATTATTTTCACTGCAAGGGTAAGCATACATATAGTTCATAATTTGCTTATTACCTGTCGCAGATCCTGCCACAAATTCAAGACTGTCAACTCGCCGTCTATTCTGCACTCACTGTTAATTAAATATTGTAAAGTCTAGCTCTTTCTGTCATATAATTTCCCTTAAATAAAATTTCAGATCAATAGTAACTAATGAACTCACACTGAGTCTGTAACTGAGAAATACAAAAATTGATGGAAAAGAAGAAGAGGGTGCTAAGCAAAAAGGCAGTAAGTTTTTTTCTTAATAAGCTTAAAATATTGAATAATAGCAATAGTGCTGCAAAGTATTCATCAGAAATGAATGGGTAGGAAACCCTGAAGTCAAAGGAAGTTGTGGTGAGGCTGGTATTAGCAAAAATATATGAGTTTTGAAAGATGAATACACGAATTAAAATCTGTAGTGTCAGTAAACTCACAAACTTCAGGTCATTTTATAGTACTTTACCTAAAGACAATGTATTATGGTGAGAAGATTTTTAATTGAAGGTGTTAGTTTCAGGTAATGTGGAATATATTATAGGTTCATAGGTTCATACTAGGCCATCTGCCCTAGGGCATTTATAAGCCTAGCCAGAGTGTGTTTGACTTTTGCCACCCATTTTAAATTAATTTTGCTATGCCCTTTTTCGAGGTTAGTATACTGTGCCTCTGTCTAACAGTGACACGAAGTGATACCCGGGGTAAACCTATGATCTCCCATCCACTCATCAAGATTCCTCTTGAAGAGAGTCAGTAAGAGACTCTGCCTAACCTGGACTGGGATTTTATTCCAGAGTGAAGGGAGCCTCTGGGTTATGAATCTGTCCCTCCAGCATGTCCTATTTATTTCAGTGCTGAGGTTCAAGTCTCTCGAGCGCGTAGCTTGATGGGATTTGGATTTTCTGAGGTGCAGCATGTCCATTAATTCCGGGTTGGACATGGCTTTATATGTCAGGCACAGATTGCCTCTGAGCAGGCGGTATGCCACTGAGTAGAGCTGGAGTTTCTTTAACCGGGCAGCATATGGCATCTGTTTGAGCCCTTTGATCCTCTTGGTGAGGTACTTTTGGGGTCTTTCCAGTTGCTGCAGGTGTCTGGTAAGGTACATCCCAAAAGGGGCATTGTACTCAATTATGGGCCTGATGAGGGATGAGTAAAGAGGCACGATGACCTCCCCTGATCTAGATGTGAATCCCTTCATGATTAGGTGGGCTACATAAAATGTTTTTCTAACTACTTTGGCCACGTGGTTGTCAAATGAGAGATTGCTATCAACTTGGGTTCCCAGGGGTCCCCAGGTCCCTAATTACTTCTTCTGTACTTAATGGATTACCACCTATGTGGTAATTTCTGGGCACTTTGTTTTTGCCAAAGGGGATGACTATACACTTTTTGGAGTTTAGCTTGAGGCCATGGCTCTGGCACCAGTTGTCTGTTTCTATGAGGCCCTTTTGGAGGATGCTTGTGTCAGCTGGAGAGTCGATTATGGCGCCCAGTTTGCAGTCATCTGCGAACTTGGTCAGCCACAGTCCTTCCATGTTGGCCTGTATCTCCGAGAAATATATTCCAAACAAGAGAGGTCCCAGGACTGAGCCTTGTGGGATGCCACTTGTAACTGGTTTGGAGTCTGACATGGCTCTAACAATTCTAACCATGTATGTTCTGTCCTTGAGCCAATTTGCGACCCATCTAGTGACATAGGGGTTTAAATTTAAGCTGGTGAGCTTATCTATAATGCCCGAGTGGGGTATTGTATCGAAGGCTTTTGCGAGGTCCAGGTAGGCTGTGTCGACCACCTTCCCCTCGTCAATGGCCTTGGTGACTGCCTCAAAGAAATCGACCAGGTTTAAGAGGCAGGATCTGTCCTTAACAAAGCCGAACTTGGTAGGATCCAGTGTCTGTAGGTCCCCAATATCTTTATTTATGAGGTCCATGATGATCCTTTCCATAGCTTTGCAGACCAAGCTAGTCAGGCTTATGGGGCGATAGTTTCCAGGATCCGTTGAGGCACCGCCTTTGTGGAGAGGGACCACTGTTGCTGTACGCCACTCTTTGCGTACATATCCTGTAGTAAAGCTGAGATTGAACAGTAGTTTTATGTTTGGGTTTAGCTCTTCTTGGAGTTCATGTAGGACGCAGCCCGGGACACCGTCTGGTCCCATTGATGCTGTGTTTTTTGCTTTGGAGAGGGCGGCTCTTACCTGAGCATCTGAGATGTCAGGGGGGCAGCACTCTGCAGGGATAGATATTTGCCCTTTTGGTGGCGGAGTTTGCGCTGAACCTGTCAGCTAGGATGTTGGCAATGTCTGTGGGTTCGATGTATTTTTTGTCATTTTGGAGTAATTCTGAGCATATCTGGGAATTCCCACCCAGGTTCCTAACATAACTAAAGAAAGCCTTGTGATTATCCTTAGTGTCCTGTGCAATTTTTCTCTCGAAGCTGGCCTTAGACAATTTTATGAGTGCCCGTAGTTTTTTGCTAATACTGATCAGTGATGCCTTCCCTTTTTGGGATTTTGCTCTATCATGTAGTAGCTTCCTCCTTCTATTGTATAGTTTGTTTATGGCTGGGGTCCACCAGACAGGACGTCTGCCTTTGGAGGATTGGGTCTTGGTTTTATTTGGGATTGCATGATCCATGCATTCTTGAAGGTGTTCATAGAATGCATTTATAAAGGATTCTGTGGTCTGGGCCGTATTTTCCACAGGCTCGGGGGCTTTGAAGGATTCCACCTCGGTTTTGAGGAGTGTGAAATTTGCTTTAGAGAAGTTTTTCACTGTGGTTTTCTGGGCAGGGGGTGGGGTCGGGATGTGAATATCCAGTGAGATTAGTTTATGGTCTGATCTTACCAGTGAGGGATACACTTCTGGTATGGAGCATAGAGTCCCCATGTTGGTGATGATCAGATCCAGTATGTTTTCCCCTCTTGTGGGAGTGGTAACAAGTTGTTCCATAGCATTTGAGTTTATAAAGTCTAGGAACCTTTGGGCTAGGGTGTTGGAGCTAGAGTAATGCTCCCAGTCTATGTTTGGGTAGTTGAAGTCACCCAATA
Source organism: Protopterus annectens (assembly GCF_019279795.1). Lineage (NCBI taxonomy): Eukaryota > Metazoa > Chordata > Ceratodontiformes > Protopteridae > Protopterus > Protopterus annectens. The sequence continues at coordinate 288,114,534 of NC_056745.1, read as the reverse complement.
TAATGGTGTTTGGAGAGACCTTCATATTTTCCAGTGTTCTCAGGAAGGCCGAGTGAGTAGGGTTCCTGGGTTTGGGAGGGTGGTCTGTAGCAGGCTATAAACTGGAAGGCAGTTTTACCCACTGTTAGTTGCACATGGATAGTCTCTGATGCTTCGTGCTGTGCCACCAACCCGGAGGTGTGGGTATCTTTGACGAATATTGATACTCCCCCTCCTTTTGTGGTTCGGTCCAAGTTTTGGGGCCGAAAAGCATGGTATGAGGTATAACCTGGTAGTGCTGGGGGGCTCTCGGGAGCCTTGAACCAGGTTTCTGTTACTGCACAGATATCGATGTTCTCCATGCTAAGGAGAGTTTTGAGTGCGTGCATCTTGAGGTTTAGACTTCTGGCGTTGAGTAGCATTACTCTTAGCTTCTTATCCCTTGTGATACCTATGGAGGTGGGTTTGTCTTTTGAGCCTTGCCTAAAAAAGGCACTATGGGGGAAGCAAGAGCCTTTGCCAATATCCGAAAGCCCAGGGGTGACAGGTGCAAGCCATCCCTAGTGAAGCATCGTGGCTTGTCGAGCATGTCATCCCAGGCTGACAGGCATTGGATCCCCTTTGAATGACACCAATACTTAAGCCAATTGTTGAAATTGATCATTTTGTCTTCATATTGTGGCATCATTCTTGGTGAGGGTAAGATGCTACTCAAGGTCAGGGTCATACCGGCCTGGGCTACATGCTCAGAGAGCTCCTCTATGTCTCTTTTCATGTAGTCCAGGGAGGTACGTCTCAGGTCATTCACACCAGCATGGACAATGACCGAGTCATATTTGTACTTGCCTTGGAGTGACCAGAGTGCTTGTGTTATGTGGCGGATCCTAGCCCCCGACAGGCAGCTCACCATGACCTTCTCCTTGTTCAGCCTGGTGAGCAGGACGTCAGTGTGCCTGACGATAGAGTCACCTATTACAAGTGTATCAAATGTGTTGTTTAGCCTTAAGGGCTGTGACTGTTCAGCACACTGGCTTTGTGAGCTATGTGTTGCACGCGTTTTGTTTTGGGGTAATGGTTGCTTGGGTGTCTGCTTTGGAGGTCTCTGCTGCTTAGGCAGATTTTTATTGAATGCCTCCAAGTATGTTTTTTGTGTGTTTATGTGTTTGGTTTGCTGTCGTGGTAGGTCTATGTGAGACTGGAATTGTAATCAGTGTGGTTTCCTTCTCCTCCTGACTGGCTACGCCAGTACTGAGTTGAGAGAGCTTAGCCTCCAGTTTGGCTATATGGTTTCATCTCTCACATGTGTTGGAATTTGTTGGGAGGAGGAGAGGGTTGTCTGTGTACATGAGGCAGTTGTAACATTGCCTCAAGATTCCCAGATTCACCAGCTGGACTGGAGAGGAGATTGACAACTGAACTTTAGACATGCTAGAATAGTATTGGGAATTCCTTTATAATTGAAAAAAGGGCCAATGGGGAACAAGGTACTCAAGGGGAGTTTGTGAGGGTGTAGTGCTTTTAATTTTTTAGTGCTGACTTATATAATTGCTTTAGTGAGCAAGTGCCAGGTAACTTAAATGCAATGTGTTACAGGTAACTTAAAATGACAAACAGTAACTTTATTTCAAGTGAAACAAGGAAATAAGTACAGTAAGCAATGCAGATATCACTAGGGATACACAGAAGTGCTGAAAAGCCGCATTTAGGTGGAATTAGCATTTCAGGGAAATAACAAGCAAACAAACAACAAGCATACAAACAAAGCTAGATTCAGCAGGCCTGGATCTAGTCTATGCTACAGCAAACAAGGTGTACCAATTTCAGTAAGAAACAGTTCAAATATGCAGGCACTATAAGCCTTTAACCAGAAATTCCCTGCTCAGAAGGGCAGAGTCCAGCCTCTCCTCCCACAAGAGTGCAGACCACGAACCTTCTTAATGTAAAATAACTGGCCTGAAGCCCAAGTGCTTAAACCAGAACTAATACACTTTTAGAATAACAGACACTGAGCCCTCAATCAGCAGTTCCCAACTTAGAAGGATGTAAGCTACCTGTCCTGCCACCACAGTGCAGGCCACAAACCTTCCTAATGTAAAACAACTGGTCTGAAGCCCAAGTGCTTAATCCAAAATACTTAGAATGATAGCTACACTTTAATCAAGTTACTACCAAGCAGTAATAAATACAATTGAATACTTTAAAGAATGCCTGGATTAGTGCTCAAGTTATACAAACAAAGCTAGATTCAGCAGGCCTGGATCTAGTCTATGCTACAGCAAACAAGGTGTACCAATTTCAGTAAGCAGCAGTTCAAATATGCAGGCACTATAAGCCTTTAATCAGAAATTCCCAGCTCAGAAGGGCAGAGTCCAGCCTCTCCTCCCAAACCATCATAACACTGGCTGACTTAGGGAAGAAAGTTTATTGCTGAACTCTAAAATGGTTCACTTATGGGTAATAAGCAAGTCACTGATTTGAATGCAGATGTTACAGATGAAGAAAATGAAGATGAAGAAGAAATGTTAAGAGGTTTGAGGACAAAAACAATAATATAGATAGAGAGAGACTGGGGGACATTTGCACAAGCATTGCAGTCTCATGGCTTACTATTTCTCAGAAAGTCATTTTGATAACTTAAGTATACATTTAGGCTATGTTTAACGTTAATGCTATTGTTCTTGTAGGTATGTATGTACAAAGGAAACAATAAAGCCATTTTGCTGTGTTGCCATATAGAGCTGATACTGTCATTAGTGACAGCCTATGTCAGCTTGCATTGCAATGTTTTTATTAAAAAAATACTCATATATGCTTTTTGATATTCGTTAATCAAGTGAGTATTACACTGTAATTCAGAAGTTTTATAATGATAAAAGTTGCTATGAAGACCAATACACCGCATTCAAAACTCTAAGGAGACATGACTGGAAGAAATCCCACCAGCAAACAGATTTGCCGTTTTGTAAATGTCATCAGATTTATGAAGTGATGTGTAACATCTGCATTCAAATCAGTATGAAGTGATGTGTAACATCTGCATTCAAATCAGTATGAAGTGATGTGTAACATCTGCATTCAAATCAGTATGAAGTGATGTGTAACATCTGCATTCAAATCAGTGACTTGCTTATTACCCATAAGTCAACCATTTTAGAGTTCAGCCATAAACTAAGGCACTGTAATGCAGCTTCTTCTGAAAAGACTGGCCATGCAAAAGCACAGCATATTTCTTCTAAAAGTCTCATACAGTTCTTGAGTCTTCAAACCCATAATCCTATAACATAAAAAAATTACCTCAACATAAAGGTAGTCATTGTGTTTCCTTGACCTGACATGTAGTCGCATAGAGTGAACCACACTTTATGGAATATAGCATATCCACTGTACACAATTCAAACCTGTTAGCACCACAGTAATGACTTATTAATAATTTAAATTTTTCCCAACCCTGAATGCTCTTATGGGGGCAGACATGGTAACATGATCATACAGTTTTTGGAAAGCTACTTCTTGTCCATAATGCACTATGAGGGTGCATTGATTAGATTACAATGGCCTACTCTGTGTTGTCAGATCAGAAATACTGTCTATTTTGGGAAACCTCCATAAAACAGGTCATCGACCTTTTTTGCAGAGAGTCTTACATGTGCAATTCTTACATGTATACTATACCACCTATGCAAAGTTCTAGAAAAAGGATAAAGAAATAACTGAGAAATTACCCTTTATTAAAAGTGATATTTTGAGTTCTGTCTTTCTTCCCTAAGTCAGCCAGTGTTATTTTTTTTTGTTTGCAAAGATCAGCTAATTAGTGAAGCTGTTGTCTGTGGTTATCTGGCATATTCATCTTAATTCTGCGGAAGGTTTAACAAGTTTATTGCCCCATGAAGGAAAAGAATAAAGATTTTTGTAACAGAGCAGATTCAAAGAATTGTGAATTTTTAGCTAGAACTGCTTTATAACCTCAATGTGTGTGAAATAACAAAAAAGACCTACTTGTACCATACTGTGTTTGTTTTCATTAGCAGAGTACTTTCAGGTGCAATGGGCATCGTGATGCAGTAGCAGGAGAGATGAATTCCTAATGAAAGTAAGATATCATTCAGCCTCAGCATGGCATGAACTGAAAAAGCAGACTAGGATGGCAATGCCACAGAGTGGGAAGATTACTAGGTCATGTTTTTTTAATATGTGAACGTATGAGGAACATCCCCTAGGGAGAGAAAATACACTATGAGGAAAGGAAAGATTGCATTTAGGGTGTAGTTGTCCTTTAATATGATATAACACTTGCTGTGCTTTTCTTTAATCAAAAGTGCTGTAACAGTTCTTAAACATTAAATTTAAGGCAGATATTCTTCAAAATGGTTGCAATGAGACAATTCAAGTGACACAAAATTGCAGCAGTTTATATAGCTGACACAAAGCAATTGGTTCCCTTGGTCAGTTCTTGACTGTGGTGCCTCCTGTTCAAAAAATGCATTTCCTTCCTGTGACAAAATGGGTTTCTTCTGAAGTTTCCACTTCCAGTAATATTCCAGTAATATCCCAGTAGCATCCCAATAAGTGCAATGGAAATCATTTAAATTACCAATCGCTGTATGTATTGTGTGTGTGTGTGTGTCTTTGTGTCACTGTATATACATGCCCACTCATGTCTGCATGCAAGAACACAGTATGTGTCTGTGTGTGTTTCTGTGTGTGTACATGCGTGCGTGCATGAATGCCTGTGTGTGTGTGTGTGTGTGTGTGTGTGTGTGTGTGTGTGTGTGTGTGTGTGCGCGTGTGTGTCTGTGTGTGTGTGTCTATATGCCCTGTGCCGGAATCTCATTTAAGACAGGTTCTTTAACTAGAACCCATTACTTACTACAATAAACTCTGGGTTCTCTGGCATCCTAAATAAGATAAAATGTATATCAGAAGATGAATGCAAGATATAAATACAACTCCAGTCTTCTTTAACCTGAATGTTTAGTCACTGGGATAGCAACAAGAGTTTTTATGGAATGCAAAACCTTGTTAATCATTTATTAGGTGGCAGGTCTTGGTCTCCATACTTTTAGTGCTGTAACAAACTTCAGGGTACACTTGAGCCTAGCTAAAGAAACAACATGTACCAAACAGAAATAAATGTGATTCACACAACTGGAGTTTTACAATTGCTAAGCAAGCCATTACTATTTGAAGCTATTGGTACCACACATATAAAGAAAGGTACAACTCTCACTAAACAATATGGTTCTAATGACAATAAATTGATTGTTATTAAAATATTAAAATGCATACTTCTGTTGCAAATTAAAGTAAAATAATGGCGTTTGTTGCAGTTCATAAGCTTTAGTCATAATATCTATGCATTCCTTTAATTGTGTTAACCAACAAAATCACATTGAGTCAAGCACTTTACAGAGGTAACCCAGAGCTAAAAGCTCCAAAATACGACATTTTTACAATAGACAGCTGCCTAATGAATGCATGTGTTTAGAAGATGGAAGAATATGGCGATACCCATGAAAATAAAATGGGTGCTATTCATAGCCGTTAATCGAATGCTTTAAGGCTGTCCATGCTGTCTGCACATTTCAACAACAAAGCCGCATTCACAGAGGCCACTTATGCTATAATTTTGAGACTTATACACTGTCATTTTGACAATCAGGAGATACTTGATAGGTCCAGAGTTGACAGTGATATTGTAACAGTCTTAGGGAATATGTATGGTGCTAAGAGAGGCACTGGGGAGATGCATGAATTTCTATTCCTGTGGATATGAAGGTATGTATAGCCCACACTATACTAGGCACAGGAACCTTACAGAGACTGACTAGGGATATGTGTGGTATCTCACAAACAGGCTCCTGCCTTCAGGATACTGCAGCAGTTCCTGGATATATTCTTGGCATGTGTGTATCAGTACATCTATTTCCTGGTTTCACCTCCGGGCTATGCCCAGACTGTGCATGCCTTTTATGGACTGGCATGTCTCCCTGAGCTACTTGGTACATTAGATTGTACTGATGTTGCAATTAGGGCTCCATCTGGTCCACTGGGGGGGGGGCAGTCCCACAAAAGGAAGGGCTACCATTCCATCAAGTACCAGGTAGTGTGTGATACATAGGGGTGCATCACCAATGTCTCTGCCCAGCATCTTGGCAGGGCATACAACTCCCATATCTAACACACCAGCTCACTCCACCACCTCTTCCTGCATGGTAGGATGCTCAGTGATCATCTTGCTGATAAGTGAAAAAATATATTTTTTCTTTTTCATTTAAGTAGTTCTTCATGGTAAAATACATTGCTGAATACTAAACCACGTGTTCTTTCTTTGTCTCCTCCCCATATTTCTGTCTTTTTTTTTCTATCAGGTGATGCAGTATATCCATTGAAGCCATGGCTTGTGACACCAGTAAGAATCCAAGTGGAGCCTTAAAACAGAACTGCAACATAGCCCTGTCTCAGACTTGTATTGTAATCGAGAGGGTCTTTGGCCCCTTGAAGCACTGTTTTAGGTGCCTGGATGAGTCAGAGGGTGCCCTTTAATATGACCCTGATTCTGAATGCAGGACATTTTCTGCATGTTCCGTTCTGCACAACATGATCATGCGCTGGTCTAGTGGTGAAGTGACCAATGTCATCACTAAAGTTCCCAGTTCTACTCCTACTGTGAGTAATGGTGACCAGCCAGCAGCAGTAGTAAGGGACCCCTCCCATGTGTTAGACTTTGACACAGCTTATTGCTGCACAGGTAAAGCAGCATCTAGTCCAAAACTATAGCCCATGACATTCATGTTACTGTTTCTTTTCCTGTAAAAAAATCATGGAGTATATTTGATGCATGTTGTGATATCTGTGGTCTATGCTGTGTGGTGCATGGTATACTGTCACTGTTCTCCAGACATTCCTTCTCATTTTTGAATAATTATTTTTTTATTTCATAACACACTCATATTATTGTTTGTAAAAGGAATGCCTGAGTGCTGACTGACTCCTTTTCAGTGATTTCATAAGGCATCATATAATGAAGAGTCACATTTTTAACTGTTTTGCACAATATATTCTGCAGACTTGGTGGACCATATATATATATATATATATATATATATATATATATATATATATATATATATATATATTGAATGTTCTGAAAGCAGTAAAATTAGTAAAAAGTGTAAATTAGTATTTAATATGAGCTCATACCCTTGCAATTGAGAATGACAATGTATAATATTGCTTTTTATATTATGCAAGCTTTCTTCATTTTGAATTATGTTGTCCGTTAGGGTACTTCACATTAGATTATTTTATTTTGTCATACAGAATAATTTGTGGCTTCAGAGAAAAAAAAAAATCATCATTTATGCAGCAGTGAGGGTGAAGTGGGAGCAGTGTTTGTTTACATGTCAAGACGCTAATTTTAATCTTTAATTTTCTTATTAGTGTTTCCTTGAATACTTTTATATTATTATTTTAAGTTATATGTAGCTGTCCTCTGTAACAGTGGTAATACATAGAACATTAATAGTTTTAATGACTGCACTCTTATGTTATGACATACAGTTTTCTTTCCACTGTTCCATGAGGTTTTAAACAGTACAGAAGTAGTTCAGGTAAACACCACTGAAGTACGCTCCCAGAAAAACAGAAAAATTAGGAAAAAATAAGGAGCGTATCACCACAGATGAATGATAAAAATATAAACTTTAATAAAAATCCACTGACAACTCAAAGACAGGAAAAGCGCTTTTGGCGTAATGCCTTCGTCAGAAGTCTTTGAGTCATCAGTGGATTTTTATAAGTTTATATTTTTATCGTTCATCTGTGGTGATACGCTCCTTGTTTTTTCCTAGTTTTAAACAGTACCAGTAAAAGTGTCCAAAGTCCCCCACCCTTTTTTTACTTTATTTAATAACATATTCCTTTTCAATTTAAACATTGATGTGTGTGTGTGTGTGTGTGTGTGTGTGTGTGTGTGTGTGTGTGTGTGTGTGTGTGTGTGTGTGTGTGTGTGTGTCTACGTCAAAGTGTAGGTAAAAGAAATGTCACACATGAATCACAGTAGGTCAAGGTCAAATGTGTCATCCAGATCTCCTAAAGAAGACAGCCTAGTTGGTGATGGTAAGTGATTTTGAAGACAGGCTGTTGTGACAGCAGGATGGTGAATTGGTCCAATGTCTTGACCTACTTGATGCAGGTAGTCCTGCAGACACTGATTTAACAACACTGTAGGACCAGGACTGGAACATCAAATGAGAGGTTCTGCTAAGTGTAGATGAATGCTGGTGTGACATGCATGAAATCTGTTGTGTTTGTTCCCCTCAATTGATTGCAATACTTTCTTGAGAAGCACTTGTATTCTCATGTGATCTGCACAAATGTGTCTGGACAATCCCTATCCTCTTGCCCTTCCATGACTGACTCAAGCTTGAGTCTGGTAAGTCCTAACTTGTGTTCAGATGCAGGCAGCCATGGATGCATGTTATGCCACCATACTGCACATCAGTGTGATCATGGTATTATCCCTACTCTCTGCCATTTCTCTGTAGTGTTGGAAATCCTTACATATACCCTGGAGGACTCCTACCACATCCGGCTATATATCTGTGGCCAAGCTGTGAGCCATAATAATGTCAAAGCACATTTGCTTCTGGTCATCCAATACTTTGTGTTTCTTGGGGTAGATGTGACAAGTTCCTGCACCTAGCTCCCCTTTGTTAAAGGTGTCACCATAAATACTGTTACCTCTGAATTTCTGTCAACATCCAGAAAGTGTTTTTCTGAGTTTAAAGATATTGATGTATAAGTGCATGGCTCTTATTCCTGTGCAAGCATGAGTGTAATGTTAGCATATGCTTGACCTTGTGATGCACTGTCGCTTCCTGCAGAGTTACAAACATGTTGTGGGGTGTGAGATCCTGCCATTAAGTTTAGGGATTGTGTGCCACTTTCCTCAGGCTGCCTCATAAATATAACCGTGTTATCATCATCCACATCTTCAACAGCCATTCTGCTGCCAATAGCCTCCAAATGTATTGGTATACTGGAACTGTTTGTGTCCACTGCTGACCATGTAAAAACATATTTGTAAACACTAACAATAAAGAAGGAGCATCCACTGCTGCATGCTGGGTAATGAGGTGTGGGGGACACTTACCATGCAGCCTGCTTTTATTGCCATTCTCTGCAGATTCTGTGCATGTCAGAATTCAGTTCCCTATATAAATATATGTTACTGTCTATAAACCAATCGTCCTGAGCACATATGTGTTGCTGCTCAGGATGTTAATAGCCAGTGTCCACACCACCTCTAATTATTTCAGTCCAATCATATTCTGTGTCACAGTCATCCCCACAAATGGAGAACCGATATTCCTCATCTGGTATTAAAGAGATAAGTGTTGGAAGCCCCCCACCCCACCCCCAGTACTGGTATAGTCAGTTGCACTCTGCCTCGCCTTGTCTCTAACATGTCCTACCATATAATTTCCCCCCCCTTTCTCAAAAAGATATTTCCCATATCTCCTAACGGTTGCCATGAGAATGTGGTTTTCTCGTGGATGAAGTTATCCTTTCTCCACCTTAATCCCTGGATTTGCATCATTACTGCACAAAAAAAAATATGTCACAGTCATACACACAAAACTTTTGATGTAATCATCAGTCCAACAACACAACAATGAAAGCATTCCTGCCATCCTCAAGGGGAAAAGTGTTAGCTGACACAAAATCTAAAATTATATAACAGAGTCTTAGTCTACCAAGTAAAGTTGTGCTGAAGAAATGTCTGCACTATCACGAATACATTCACAATAGTAAGTCAAGCACTCTGTTAACACATCCATCCTTCCCCTATCGCTTTCTTGTAATCATGATATTGTCATTTTTCTTTCAGCAGTGAAACTCTGAAATCTCCCAGGAAAGACACACATATGTTGAGCCAAAAGAAAAATTATATATATATATATATATATATATATATATATATATATATATATATATATATATATGGGTCTACTTTTCTTTGTCAAAATGTCATCATTTCGAAAAAGAAAAGTAGTGAATCACTTATGTGAAAGTGCACTTAAACAAAAGTGCCCTTTCGTGAATATCGGTTCAATGATACCTATAAGAAAGGAAAGAGGAAACACTGCGGCACAAAGCACACTACAGTGGGGAAAAGGGAAGTTACCTGTTTCTCCACTGTAGTGCAGTCTTGGAGTTAGTATATTTAAGTAGCAGGGGTTCAGGGGGGCTTGTCCCCTGCTAAACACTGTTTTGTGTGTTTCCTGTTTGTGCTTTTTATCAGAATGTTGAACTGATATTCACGAAAGTGCACTTACGTTTAAGTGCACTTTCGCGTAAGTGGTCCTGTACTTTTCTTTTTCGAAATAATGCAATTTCAACAAAGAAAAGTAGATCCATATATATATATATATATATATATATATATATATATATATATATATATATATACACAAACATACACACACACACACACACACACACACACACATATATATATATATATATATATATATATATATATCCTTGCTACTTCAGTACTTCATAATCAAATCAGTGCATTTCTACCACATAGGCAGAATCACTAAATGACACCAAAATAAGTTATTTTCACAGTGATCACTAATCATTTCCTCTGCTGCACTAATGATTTTTCATTTCCAGATGACAGCTTTATAGTATTCACTCAAGCTATTGTAATATGCCATCATGTTATCAAAGCAAATATTTCTTTAAGAGAACTCAGTAATCTTGCTTAATTTTTGAACTGTTGCATATGAATTTGGAATATTTCTATTATTTTTGCTTACTTAAAAAATAAAGTAGCTTCCTAAGTCATTTGCCACCTAACTGAAGTAAGCTCAAGTTAATTTGGCAGCATTAAAATTATTTGCATAAGTTCAGGTTCATTTACATGGGATATATGCAAATTAGGCCATTTTGCGCTTATCTGTATGAATCTCAGTAATAAGGGAACATGAAAGCAACTTATCTGCATAACTAGATATCAGCTACTTATGAACATGCCCTTGGGCTCATGTGAAAATATCAGGGATAGTGGCAGAGTTTGCAGCACTCCTCAGCAATCTGAAGAGTGCAAATTAAAATGAAAACACAGTCCTGGTTGAATAAATGCAGTGCAGCCACAGAAACGTAAAAATCAGTGAAACCGGAGATGACCAGAACTACAAGGAGAATATAAACTGTTTATTCACAAGTATTACACTTTCACAGTTAGACTGATTCCTCGGGCTTGTAAAACAGACAATGATAGTAAAACTGCAGCACTTTAAATAGGTATACAATCAATTAATCAGTTAATATAACATTTAACACCTTGGTACAAAGCAATGAAATGTAACATTTAAAAACAAAGATAATGAATAATTTAATAAGTAAAGATATGAATGAAAATAAACATCATTTAATGCAACTGTGTAAATATTTTAATTCTGGTTTCAAGGCAAAAACTTCATTTAAGCCTGGTGGGTAAAAGGACCTAAAACATAGAATCCATATGTTTTCATGTCTTTCTGTCAAGATAAAAATGTCACCACATCTGAGGTGTACTGGAAAATGTTCTAAGATTAAAACCTTAAAACCATGAACATGATTTGTGTCTCATATATGTTTATATAATGAAATGACTACATATACGATCCTTCAACCTTTGATTGGTTTTACCAGTATAATAGGAGGGATACACTGTGCATCTTGCCATTTATATTACATTTTTGGTGTAGCAATTACCATGTGTGGTTATATAAAAAATTTATTAACTGGATGATAAAATGTTTTGTCTGTGTGTATATATATATATATATATATATATATATATATATATATATATATATATTTACAAAATGTATAACTTCCACATATAAAGGTGCCCTTTTCTTATTCTTTTGTTCATTGCTTTAATCGGTTCCTTGTTACATAACCTATTTTTGAGTGTAGTCACAGCATTCTTACTTGTTATATGGTTGCACTAGATGCAGATTCTTTATTTATGTCTATTCCTAATGATGTTGGTATCCAAATGATAAACAAGTATAAATTAGAACATTCTTGCCGTACTGATATTAATGCAAGTCTTATATGCAACTTATTGAGAATTGTTCTTGAAAATAATGTTTTCTTGTTTCAAGATAATTACTATAAGCAGGTTACAGGCATTGCTGTGGGGACTCAAGTGGCAAATTCATATGCAAATATTGTTATGAATTCCTGGGAATTAGAAACAATTCTATCAACTTCTAGTAATAGTTTTCATAAGAATGTTGTTTTTATAAAAGATTTGTTGATCATCTTTTTCTTCTATGGGAAGGTTCTTTATGTGACTTAAATGATTTTATCACATATCTCCATTCTACAACAACTGTCTTAAAGTTTAAAATAAACATATAGTATAAAACTATAGATTTTTTTAGATATTACTTTAAAGAAGGATACAAATCACCCTCTATAAAAAAAGAAGTAAAAAAGTGTATTTAGCACATGACAGCATGCACCAAAATTTATGTTTGATAATATTGTCAGAAATCAAATGTCTAGAGCTAGTAGATTAAATACACAGAGAAATGATTTAGTACAACAATTAGAAGATATGACCGATGACTTTAGTAATAGGGGATATCATTTTCACAGGTTCAACATATTAAAAATTAAATTATGAGGGAAAGGGGCCATTTGTCTCCACCTATTTTTTCAAGTTATACTAGAAATAATAATAATAACAAACACTGAAAAAACACAGGATGTAGATTTGTATTAACATATGATCAACCTACAAATGATATTAAACAAATTATTACAAAACACTGGTCATTATTACAACAGGTACCAGAATTAAAAGAGATTGTATCAAAGAATCCAATGTTTTCTTATAAAAGATGCACTACACTCAAACATAGGTTATGTTACAAGGAGCAGATTAAAAGCAAAGAAAAAAAGAATAAGAAAAAGAGCACCTTTATATGTGGAAGTTGTAAATTTTGTAAATATATATATATATATATATATATATATATATATATATATATATATATATATATATATATATATATATATATATATATATATATACACACACACATACACACACACACACACACACACACACACACACACACACACACACACACACACACATACACACACACACAGACAAAACATTTTATCATCCAGTTAACAACAAATTGTTGTGTATATCCACATATGGTAATTGTAACACGAAAAATTTAATATGCATGGCAAGATGCACTGTGTGTCCCTCCTATTATATTTGTAAAACCAATTAAAGGTTGAAGGATTGTATATGTAGTCATTTATCTGACATAAGAAGATGTGCTGAAACAAATTCATTATATAAACATTTACGAGACACAAATTATGTTCAGGTTTTACGTTTTTAATCTTAGAACATATTCCAGTATACCTCAGAGGTGGTGACATTCTTAATTTGACAGAAAGACATGAAAACATATGGATTCTACATTTTAGGTCCTTTTACCCATCAGGCTTAAATAAAGTTTTTACCTTGAAACCAGAATAAAAATATTTACACAATTGCATTAAATGATTTTTATTTATTTTTATTCATATCTTTACTTATTAAATTATTCATTATCTTTGTTTTTAAATGTTACATTTCATTGCTATGTACGAAGGTGTTAAATACTATATTCATTGATTAATTGATTGTATACCTATTTAATGTGCTGTACTTTTAATGTCATTGTCTCTGTTTTAAAGGCCTGAGGAAGCGGTCCAACTGTGAAAGTGTAATGCTTGCAAATAAACAGTTTATATTCTCCTTGTGGTTCTGGTCACCTCTGTTTTCTCTGATCAATCTGCAGAGTGCCACAGGAATATGCAGGTAACCTGTTATTCTATAACCTGACAATGTTTAGAAAAGACAAGATGGAGTCATATGCATGTGACTTTGCACAGCCATTAATTATAATCCCAGCCCTTCTAACATCATTTGGCATACCTTATCACCTCAAAGCACTCAACATTTACTAAAATTTGGTACCCACACACACACACTGGAATATTTATTTTTACAAAAAGTACCATCCAAAAAAACATTAGTACTGCATCTATACATGCATGATGAATGTGTAAATAACATCCATGTGTAATACTGCCAAAAGAAAAAGCAATGCAAAGCAGCAGTAGCAATTGTAGGATAAAAAAATGATTTAATTAATGACTGAAATGTGAATGTATTCTTTAAAAATAATCTAGTTGACAAAGCATTTTTGGTCAAACCAAACTTGTCACTAATAACAGTACCATGTCTAATGCCCCTGCTGGGTAACTGGATTTGATTATGGTGATGTCACAGTCCAAAGAGAATGGTTCTGGTACTGGTACCTCAAATGATGGCAGCACCTGGCCACAGTCAAGCTGGTCTGATAAGGGGCCAAAATTATGCTCTGCTTTCTGAATGATTCATACCTGGATAAGATCAGGGTCCACATTAGAGAGTCTGACTTGAAAACAATTGACATCTGGCAGGAGTTGGGTAAGCACCTGTCATCCCTGAGAGGGTTCAGCTGCTCTGGTTTTCACTGCAGACACAGGTATTATGGAGTTTATGTTTAATCATTGAAGATTCAGCTCATTGAACCTCTGATGATCAAATACAGAACAGTGAACATTTCTTTATCGAACGTTCACTTCAGTGAATATATGAGATGGGGAAAGTAACTAGTTGGCCAACATTTCCCTATCACACACACCTCACTATTTCAAACCAACCCGGGTGGGAGGCTGTGCCCCCACACCCCCCTGACTATATATACCAACTCCGAGACTGCACTACAGTGGGGAAAAGGACAAGTAATTGGCTGACATAAGGAAATTTGCCCTTTTTCCCACTGTAGTATAATCTAAGTTTTGATATATATAGTTATGGGGGTGTGGATGGGTTTGAAATAGTGTGGTGTGTGTGACAGGGAAATGTTCATCAACTAGTTACTTTCCCTGTCTCACACATTCGCTGAAGTGAACATTCGCTGGGTTGTGTTTGATGATTGGATATTCCCTGAACTGAACATTCAATCATTAAACATAGACCTGATATTATGACCTACAGAAGTGCAATTGAGCTGGCTGAGTAGGTTGATCAGGTAGCAGTAAGAAGGCCAGCGTTATATAGTAAGTATTTTTTTAATTTTTTGGTCCTATTAAGCATAAGTTTAAAAAGAACTATAATAAGATGTGTACTCAAAGGTACTTAGTAGAAGAAGCATGTGTAACTACAAATATTTATCTGTAATGTTATTGCAATAATGCAAAATAAAGCATAAACATATTTGTACACAGAACTGCATCTGTATGCAAATATGTGGAATGCTTATGTGATAACACAATTTTATTTATCTATCCTTTGTTAAATGGATTTGTGCAATTATGCTTGTAGCTTCTTTTCACAGAAGACATGAGGTGGTATTTATACTTTTAGGGAAAATTTAGCCAGGGCATCAGGGAACTCCCATACTCTTTTCAGTAGATGCCATGGGACCTTTTACATCCATCTGAGTTATCATCATCTCAAGCAGATGGTATTTTGGTTTAGCATATCATCTGAAGAATGGCACATTCTTGAGTGCAGCAAACCCCTTAGGCTGCAGTGAAGGGTCAGTAATCGATCTACCTGATGTGGAAACAGAACCTTAGCCTTCTGCATCAAAGGCAAGTGTGCTTGCCTTTGATGCAGAAGGCTAAGGTTCTATTTCCACATTTGGTAGATTGATTACTGACCCTTCAATGCAGCCTAAGGGGTTTGCAGTGAAGGGTGCATTGAAGGGTCAGTAATCAATGTACCTGATGTGGAAACAGAACCTTAGGCTGCAGTGAAGGGTCAGTAATCAATCTACCTGATGTGGAAACAGAACCTTAGCCTTCTGCATCAAAGGCAAGTGTGCTTCCTGTTGCACCACTGACACTGATTGTCTGTATAAATACAAATGTATATGTTTGAGTGAAAAATATGTATTATGTGTAAGTATGGATATATATATGCTGTAAAATACAGTGTATTCATTGGATATATATGTTGTAAAATACAGTGTACATCTGGATGAGTACACTTACAACTATTTGTTCATGTATATTAATGTATGTATTTATAGACAAAAATATTTTGATGGCCATACAATTTCATTTACAGTATGTAACTTAGAAGTACATACAAGCATTGTTAAGAAAGGATTGTGTTTATGTAGGCCAGAAAAAAATATTAATATTAAAATTGTATAACACATGCATTTCTTCCACAATTTTAACTGCACTTACAAGATGACTGAACTTGGGCAACACACCCTAGTCAGAATGGAGGTTGCAGTGTCAAGTGAATGACCAGCACAATGTTTACTGAGAAATGACCAGTCTTATTCCTTCTGTATACATTTTTAAACAATCCACTTATATGCTTACAGCTATTAAACAGACAATTATCAAAGCACACATTACTGTCCTGAAGCATGAGTACTGCAGGCATCTGTTACAGTATTATGTTTTGTTTAGGGATGGCTGAATTGAAAGGAAAAGAAAACTTCTCTTTAATTGTTACATTTTGTGTGTGTACAGCTCATGTTTCTTTCTGAAGAAAATGCACAAACTCTTGCAATAAACTGCAACTTAGGTATGCAAACCATAACAGTTTATAGTAGAACCTAGACTGAAAATGTATGGTAAGATTCCAGGCAACACTCCTTCCACAAACAGACAAGCTGATCACACATATAAAAGTGGAACCATTTGAAGGAAGATGCAGTCCTTTTATTCACATTAAAGAAAATATAGGCTTAGCAGGAGAATTCAGATATGAATAAATATTTAAAAAAAAAAACAGATATACTAAGCAAATGCAACAATCACTGAAATGCATTGCAGAGTACTAGTACTCATATCAGAAATGTTAAGGTATAACAGGTGAGATGCAAGTAAACAATGGTCTTATGTCTTCTGTAGCTTGTCAAAGAGGAAATGACCTACAATCACAGTCAACAAAGTCAGAGAATTAAAAGTTTAGTTGAAGGTTCTGTTAAGTATGAATAAAGTAATATATGCAGTATTTTGTCTCTAACTGATTTAATTACTCTATATAACCAGAAGAGTATTTATAAAGAATGTAAATAGAAGACCTAAAATGCATTGAGCACTGTATTACAACCAAATCAAAAATAAATGTCAAATAATAAATGCAGTATTCTGTCTTTAACTGATTTCATTACTGTATTTTTATAAAGAATGGCAAGGGAAGGGCTAAAGTGCTTTCAGTGCAGTATTGCAAACAAATCCGTACCAGGCAAAAATATGATATGTATTATCATTTCTTATGTTACTATCAGTGGACTGCAAATGTAAATATCACCAAGGCTTTATATTTATACATTCATTCTTGCCATGTATGCATAAGCACTTCCTATGCAATTGTTCCCATGTATGCTTAAGCACTTCCTGTACATTTTTTAGTTTCATAAAGATTTAATAAAAATAAAAATGATTAATAATAAATTGAATGACATCTAAAATTATGTATGAATGTATTCTGTGTATTTTTTCTATCCCTCCTCCTTCTCTCTTTTTCTTATTTTCATTATGCATTCCTTTACCCTTTTTTATTTTATTTTATTTTATTTCTCTCCTATTTTTGATCATTATTTTATAAATACAAATTCCTCTGGAGCATCTTGGCTGCATGCCTCTCGGGTTAATGACCATTCACCCTTTGCTCATCCAGGGATACCCTCACAGTATTAGAAAGGTGGGATCAGTCCGGTAGGTACCCCAGCATATGGCAGCCTGGTGAGCCTCACTGAGTAGGGTCTTCGGGACTTGGTTGAAAACATGGTGGAGCAGATCATGGACAGACATCTTCAGCCAGTAGAGGCTTCTCTACAAAGGATGGAAGACTTGCTGCCCAAGCCAGCACCAACCACAGTGCCAATACAGGCTTCTGCCCCCCTCAACATTGGGGTGCTCCACTGTGGCACCATCTGGCAGTGGAAAAATATGAGGCCTTATGGACTGGGGACTATTGTTGGGCTGCACTCCTCTTTACCCCTTCCTTCTATTATCCTCTTTCCTGCACATTCTTACCTACTTCCAAACCACACTATCCTTTTACATAAAATATATTTGAAAAAATAAGGGGGGGTCTACCGCCCCCTACAGAAATGTATTAGCCATCTTTGCCCACTTCTTCCATAGCACTCTTGATGTTTTCCTTTTGTTTTTCCCTCTTTCTGTCTTTCTTTTTTCAGACTTTTTATCTCCCTCTTTTCATTCTAACTCATTCCCTCAAGTACAACTCTTTTGAGTGTGTACCTTTAAATCCTAGTGGGTGTGGCCTAATCCTTTACAAATGAAGTTATCACCTTACAATTCTAACAAATACTCATTGGCAGAGGTCAGATATCAATACAATTGTGTTTGCCATCATGTGTGCTTCAAGATAATATATGCTGATACCTTGTATGTAGCATGGTTTTGGAATTATTAATGCAGGTATGAACAAGTAATATTTGATGCCTAGAGGACCAGTAGGAGGTAACTGCAGATGCACCTGGAGGCATCACTTGGATGTAATGAGGAATCATCAGGGTGTTCATATAAGGATATCACTATATAAAACAGATTAATCCCCTTTATTTTTTTTTTAAATATTTATAACAGATGCTGCAGAGTTTGCCACATGCCTTAAGTCTTTCAAGCATGACTGTGCATACTCATGTTTGTCCTTAATATGCAAAGATATACAAAGTCATACGAAGCCTAAGGCCTTCATGTAATCCTTTGAATATATTTAATGCTTGTCTTCAGGCACTTTACACTTTTGCTATAACTAGGAGTGTTTATCAAAATGCCTTCACATTTCTTTAGTGTGAACAACATACTTGTAGAGATAACTGCTATGTAAGTGTGAAACCCAGGACTATGAGTACCACTCAATGTGTGATTGCATGTGCAACAGGGCAGGTAGTAATTTACTTTAAATTTATGTGTATAAAATGCACCACACAATTGAACCATCATGTGGCATGATGGAAGCACTTGAGAAAGGCAACTGACTGATTAAAGAAGAAGCAACAGTCCAAAGTTTGTGTCTGAGCAGCTAAAATCTAAGACTAATTAAAACAAATAAAAGGCTCACGTAGAGCCCTCCAAAAATGTAATGGGTAAAAATAAACTTAAAATAATTTATATGCTGACCCAAATGTAAAAAAAGAAGATTTTATTATCCCTATGTCAAAACCAGGGCTTCGTCAGAACCATGCTTATTAAAACAACTCAAGTTTAAATAATCAATCAATGGATTAGTTGGCTTTGTGTGTGATCTGGATTTTTGTTATACCCACAAATGAGCTACTATAAAAAATGCTAATGAGAGAGCATGCTTGAGTTTTGACAAGGATACCCACTCAGATGAACGTAGACAATGAGATTTAGAGATGTTAGCAGAGAAGGTGGCAAAGGGCAAGAATGTGACTGCCAGAAAGCTAGACTCGTATGAAGTAGGTGTCCGAAGATGTTTGTAGTTTGTGTCCTATTAGTGTAATTAGAGCTATTAGTTACTATGCTATATAAGTATTCTATGAAGTTTTCTTTTCTTTTCCTCAACTATATTCCTGTATTTTCTAGTATCTTCTACGAAAGTGAGAAAGGGATCATTTTGGTAGTGATATTATTTAACTGTCAGGTGTTTCATGCTGCAGAGGTTTTGAGAGGCATAATGATTGCCTGTTGATGGACTTCAGATAAAATTAGAATAGATATGATATGGCTAATTCATCACCGCCAGTTAAATAGATAAACTTTTTTTGTTAAACGTGAACATTAGAAAAGTTAGCAGCTGTGGTTAATTGGAAGGCAAGCTCCACACACATGCTATGCTGTTTTGTCTGCCTGTACCTTTTTCATTGAAACAACATCCTCTGGGTTTTTACATTCTTGGTAAACGTTTGTTATAGTATATGAAACAGTCCAGTGTTTTTTGTCAAAACTGTATGAACATACAGATGAGGTAATTAAATCTATTGATCATGTCATTAAATCTGAGTATTAAAAAAATATAGCATAGCGGCCCTGATTGAAGTGGGTGTGGCAAGGACCATATAACTGCCATTAAGTGATTTTTCTCCCTGGCTTGTTTAATATAGCATCCTCTAAAGTCTGACAATACAGGTTACATATAGGACTTTAGCAGCCACCATACCTGATTTTGCAATGGCATTTTGAATACCAAAATGATATTTGTTAATCAACTTGAAGATAACCAATAGGCCAGGAAGTATGTCCGTCCCTATAAAAATAGTTATCTTTTTTATTATAGTACAACTCTGTGATAAAATTATTATTTAGAAATGGGATGGGTCTCTAAGCCATGAAGATAGCATAAGACCTGCCTTGGTCTTATGCATATTCTGCAGTTGTGTAACTTACATTCTCCTAGTGCTCATGAGGAAAACAGGAAACCATATGGCAGAAGCTGGTAAGATAATATCAGTTTACCCCTGAACCTGGATAATGGACCACTACATTTGCCTAAAGGCAAAAACACAGCCAATTGGCTAAAGGGCTACACATGCATAAGATATGCCATTTGAAGTATATGGCAGCAAAATCTGTACATATAAAACAGTACAGAAAAGTGTCAGTTATAGCTAAATCATGGTAAACATTTTAAGGTTATTTTTCAGAAAAAGAGGAAAACAAGTCCAGTATGCATGGTGAATGGGTTAATTTCCTTTTGTGGTAATGGCAATTTAAGCTCAAGGAAAGACTCTTTTATCAAAGAACTAGTTCATGAAGGCCTGATGGGATGTCAGTCAGCTGCTTTGCTTCGCTCTTAGGAAGCAGAGGCAATCTGAAGCAACCTTAGTAACCTATCTGTAAATGTAACAGGACATGGCAGTTTTTTCAAAGGGGAGCATGAAAGGAATTTGCAAGCGTAGAATTATGTTTTATATACCTGCTCTCCCAAGACAAACACAACCAGCAAAACCATGAGCTTGTTAGGAAGTGTTACGCTTTTAAGGAAACATGGAAGCAGTATGTCATAATAAAGAAGTGCAGCTAGTGTTATGACATGGAACACGTGACCTTATGGTTTTGAGGTAAATGTTTGACACACATCATTTAGCAGTCGTACATCACTGAGACAGTTTCTCTAAAAACTTTTCTTTAAAGGAAGCTCCGGTTAATTTATTTTTGTATCGGTATAAGGGGCTCAACCTGTCTAGCTCACACCCACCACCATCTAGCGAGCTGTATTTTATAACCCTTCTGATACATATGACTAATTCCAACTTCATTGTACCTTGGAAAAATGTATATTTTGTGGTAACAGCCATCCATTAGTAACAGGTGATTTCATTAGTTTCTTTGAAATCACTGTGAAGAAAATTCATTCAAAACTGCTTTGTTTGAATAATGGCCAATACCCATCTTCGCACTATGTGAAGTAAATTATTCATTTTCAGTTCTTATTTAAAATGTGTGTACAGAAATGTCTGCAGTGCTCTTAACTGAAAGCAGATATGCAGTAACATTTCATAGTAGTCTATGGACCTTGACCTGTACTGAATGGCATTTTTGTCAGTATGGCATGTCTAATAAAAGAAACTATATGTTGCAGATAATAACAGCCATTAGTTACTAACTATATTTTCTTAGCATTTTATATCCTTCATGAACATAATGGCATTTTATGTATTCCTCTCAAAGGAAATAAAGAAATATTTCCCATATGCATATCCTTCGAGAGGAAATGTTAGTTAATGGGAAGTAGCCAAGGCAGATGTTTAGTGCAGACAGCCAGCTTCTTCTGCTGTATGATAAATGTGGTTATCTATTTTAAGGTACAGTGTGTGATGTGCAGAGATGCATTCATTGTAAGACCTCTGCCAAGAAAAACAATGTGTTTTCAGTTTATGAATTGCTTAAGAGCATGACTAAGCTGTTTTTAGGGTGAGTCAGAGCTGAACTGCCCTTAAAGTGCCATGTATTCCTATCATTTGTAGGGTCAGCAAGGCTTGAACTTATGTAAGATATAAATGTTATTTTTAGACAGAAATTCTGAATGGATAATATTTTAGCAATCCTTTGAACTGCTGTTTTTGTTTCATCTGCAGTGCATTCCAAATATGTGCACAGTTAATTCATGTTTAGTTTAAATTCAGACACTACATGCATCATTTGTACCAGAGGCAGCATGCCTAACTGTATGTTTGACAGGGTAATCTGCTGCTTTTAAGCAATGTCTGTAAGAAGACAAAGAAAAGATACCACTTGCCAAAAAAAAGGTTTAATTTAGTGCTGTCTTCAGAAGTCCTGTTTAATGTTTTAGTATGAAAGCACTAAATTAAACGTATTTTGATGGCAAGTAGTGCTTTTCCCTTGTTTTAGTTGTTTTTTACACTGGTTCTGGGATTGTGTTTTTAATTGAATTTCTCTATGTACATTTTATTGATGCTTTGCTAGCAACCTGTGTTGTATATTGCAGGATAAACTAAACTTTTAGGTGACTACAGTCCTGGAGATAACATATGTTCTTGTCCATCCTTTTCTATGCATTTTATGCATTATAAATTACATTGAGATTACTAGAACCTATCCATGTCTGTTCTTTTCCAGCCATCTACATCTTACTCATGATTTTAAATGTAATCATTCATTATAAATTTAGTTTAAAATAAATTTAGATTACTTTTCTGTGCCAACTGTAATTTAACAACTCTACTGCATGTAATATGTAAAAACTGCAGTATGTACAATAATGCTTTAAACTCCTAAGATCCAGATGGTTCTATATATCTACTACAAGATTTTTCTGCATTTGTCTAGTTATATCAGCTGATTTTTTTTTCAGTTTTTTCAAAGTGTACATCCTAAAAACATTGGTCTGAGCAATACTGAACATAGCTGAATTCTAGGGCCACAAGGGTATGGTGCCTATATTTTGCAAGTAGAATAAGGTATGTGTATGTAATTAGTTAGAATTTACAGAAAAGTATATCTAGCCAATTGCACATCAGTTGCACATATGTTAATTTCTAAAGTAATAAACACTTAGTTGAAATTCACATTTAAAATAAAAATAAAATAGAAGGTAGCTTTAACTAACTTGATAAGCAATGTATATCTTGATTCAGGTAGAAATAATTACAATAAGAGAAAGGCCAGCCTACTGTAATAAAAAAACAATAATGCCTGACATGTTAGGCACTGGGGAAATATACACTCCAGGGGTGATGAGAGGCCCAGCACCATTTTGCCTTATAACATCTGCACTACAGACAATTATTGCACTTAGATAATCGGGTATCTGGGAAATTGTTTCACATTTTTATTAGTATATACTTTTTTTATATATTTTTGCGGTGAAATAGTTCCTCCACCTAATGTTTCAACGTTGCTGTAGCATATGTAATCGATGTCGGAGAAAGTATTTTACATCCAAAATACAAGTCATGTAAGTATTTAATGTCAACACACACACAAAAATATGTGCTCAGCCATTTAATGTCAACATACACACACACAAAAATATGTGCCCATCAATTACAGCTGCTTTCTTGACTAAATGCTCTTCAGTCTCAAAAAGTACATTAATCATGATGAAGAAGCTGAAAGTCTTGAAAATGTTTACATCCAGTGCAAGGAGCAATGATGACTTTTTTCCCCCTGAAAAACTTGCATTATTTAGATGACGATCTATAAGAACAGACTGAAACAAACGCTAGTATCTATCTCCTTTTTATCTTCTACTGTGTCAGCACTGATATATGCCTTGCAATTTGAATGGCCCAGTCTTTTCAGAGGAATTTCATTAGGAATGTTTACATGTGTACTGATCCCCGTTAACAACATATTTGTCCTCATCATACCCTTTAATTTATTAGATGTGCCTTCTCAGTTTTGGAATTGTGTCACTCATATTAAAGTATATTTCTAACCATACAGAAGATTATGATCAGCTCGCCAATCATAACCTTCTTCTTATGCGGTCAAGACATGGATGCCAGGAAATTCACCTCACTTATAAAGGTCAAGAGGCGAATCTTGGCATCCATGTCAAAAACACATAATACAAGGTTATGATTGGTGAGACGATCATAATTCTTTGTAGTGCATGGAGCTTTATCTGCTTCATGTGCTATTAGTCACAGGGGAAAAATTGTTAAGTGTTTCGTTGGCTTTCAAAACCCATAAAACACTTAGCAGACACTGTCTGAAAGGCAGTATAACGCTGTGCATCATGTTTATACTGATCTTTAACGCATCTCTACTGTCTAGATTTTCACAGAATGTCCAGATTATTGCTTCATATTTTTGATCTGTTCACTCACTAAATAATGACATATATTTGTGTTTCAGAGTTTGTATCTTTCATATTATGCAAGTGAATACAGCCTGATTTTCGGTAACTTTCTCAATTGTTTTTTTTTTTTTTTTTTTTACAGTACGTTAGGGACATGCTAAGGGTATGGACAGGAGGCAAAAAAATCTTTTGCTCTGCCACTGTAATTTGCTAGTCAATACAAGAGAATTTTATTGCTGAGGAGGAGACCCTGCCTTAACATCGTAAGCAGGGAGTGCTTAATCATTGTTAAGTTCAGGTCATGCGCCACTCTGGCAATTAACTGGTTTGTCTTTTTCTGAATCCATGCACTCCATGCACTGCAGATAAGTTAAACTCAGTGATGATACACATTCTACCAATTCTAATTACATAGTCAACGAATCAATAATTAAGTTATAATATTGGGGGCATCTTGCTTTGCTTCAAGTTGAAACACAAACATAAAATTATACACAGACTTAGAATACAGAGTTGTACATGTATTTATTTATTTGTTTATTTATTACCATTTATTTACCAAGAAAGTCTGACTGGGTACATGGAAGTAACCACTTTTCACTGGAGACCTGGGAAGAAAAGCTCTACAACACAAAAAAAAAATAACAGTTTATTACATTCTATGTGCAAAGACTGCATGGGCCTATATTAGTTTGCTGAAATTTATTTTCAGTGAACACTTCTTCATCAACCCATATTCAGGGAAAATCACTTCTATGATTCTCTGAATTTTGCAAAGACAATGAAGTAGTTGGCCAACTATACAACTTTGCCCACTCCTCTAATGTAGTGCAATCTTGGAGTTGGTATATACAGAGGGAGTGGGGGTGAATTCTCCTTACTTGGGTGGGTTTGATTTAGTTAGTTGTGGGTCCATTGCGCTGCACGGCAATTGTTTCATTGCCCTTGGAAAATTTATTGAATCACAGAAGTGATTTTTGCTGAATATGGGTCAATGAAGAGGTATTTGTTGAAAATAAATTTTGGTGAACTAATACATACTTGTTTTTTAGTTTATTAGTAATAAAAAAGTACACAAAAGTACAAATAAGATAATTTTGAACAGTTTACAGAGTAGCAGTTCAAAAATAGTTCATAAGAAAGTAATGCCATATAGCACTATTACAGGTATAAATTAAATATGATAACAAATACTGTGGATATTATATGTAACATTATACACAATGAGTAATTTTTGCAAGTTTAGCAGCAGTACAACCTTTTGGGCAGTTTAAAAGTAGCAAACCACAGTCCCATGATGTCTTTTCATTGTACTCAGATGTTACAGTAGGATTGCTGTACTTATTTGCAATTCAACTGGTAACAGTATAGTAGCATATGAAAGGAAATATTTTTTTGTGTAGACTGCCTAGGTATACATGTACTTGCGGTGGCTATTTTACAGGAGGGCTTACGAGAAGAGAAGAGGCAAGTGTGAAGTGAAGTTGTGTGAGGATTAGGGTGGTTCAGAGCGGGGTTAGAACCTGTGAAGCTAGCCAGCAGTAGAGCAGCCACAGAGCCAGTGGTCAATAAGGTACTTCCTGTGGTTGTGGATTTGCTTTTGGGGTACTGGCAATGAGTTCCACATTTTGGCAACAAAGGAAGAGTAAAGGAAGTTGCAAGCTGAGTTATGTGACTTAGAAATTTGAAAAAGAGCATGCTCAGCTGCACACAGATGCACACAGTGCCAAAGATGCACACAGTGATCAGCTTGGTGAATAAGGCTGTAATGGATTTGTTAGGGCTGGGCAACAGTCGGAGTTATTAAGGAGCTTATGTGTCAGTCCTAGTTGGGTAAGATGTATATAGTGTAGTAGATTGAACCAGGAAAGTTGTTTAAGGACCAGACAGTGGTGGGATTTGTAGTGCAGATTAGTAGTGTATTTAGCTGCTTTGATTTAGCATCGGTCTAACATGAGGGATAGTGTGGCCTGCAAATTTAGCAGTATGGAGGAAGCATAGCAGAGTTTAGGAAGTTTAGGAAGTAAGAGGGTGGAGGTTAGTTGTATCGTAGATGTAAATATCTGTACACAATACAGTAACAAAGTGGAGACTATACATTTATAAGCTATTTATAATTATAAAGTGAAGTGATAATAATTGCAGTATGTACTATTAATACGTTATACGGGTTGGAGACAGTGGCACTGACAAAAAGGCAGCAGTCAGAGCTTGACGTGGCAGAGACAGTGGCACTGACAAAAAGGCAGCAGTCAGAGCTTGACGTGGCAGAGTTTAAGATGTTAAGATTTGCACTGGGTGTGACGAGGATGGACAGGATTAGGAATAAGTATATTAGAGGGTCAGCCCAGGTTGGAAGGTTTGGAGACAAAGCCAGAGAGGCAAGTTTACGTTAGTTTGGACATGTGCTGAGGAGGGATGCAGAGTATATTGGGAAAAAGATGCTAAAGATGAAGCTGTCAGGTAACAGGAAAAGAGGAAGGCCTAAGATAAGGTTTATGGATGTGGTGAGAGAGGACATGCAGGTGGTTGGTGTGACACAGCAAGATGCAGAGGACAGGAAGAAATGGAAACAGATGATCTGCTGTGGCGACCCCTAACGGGAACAGCCAAAAGAAGAAGAAGAAGAAGAAGAATATTAATGCATACATTCAGCCATTGATTATTTGTTAAAAGTAAGTTTTTTTACAAAAAATTGTGACTGCAGTGTGAATTGCAAAGTCTAGCCATAGTCACTGAACATTTGGTCCTTAAACAGTTGATCTTTGGTTTGTTACTAAAAATTGTTTATTTTTTTTCTAAAGAATTTAACAGTCTCTTGCTGCCTCACCTATGCAGATAGCCGATGGCAAAGAGCTGGACTTAGCCTAGAGAAAGATCTTTCCCCTGTTGAGGTTTTAAGATGAGGTTTAATGAAGGTAATGCTACCTTCTTGGCTGTCTTTAAGTGTGTAGTTAGGCTGCTTAATTTGTAATTTTGGTTTCAATGGGGGACAATGTCCCATTTTTAACAACTTGTAGATTTAACAGCTAAGTAGAAATTTGTCTCTGGCATTTAAAGGATGCCAGTTGTATTGCTATAGCAAGTTGGCAGCGATGAGTTTGGCGTTCTGAATGAAGAACAAAGTTGCAGATTTTGTTTACAGTAGTTTAGATTTGACATTAGTTTTTAGTTGGAATATAGGGTTACATGAGAGAGCCAATATTCAAATTTAGGGATAAACATATATTTAGGTAAGGCATTATGAACTTTAGGGATGTACAGGTATGAGATTCAGCAGCAAAGTTTGAACCAGTGGAGTGTTTTGGTAATAATATTGTAATTATCCTTGGCTGATGAAATAGTAGGGTCTAATGTGACCCCTAGGTACTTCTGTTCTGTTACTAATGGCAGTAGATTGTAATCTGTAATGGTAATAATTAGACTGGGGATTTAGAGAGGTTTTTTTTCAGGGTGTCACGTCATTTTATTAAACAATTTTTTGTGTAGTGGCATAAATCTGTAATGTTTTATTGTTAGCTTATTTGATCACAACAATGAATAAAACATTGATTGTATGGTAACTTGCCTGGTACATATTTAGACAGCAGTAAAGATCGTGAAATGCACAAGCAGTGCAACCCAGAACAGCAAAACCCTTAGTAGTATTAAATGCCCGCATGGTAGAAGGGACAGTAGAACCACATGCTTTGAAGAGAGCTGGGACAAAATTGATCCCAGTAAGGCTGGAAGGGTAGTATTATAAATAATCCTAGTTAACAGGGAGAAAATGACAAGGAGATATGGTATAGCCGGTGGGAGACTGAATGACTACGCAGCTGCCATTTGGCTATACAGCATTACTACAACAAAGTAACCAACTAAGTAAGTAGTCTGAAAGCGAATTAGTCTCCTGAGAGAGTGGAATGGAATAATTGCAACATTTCCATGAAAGATAAACTGTTGGCCTGAACTAGCTTGCAAAAAGCTTGCAAGAAGACTGCATTGAAAGTGAGAGGTTCTGTCAGCTTTTTTTTTTTGATTGTTTGTTTTGGTTTTTTTTTTTTTGATGCAGTGATGTTTGCTAGACAATCTCAGAACATACTGGTGCATTTTGAGACATGATATTTCAAGGATCAAATCTTGTCTTTCCTGTGGAAGAAAGATGAAGTTTATACAATAGAAAAATGCAGACTTTTTTGATAATGAATGTTTGTTAATGTGGGGGGATTTTAACATCTTTCTTGATCTTGAAAATAACACAACATAAAATATCGACACTTCTTTTTATTTAGTCTACATCTACTAATCCCCATAACTTACGTCAACCTATGTCAACATTTATCACAAACATTGCTATTGCTAACCTATTTGTTTTGGCGCTGTTAAATTATGTAAAATTGTGTGTTGCACATATCTCTTCAATAAGGTATCCTCCTTCAAAATTACAAAATAAACTTTAAAAGCCCATATCTACAAAGATGTATTATATTGCATTTGCTTTTTCTACTACAGCAGAATCTACCTGGATGCATCTTACCAAAAGAGATAAATGTACTTTATTTTATTCACACCACACCTCATATTCTGATGCTTAGCTTTAGCTGGAAATTCCATCCAGTATCTTCTCATCCCTCTTTCTCTGTGCAGGCAGGATGCCTGACCTTTTGCCCTTCAGTAATACTATGCTGCAAATTCTTCTCTGTCTTCCCATCACTAACTTCCATTAAATTCTTTCTCCACAAAATCTCTTGAACCCTTTTTCCTCTGATGATGTGCAGTGCCTGGCTCCATTCTCCATAACTATCGCTGACGACTCATCTGTAG
This sequence comes from Protopterus annectens, assembly GCF_019279795.1. Lineage (NCBI taxonomy): Eukaryota > Metazoa > Chordata > Ceratodontiformes > Protopteridae > Protopterus > Protopterus annectens. The sequence continues at coordinate 288,085,388 of NC_056745.1, read as the reverse complement.
ACAGTCGCATGCTTATACCATTGTTAATTTGTCCCCCAGAGATGCAGCTAGTTATTTGTGCACCCAGTGCCATCCCCCTGACTTTTTTTTCAGTCCCCATGGACGATTTAATAGAATCTGTTAATAGTGCCATCTTAGTTTTTATAAATTTCAACAAATCCAAACTTGTCCCACTTCCAAAACGATAAGAAAAGCTGAAATTCTTTCTCTATGTTTTATCCTCCATTGCACTCCGACTACTGATGCACATTCTCTCCTTGGCCACAAGTCTTTCCGTTCTTTTTCAGACTTCAGACACCTATTGTCTAATAGGTAACATGAAATCCTACAGGCAATGTAAGAATAATTGATAATAAAGCCAGTGTCAACTAAATGAGATATATGTCGTCAAAGCAAGTATATATCGTGACATGATTTACTTTGCAGGAAAGGTAGAATGTGGGAATATGCCTTGAATGGTACTTACTTTCTTAAAAGAAATGAAAACAGAAAGGTTTAGAAAGCAGTCCTGTGTGGTGCTTACTTGTCCATCTTGCTCCAGTGTGCTGTGACTGCTATATTTCATGTTTTTTCTGCAGAACACAGCTTAACGGTGGTATCGTCATGCACATATATAGTACTATTCTCCTATTCTCATTTATGTATTATCTAGGATGTCTATCTGTACGCCACTGTACTGGCTTCACAGAGAAGGACCCAAAATGAAGACATACGTTTTATGGAATTTATGTACTCCATGCATACTCATAAGAGATCAGAGTTTTTCATACTTATCTGTTGCTCATTTAACCTTTAGAATCCACCTTCTAAAGCTGAGGTCCTTGTCCATATTTGCAAATACCACTAAGTGCATAGAATGCATAATTCCTTTCCTTAGCCAACTCTCCTATGACTCAGGCTTTCTTCTGAATTTTAAATTTTAAGTCTTGGTGTCACAGACAGATGCTTTGTGTGTGTGACGGGATGACATTACCACATTATTAATTGTGACATATGAAAAAATATCTTCAGTCACAAACAGAACCTGATGATTCATTGTGACTCATTTTGTTGAAACACGAGTCATACTTGTTTTGGTGAAAATCTCAGCAACTAATGTCATAGGTCTTGATTTGTCAAAGGTATGTGTACGTCTTTCAAGTATCTCCAAGGCTGAGAAACTGAACATGATGTGAAAAGGTGAAAACTTGCTTAAAAATGTTTTTATATTCCACCTAAGGTTGTTTGACATCAGATTTAGTACATTTAGAGACTGGGAGAAAGCCCTCACATTTCAATTTCAAGAGGCATAGCTTCCTGCTATTTTAAATGAATAAAGACAATGATTGATAAATGTCCCATTTTATATAAAAAAAAATTGATTTCACCTTGGTATTACAGTTATTCTACCCAAAGACTGGGGCATACTGTGACATTCTTTAATGAACAGTTGAGTTGCCAATGTCCTGAGTATTTAATCCTACAAATGAATTTTACAGTGTAGCAGGGTCAGGGCTGAAAGTTATAGTTACTTAAGTGACAACTACCTACAAAAAGCTACTATTTTTTTACCATGCTGCAGCAAAGAATGCCCAGTTTCCCAGAATCTCTTAAAGACTAAGAAACTAGTACATGATTTAATCCCATCTACTCTCCCTACCAAAGCAGACTATGGTTTTGCCTGTTGATGGAAGCTCATCCCCCATTAAGTCTCCCCACCAGCATTACCATCACTACTACCTCCAACTAATCGCCTGACCCTGCTACAACAGCCATATCACATCACTCCCCAACACTTATCACCTACAGTAACAAGGCCTCCTTTTTTATAAGCATTATTCTCATTTTATATGCATTTTCAAATAATTATTGTTCAACAGTGTGGGTCAGGGGACTTGTTGTTAGATACATTTCAATTGTTGCTTGTACTCAGGGCCGAGCCATACCTTGCCTATTTTTTAAATATGTTGGCCTCCTAATGTCTAGCATTCCAATAATGTAAAAAATAAGTGTAGCTTTCTTATTCAGAGACATTCTGTAGTGATTGTATGAAATTGTCTTCTGTGTCATTTCTGAAAATTTATAAAACTTTAATTTCTGAAGGAGTGTCATGGGTTACAAGTTAGAGTGTATAATATTGAGACAGCAATATTGAAAGTATTCACTTTTATGAGTTTATGAGCCATATCTAATCTTACTGACACAGCTTCATTTTTGTGGTGATTTGTGTGTGTGTGTGTGTGTGTGTGTGTGTGTGTGTGTGTGTGTGTGTGTGTGTGTGTGTGTGTGTGTGTGTGTATTTATATTTTGATTGCAAGCTTGCAGTATTGCCATTTTTAAAGTATGCCACAAATCTTTGATTATTTATTTACTTTTTCTTGACTAACCTAATCCCACAAGGCATGACCTATTTTATGGGGAGGTCTAAAGAAGGTATTCTTTCTGACATAGGGTATCTGTACAGGTCACTGGAGAAATCCCCCTAATCTATCTATATGAGTGTGGTGTAACATTTATTTTGCTGGGGATTGCATAACATCTGTTCCTACTCAGCAGAAACATGAAATATGCAGGGAATGGGGTGCAGATTATTAGTTACCCCAAATATTAGCAGCTGACTGATGAGATCAAATGTCAAAAATCCTTAAGTACTCAAACACAGATGCAGAGGAGTGTAATCACAGAGAACTCTTTAATGGAGAACCCCAAAACAGTTCCAGATATAACAAGGTTTCAAAGGAAGGAAAAGACATCGTACAGACCAGATTATTGGTTGGCCAGCATTGCAACATTGGTGAGACAAAAAGGAGCAGGATGAAATATGAAGACCACTGGTGAAAAAAGGAAGACATGCTGCAGCAGAAGCCATGTGAAAAATAGAAATCTGCTGCGCTTCTAATAAAAGGCAACTCAAAGTAAATCACTAGACGGGGGGCTTTGTGCTCATGCCATTGTGCTAAAAAGCACAAGAGTTAGACCCTTCTGCATTTGGGAAAGAAACAATTTATTTATTCTTTTATGAATTGCTGGACTGTGGAAAAAGTGCTTGCAGTGTTTGGCACCAAGCAAAAATACCTGGAGTGACCTTATCATTAAAATATAACTGTAGAGAAATGGAAGAACTGTTTTTTTTTTTTATTTGTTTTTCTCTTTTGTAATTGAAAATAAATAATGTGATTGTGGGGGTCTTTAGAATTTTCTTAAAGTATTATGTGTAAATGTGTTGGGAGTATTGAAAAAAAACAAGTTGGAAATAATAGAAATATGGTTGCTAGATGGGTAGCTTGATTGGTTTTAACAATTAAAGTAATTTATCATTTATGTAATATATTTTTTAAGCAAAATCGTTGTGGGATTCATTGTTGAAGAGATAGCAAAAGTTGTTTTTGGTGGAGGAACATTTAATTATTGAATGGGAAAAAAGAACATGTGAAATCTGTGAGGAAAAAGAGCCATGGGAATAATTTCCATGCTGACGTTATCACCATCTCAACAAAATGCAGCCCCATTCCTCCTCACTAGTATGACCTTGGAAATGTTTTATATAAGTAGGAAGATTGGCAGGGTGATGCCTTTATACTGGGGAGTTACTGTCAAAGCCCAGTTAAAAAGAAAGATGACAAATTTTACAGGGATCAATCTTGTCAAATGGTATTTCACTTGCATTAGTATAAATTCAGTAGTCCCTGAAGACTTTTCTTTTTTTTTTTTTTTTTTTTTTTGCCAGGGCACCAAGTTACTGGATGTTTTACTTGAAAACAATAAATAATTATTTTTTTCTGTTATTTTAAGAGTCCTATGTGTGACATTCATATCTCTCAACTGTCCAGATTTTCACAGAATGTCCAGATTTTTGCCTCATATTTTTTAGTTTGCTCCTCATGAAACTTGTGATTAATGCTATACATTTGTGTTTCAGACTTCATATCCTTTATAAAAATGCATGCTAAGACAAATCCTGTTATTCTAGCAACTTTCTAAGCTTATAAGAGCAATATTTAAAATATGCCCCTATTTTTGGGCCTTTGTCCCCATTCTGTCAGGTTTTGTCCAGATGTTTTGCACTAACAGGTTGAGAGCTATGGTGACATTCCATTTTGAAACTGAATAATGGCAGGCTGATATGAATTCAGAGTTATACCAAAAGCAGTTATGTGAAACATAAGAAATGTAGCAGCTATTTATATTTTTGGATTGATTATGATGCAGCTATTAGTCAAGAAGAAAGAGAGAGTGACCACAGATTGGAGACATAATAGCTTGAACAAGAACAATAAGATGCAATAGTAGATATAGAAATGATGGAAGTAAAGAAATACAAACCAAAGTAATACTAGGCACATTTCTTAAGTCAAAGTGTTAAAATAACTTTCCAATAAACAAAAACATATACAAAAAGCATTAACCAGTAAGACCTTGTGAAATGTGTAATGTGTTTTGCATTTCAAATAGGTAGTCTAGTCCTTGTTATAACTATAATTTCAACTTTTTTTCAAACTACCTACAAGCTGAATTACTAGATCTGCTCTGTAACTTCTTATTGATTTTTCGCTAACAAGCTAGACATACTTACAAGCCAGTGACAATGAGTCAGTAACTCTGGTAAACATACTCAAGCAAAGATGTATTTATATGCTTTATGTTAATTAACTGATAAATTGCCCTGAAAAGGGCCTTGCTGAAAATATTCTTTTGCTTCATGCTATAGGTTGGAGAAACAAATAAGCAGGTTTCGTGGATGGCTACCAAGATCACCCATGAGACTAGATAAGGAGACACTTCCTGACCTAGAGGAGAATGACTGTTACACTGCCCCCTTCAGCCAGCAGAGGATACATCAGTAAGTATAGTGCAATATAACAAGTTAATACCTTGTTTCTTGGATGTCATATTTACATAACAAAGAAAGATTTTTGTTTTGGAATGATTCTTTATATGACAGTGCAGTGGTTATTAAACATTTCCATGTGTGTTACATTTTACACTTATGCATGTATTATGATATCCAGTGACCATATTTTCTTTAATAAAGCAGTCATTTCTGGTTTCTTATTCTTCCAATATGCATGCTAGTTTTATTTTCTGTTTCTGTTCTGTCTGCAACCTGGGATCCATTTCTCCCACAGGGTCTACTCTGCAAACTCCAAAATATTAATCTACAATGCATCAACCATAACTTCTCTCAACTTGCAGCTAAACTATGGACATATTCCATTCTTCCTGGAAAGGAACAGAAACAAATCCTAAATTCTGAATACAACTTAAAACGTTCCTTCGAAATGAGGCCAAATGCCTTTGTTACTTTTCTGTCAAAATCACTTAAATAAACACTCCCTTCCACCACCCCTCTAGTATTTAATTCTGTCATTCATGCCCTTATTCCCAATGAACTGCATTGACATTTACTGCCTATATACTGTATTATCCCAGTTTCTTTGAAACACAACAAGCCCACCCTTAATTCATTCCCCCACTTCCCCAACTCTCTCTTTCCCTCATTCCGTTCCTTCTCTGTTTCTAACATCTTATTCCTCCCTCCACCTTGCCTACTCCTCTCCCTCATCTGTGACATTCTTTTAATGAACAGTTGAATATATTGTAATATTGTTTTAATAAACAATATGTTGCTATTTAATATTCAGTTCGCATTCAGAAAAAAATATGCTTGAAAATGTGTTTGTTTCCATCTCCTTACTTACATTTGTTTGTATTGTTTAAAACCGATTTACATCATTCACACTTTTCATCATAAACCACAATGTTGGCTTGAAAAGGACCAAATGGATAAGTGCTCTACCATGTTATCACATTTTAAATAAATAAATGGCATTTGTGAGGTGATTCATAACATCTTTTATTTCCTGAGATGGTACACAATAACGTTAAAAACAGTCATTTTACGGCAATTATCTGGTAATGCAAATAATGTGAAATATATTATGTGAAGTTGTTCAATCTCGCCATTCATTCTTCACTGATGGATTCAGAGCCGATCCATCGGCTCCAACACAGCCATTAGCAAAGCTCAAGGTTTGCCAGTACCTCGAGACCAAGCCCCTTATCCCATGATGCACTGCTGGAATTACCTCAGATCTAGTTTGCCGCGGCATGGATCTCAGTGGTTCCAGTTTGCTCGAGCCTTGTTTTGACACAAATTCACTTTACACAAGTTCTTTTGGAAAAATTCTTTAACTTTTATAGATAGTTGGTTATATATTCAGCTCCTGTAGTTATCTCTTTAGACTTATTCCCCTGGTGCTTCATAGTTTAAATATTTGTAGCAGCCTCATGTTAGACCTAGTTATTCAGAGTGTGTGTGTGTGTTTACTTACTTCTTTAGTGTGCATTATACTTTTAATAGTGCACTGTTACACTTTTAGTAGCATTGGCCTTCTTTTCTTAGGCCATTGTTAGAGTGTGTTCTGTTTTAATGTTGAGCCTAAGGATAGCTTTAACTTTTAGGCTGTTTTATATTGTTGGCCATTTTTCTCCAGCCATTTGTTAAACGGTGTTGGTTAATTAGAGTGTTTCTTGAGCCTTGGATACATTTTCTTTTAGGTTGTTTTAGACTGTTTAGTCAATCTATTGTTTGTTAATATGTCTGAAGAAAAAGACAAGCACCCAAAGTCTGGATTCAAAAAATGTTCAGACTGAGGGCAAAAGATGTTTCTCACTGATGGGCATGTTCAGTGGATGTATTGTTTGGGTGCGGTGCACTTGCAAGAGTCCTGTAGCATTTGCCATCCCTTTTCTTCAAGGGTTCTTTTAGAGAGGAAAAGGAAACTTGTGGATCGAGGTTTGCTGAAGCATCCTTTTACTGAAGCTTTGTCTGACCAGAATGGGGCCAGCAAGTCTTCTAAATCATCAAAATCATCTACTGATTCTAAGGCATCTAAAAAGTCTAAAAAAGTGGAGGATTCTTGGATTTTGGCTCCACAGCTTTTGGTGCCGAATGTCTCTTCTTTTCGGAGCCGGCCCACTGTTTTGGAGCCGGTCTCTGAGACACCTGTATCTCCAATTCTCCACTCGGCACCTTCGGTGCACTCTGCTAGATCTTCTGTCAGCCTCTCGGATTTGGATATGGACTGATTGGTACAGAAGCTCTTACAGGCACCAGGCCTTGCCTAATTGTTGTTGGCTCCGACCCCAGCATCGGAACTGAAGACCACCATCCCAGATTTGACTGCTCCTCCTCTGAGCTGTACCGAATCTTCTGAGCCAGAGGAGGCCTACCTGCTGTTTGTGGAGCCTTTGGAGCCGAGACCTGCTATAGTGTCATCAGATCCATCTACTCTGACATCCTCAGCACCGACCGGGGACTCTGGGGGCTGATACTCTCCTGTCGGGTCTGGGGAGGATAGTCGTATCAATTTGTTGGTGCCGACTCTTCCTCTCAGGGCCTTGGCTCAGATGAGCTTGGCTCCTACTTCCGGCTCAGAACCCATGGCCTCTGTGCGGGAGGGGATGGCAGTTCCCTCAGGTCCATTGACTCCTTCTCATTGGCGTCATGATGCTTTCAAAGCCATGGGGAGAGCCTTGTCCCCAAAGACATCTTTGACACCAGGTCTGGTCTCTTCTTCCCCCAAAGTGCCTGTGTCTGCTTCTGCCTCCATCGTCCAGGCCATGCATAGAGACCCTGAGCCTCAGGTAGCCCCACAGGGTGCCCCTTGCTCTTCTGAGACCTCGCCAGATGCTCCCACTGAGGAGGCCCCCAGGAAAAGATTGTGTAAGAGGAGACACTTGGACTTCCAACAGGAGTCTTTGACATCTGATACTGACTTTGATGAGTCAGAAGGGTCCCCATGATCTCCCTCTGAGGATATCTCCTTTGCAGAGAAACTCAAAATCCTTAGGCAGAGAGGTGTTTGGCAATCCAAATGCCCTACTGAGGATGAGTCAGTTCTCCTGAAGGCTTTTGGGTCTCAACCTTCCACCTCTTGGGTGTCTCTGCCCTTTGATGAGCTCATGCAGCTGGTCTCTCAAAGGGCATGGGAATCACCGGAGTCCATGAAGCCTGTCCCACGGAGGCCCAACAAGTTCATTTCTACCCTCGTAGATAAAGATTTTTTTGTCCAAGGGAGTCCCTCTTGATGCCATGGTGGTGGTGGCGGCCACCAAGAAGGAAATGTCTGAGACTTCCTTGATGATCCATCCTCCTAAAAGAGAGTCCAGAATCATGGATCAATTTGGGAAACACATGTTTGGTTCAGTGACTTTTACACTCCGATCCCTGAACTATTTGACCCACTTCAACAGACTGCAAAGAGATCTCCTTAAGGAGTTGGGAGATATTCTTCAGGGTACTCTAGCTGCTGGGGCTTTTGACAAAGTTGCTGCCCAGCTCACTACCTTAAATTCCACTCGTCCATGTGTCTCATATCATATGCAGCTGATGGGACTAGTTGCACTAAGACGGCATTCCTGGATGCGCTTGTGTTCCTTCGCGGTGCCCTTTAAATCTTCATTTGTCAACACCCCTTTTGATGGCTCATCTATCTTTGGGCCCAAAGTGAAGGAAACTCTCACCAGGTGTGAGCAAGAGGGAAAGACTCTGTCTGCCATCAGAGTCCATTTTTCCACCCCTACTTGGCCTTACCCCAAAGGCCAATGGGGAGGGAAAATGTGGTTCCAAAAAGCCCAAGGAGCCTTTCAGGACACATGTGGTCAACCCTCCTCCAGGGGCAGAGGAGGTGGTAACAATGGAAAATGCCGGCCTCGTGGAAGAGGGGGTCCGCAACACCAGGCTGACAGAGATCACTTCTCTGGTCAACCCTATCAGCGATCCTGAAGGGAGACTCGACTGTCCTGCTCTGGAGGCAGTTGGGGATCGCTTATCTTTATACCCAAATGCCTGGCTACATATAAGAAACGACAACTGGGTACAAAGTATTATTTCCAGAGGGTATTTCATACCATTCTTCACCCAATCCATGCCTCCAAAGAGAATCCCGGATGTTCCACCCAGTTACAGGGAACAAGCAACTATAGAGGTCTGCAAGTTGCTAGAAAAAAGAGTCATCCAGCCAGTCCCAGCAGACCAAATAGGATCCGGAACTTACTCAAGATTCTTTTTGGTTCCAAAGAAAACAGGGGACTGGAGGCCTATTTTGGACCTCAACAGACTCAACCAATTTGTAAAGAAAGAGACGTTCTGGATGGTTACGCTTCAGTCAATACTTCCCTTTTTAGGGAGAGAGAATTGGATGTGCTCAATAGATCTCAAGGATGCATACTACCACATAAAATGGCCAGGCCATCCAGACATCATTTGCATTTCTGACTGGGAGCCAATCATTATCAGTTTTGAGTCCTGCCCTTTGATCTCACTACAGCCCCCAGAGTGTTCACCACATGCATGGCAGTGGTCACGGCTCATCTGAGGCTTCTAGGATTCTAGGTGTTTCCATACCTAGATGATTGGCTCCTTACCTCCACCACCAAGCATCAACCTATTCAGGCAAGAGAATACACTCTGACACTCTGCCATCACTTAGGCATTACAATCAACTCAGAAAAATCTGACTTGTTGCCATTGCAGCATATTGTCTTTATAGGGGCAGAGTTAGACACTTCAACCACCACTCTACGACTACCAATCGAGAGGATCTTTCTCCTTCGCCAGCATGTCAACTCATTAGTGTCAAAGGACAGAGCACCAGCCACAGAAGTCCTAAAAGTATTAGGTTTGATGACTGCAACGATCTTGGCCATACCAGGCCAAGGATGCACATGCGGATTCTTCAATGGCTGTTGTTCACCCAATGGTCCTATCAGGAACTTCCAATCAGGCATATGATTTTGATTACAAACTCTTGCAGGAGAGATCTCCAGTGGTAGTTGACATCTCTTCATGTAACTATAGGACGTCCCTTTGTTCTACCCCCTCCAGTAGCCACTGTGACCACGGACGCTTCCCTGATAGGGTGGGGGGCATTTTCAGGGAATGACCGCCCAAGGCACGTGGACGGATCAAGAGTCACACCTACATATCAATGTTCTGCAGATGAGAGCAGTACTTCTGGTGTTGCAGTACTTTCAGGACTCTCTTCCTCTAGGGATGATTGCAGTTCAGACAGACAATATGTCGGTAGTCTGGTACTTGAACAAGCAAGGCGGGCCCAAGTCTTACCCCCTTTGCCGAGAAGCCCTCAGAGATTGGCAGTGGGTTGTCTCCTACCAGCGCTTTCTGTTGGCAATGCACATCCCAGGGAGATCCAATGTGATGGCAGACAAACTGAGCAGGGCAATTTTGTTGCCACACGAGTGGTCCCTCAAACAAAAGATTGTGGACAGGATTTTTTGCAAATGGGGCCAGCCTTGCTGTGATCTTTTTGCCAGTCAAGTCAACACCAAATGCAGAAGCTACTTTGCCCTGATTCCCCCTCCGGGACAACCCCTGAGAGACGCACTCATACACGATTGGCCCCCAGGTCTCCTCTATGCATTCCCTCCAATCCCTCTTATACCTAGACTTCTACAGAAAGCAATGTTGCTAGGAAGGACTATCATCCTCATAGCCCCACATTGGCTTTGGCAGATTTGGTTCCCATTTCTTCATCATCATCTATTGGAGGATCCATGGATTCTGGACCCACTTCCAGACCTTCTGACACATTCGTCGGGGGACCTCCATCCCTCATTGCAGTCACTGAAGCTCACAGCTTGGCTGCTCCAGTTCCCCTCATAGCCAGGCTTCATGATCTTTCTGATGAAACAAGACAGATCCTCTTATCATCTCATAAGCCGTCCACCAGAAGACTATATCTTAGTAAGTGGAAGAGATTTTCCATATGGACCTCTAAACGGAACATTGATCCTTATCAAGCCCCTTTGATGTCCATTTTAGAATTCTTGACTATGATTTTGAATGAAAGAGCTGCAGCTGCTACAGTCCGGGTCCAGTTGGCTGCTATATCTAACTTTCATCTCGGAGTGGGCAGGCTAAATATAATGTTCCACAAGTTGTCCAAGGCCTTTCTCAAAGGGACCTTCCACATGAGGCCTCCAGTGAAAACTCCTTATTCTCCTTGGAATCTAAACTTTATGCTGTCTTGCATGATTCTTCCCCCATTTGAACCAGCATCATCTTGTGATCTCAAATTTTTATCATGGAAAACCATATTTTTGATGGCTATTACTTCTGCCCGCAGAGTGTCAGAACTTCAAGCCTTATCTATCAGCCCTCCTTATTTGATTTTTCATGCTTATAGAGTATCGCTTAGGACAAACCCCTCCTTTTTACCCAAAGTTTATTCTGAATCCAATATCAACCAAGTCATTGAGGTGCCAGTCTTCTTCCCTAACCATGCCAACAAATTAGAGTACATGTTGCACAAACTTGACGTTCACAGACAGCTCAGATATTATTTGAACAGAAGAAAATATGTTAGAAAATCAGATCAGCTCTTTGTGTCTTTCTTTGAAGCCAGAAAAGGTAGACCAGTGGCTAAAACAACACTTTCTAAATGGTTATCTGATTGTATCACTTTTGTTTATTCAGCTGCTAATATGCCCTTACTGCACAAGATTAAAGCTCATTCTACCAGAGCAGTTTCTACATCTTCCGCATTTCAAGACAAATTACCCCTTGATAACATTTGTGCTGCAGCCACTTGGTCAAAACCTCATACTTTTATCACTCATTACAATGTTGATAAGGCCTCCAGGGAGGAGGACCTCCTTTGGGTCTACGGTCCTGAAGAATGTACTCCCATGAGCCACCCGAGATTCAGGGTGCTAGGGACGCTACCCATCAGTGAAGAATGAATGGTGAGATTGAACAACTGCACATTAAGAAGTTATGTACTCACCATAAAGTTCCATGTGAGTTGCTCCATCTCGCTTTCATTCTTACGTCCCTCCCTCCATCCCCCACCTGGCTGATAGTTGACCTAGAGGCTGGTCTCATCCTGGTTATTCAATCCTTCTTTCTCTTGGGAGAGTAGTTCTCTTACAGGGATATGGTACATGCAGCAAACAAGATCTGAGGTAATTCCAGCGGTGCATCATGGGATAAGGGGCTTGGTCTCGAGCTACTGGCAAACCTTGAGCTTTGCTAATGGCCGTGTCGGAGCCGATGGATCGGCTCCAAACCCATCAGTGAAGAATGAAGGTGAGATGGAACAACTTCTTATTAGCACCTTTGGAAAATATGTAATACTAAAAGAAAAAGACGTCGAAAAGACTAAAAGGGAGGCATTTGGGGATGAAATTCACCCCCCTTACTCCAAGCTTGCACCAGACACAGGTATCAACATGGAGAAAACAGCAGTATAAAGATATGTCTGCATCTGCATCTGCCTCTGCATACCTACACACTGTAAATGTTAGTGCATGCAAACCACCTTTAAGTGTAAGTAACACACAGACATTTGTGATTCTTTAGTATTACTTCTCTTGGTAGATGCCATTAGTACTGTAACATCTGCAATCTATATGTTACTTGCACCACACACATTAACCATCCAGTCCCAGCATCAGTGCATGTACTGTCACATCCAATGTCTCTGTGTTTGAAGAAACCTTCCTCAGCCTGGTAAGCATCAATGGACCAGAGTGCATGCTAAGGGAAACCTGTAGCTCATCAGTGCCATGTCTATGCCAGTGATGATCAGAGACTCCACAAGTCTGCACGTATTTGACTCTTCAGCTTCATTTTCACCTATTTGTTCTATTATTTGGATCCTCTTCTGCTGCCTCCTCCTGTCCTTTAAAGGAGCATTGCCCTTGGTTTATAGACATTTATGTTGTCAGTGAGCAAAATGACTGCCTTCCCCTCGCTTGATCAAGCACTGACCAGATATGTATCAAAAACAATAGGACTCATACAACACCTGTTTTATTTGCACCCCCCACACCCCTGCTAATTATACATATACCAAATCTGAGATTGCACCATTATGAGGAAAGAAGCAATAGCACAATCCCACAATCCCACACAGAAGAAGTCCCATTCAGTTCAGTATTCCTGTTTTCCCAGCTTGATATTCTGTCGTTCACTCATCTTAGTGTTTGATTGCTTAGTAGGGATTCACAGATAGGTGTGTGTGTGTGTGTGTGTGTGTGTGTGTGTGTGTGTGTGTGTGTGTGTGTGTGTGTGTGTGTGTGTGTGTGTGTGTGTCTGTCTGTCTGTGTGTTTATGTATGTGTTTGTATACTGTACATACATCTTAGAATATGAGACATATTAATGATTTACATATTTACATGTGCTGCAGTTTATTTAGGTAACTGTGCCTTTATGTGATGGGTCTGCATTTGTTGGAATCTTCCTATTATTTTGTAGCTCACTTAATTTTTTTTTATAGATTTTAGGGAAAAAAAAGGTGTTTTGCCCAATATACTAACAGGGCTGCTATTAGTTTTAATAATATCATGGTTTCATGTTACAATAGTTTAATTTCAAGAGAATGGCCGGGCATGCACATTTGGGTTCCTGTTTAACTTTGTTTTTAAAAGACCTACTCATAGTTCCACACCATCGATTACATTTTCAGTATGATTTAATTTACCCTTTGTTTGAACATTGTTGGCTATCTACCATTGCATATAAGCCAGTTAGTATGATTAGTCTCTTCCCTTATCTGTATCATTTTCTTTAATAATTAAATATTGCATTGCAGCTCTTGGAATTTATTGCATACTACTCTTGAAAACAAAGCCTTAGTTATTTTATACTTTCAGCATAATGGAATTAGAAATATCATTGAACAGAATATTATTAACATCTAAACATTTTCTAAATATATAATACGTGTACAGTCATTAACATATCTATAAATAGCTACAAGTAAAAAGACCATCTTGTAATAACTAAACAGATGAATGCTATATAAAAAAGTCTAACAGCTTACTAAATATAAAATTAATTTTGCATATCACAGCCTTCAGTATAATAATAAAACCAACATCCTCTATAAAATCTCTAAATTTCATGATGTGTTTAATTATATTATGAAATATAAATTAATGATATTAGTTAAACGCTAAATAAAGGGTCACATACGAGGGTTTATGGGAGATCACATAATTGTTCCTTGTTGTTCTAATACTTCCCTTCATAATGAAATCACATACTGTAAGGCATAGCTAGATAAAAATATTACTACAGTTTAAATATATTTGCATAAGCTATTGTTTGATTTCTGTGCTTCCTCTTCTTCAATATTCACATGCAGTTAATTCAATTGGCACTGTTACCAATGTATGTCTCCGATACCTTTACATCACTCAGATGCAGCAAAAATCTCTTGTGTCTTTAATGTATCGTATGATCTTAGTCACCAATCGCTTTATTATAAAATCTGGGAAATTTGATGCTACATTGGTTATATACCTAGCTGGCACTACTGACCTGAGAGGAGGTTGCAAGACATTCTTGTGGATTTTAGGCATATCTTGCAAACACACATGCACACACACACATATATATGCTATTTTGTAATGCTTATTACTCAGATAGCCAATGCATTCTTCAAAAACCATGTCATTGAACAATAAATCTAATCACATGTCATTATATGTACAGATTCATAGATATTCCATGGCCACTGATTATATGACCATTCACACCTGTCCAGTACCCTCCCTCAAGCCACTGTTCCCTTCCATCGGAGGGTCATACCACTCAATCATGGAGTAAATTTCGGGATACTTATCTAGTCATCTATTTTTCAAGGAAGGCAGTGATTTACACTGCTTACCAGGCAAGGAAAGTCCATTCAAGAGGAATGAGAGGTACTGGGTTATAAACCTGTCCTTTCTCCATGTTTTATTCATCTGGACCCTAGTTCTAGTACCAGTGGAGTACTGGACTTTTGGAAATACAGGATGTCAGAGACAACCAGATTTTAACAGCTTACTAAGTAACACAGAGATCCTCTTTCAAAAGTCTATAACACAATGAATAAAGAGATAAAGTTTACAGCCTCTCTTGGTAGCTCAGGGACTTTTGAGACTCAGAGGGGAATTTATCATACTCTTGACTGTTTTGGGGGTTAAAGGAATATAAAAAGGAATAACATAACTTTTGTATTTCTTACCCAGATAGGAAACACAACTGGAATGATAATCCTTATACATAACATGTTGACAGCAAGCATACTAGCCCTTTGAGGGAGACAGAATGCAGGATTTCTTAAAATCTTATGACAAAAGAAAGAAACCCGGGTATGTATCTGCAAAAGTCTGAATAAGTAAAGCTGATCTCTGGTACTAAAGGGATGCAAATCTGATGAAAGTTTGCATAAGCATACAAACTACAAGAATGTTCTGAATTTTGGTACATCCAAATGTCCTTACACTAACATGTCGTTTCATGCTAAGGCTAGATGTATGGTGCATAAGGAAGGAGCCTGAAGCTTTGTAGACTGATAGGATGTATGTTATTCTGGCAAGATATGCCCCTATGTATCTAGTCTCTAATTTTAAATATATATATATATATATATACACACACACACACACACACACACACACACACACACACACACACACACACACAAAAAAATCACTTCTTTCATTTTCTTACCATCTACTAGTAAACAACTATTTTTAGCAGACATCACTTTCATTACTAAATCATATTATAGTGTATCCATTGTTTTACCACCTTTGTCACTGGGATTATTATAACATTCTGTTATTCTTGTTAACAGTATAAAAACAGCTACCTCATTTAATTTGAATGAGTGCAGGCATTCCTAACTTTGACAATGTAAGGGCAGAAATATATGAGGTTCTCAGACACTGGAAACTGCTTTTGGCTCCAGAAATGGCACATTTATTTGATAGGTTCATGGGTTCATAAGTAAGTACTGGGCTAGCTGCCCTTGCAGGCCATTTTAAGATTAGCCAATTTCCCTTTCTGTGCTCAAATTAACCTATTCTATTTAGGTAGAGATTGGTCTTACCTATTCCATGGTTATTTACTATACTGTGCCTAATGAGAATAACTGGAGTCATACCATAGATAACGTAAGGGGATCCATGCATGGGCTAAAGCAATTAGGAGTATAGCAGGCAGTTCAGAGGTAAATTTTCTTTTTCCCATTCATAGATCCAAGTTGTGCATGAACATAGACAGGGAACAGTTTTGTTTTATGTGGATAAGAAGTCTGTTCCAGAGCAGTGGTATCCTCTGCAAGAAATACATGTCCCCTCAAACCATTCTGTTGATGTTGCAGAAGAGGTTTACATCCCAATACTGAGTATTTCTGATGCCATTTGACTTAATCCATCAGTATTGGGTCAAAGGATGCCTTGTATGCCTGACACAGGTCATCTCTTAGTAGACTGTAGGATACCAAGTATTGTGACAAGACTTTGAGTTGGTCCACGTAGGACATGTTGTTTAGGCCGTGAATCCTTTTAGCAAGGTATCTCTGTGGGTGCTCCAGTTGCTGCATGTATTTGTTGAAATACATGCCAAAAGGGGCATTATTTTCAATGACTGGTCTAACTGATGGCTGGGTAAAGGGGGACAATGACATTACTAGATCCAGACACAATTTCTTTGTTTATAATCTGCACAATATAGAAGTACTTTCTTACAACTATGAGCACATGTTGGTCAAAACTTAGGTCACTGTTCACATAAGTTCTTCTTAGAAGTGTATTGTCAATATGGTAGCTCCCTGGGTTAGATGACTTATAAACAATACAATAATGCATTTTTGGCATTTAGTTTCAGTACATGATTTTGCCACCAGTTATTTATTTGGGACAAACCTTTCTACACGATGACTGTCATTTGAGGATTTATCAGTCATACGCAAACTTAATCAGCCAGAGCCCTTTGGTATTGGCTTTTACTTCAGAGGGGAGGTTCCAGCACAGAATCCTGGAAAGTCCATTATGGCTTGTCTCTCTGTGGAAGTAATATCCTCTGTTTTGACTTCCTGCTTCCTATATATGAGCCAGCTGGTAATTTAGAAGGTGACATAGGGTTTATTTCCAGTTAATTTAGCTTTTTGTTTTGGCCTGGTCAAGTATGTGGTGTGTATCGTTTTGCCTTTATCTGTTGCTTTGGTGACCCTTTCAAAAAAATCCAGCAGATTAAGTAAACATGACCTGCCTTTGATGAATCCAGATTGAGACTGGTCCAATGTTTGGAGGTTCCCTATATCCTGATTGATTTGTTTCATGATGAGTCTTTCTATGGCTTTGCATATGAGGCTGGTCAGACTTATTGATCTGTAATTGCCTGGGTCTGTGAAAGGTCCCGTCTTATGCCAGGAATTGACTGTAGCTGTTCTTCATTCACTTGATGAAAAGCCTGTATGGAGGCTGAGATTGAACAGTGTTGTTTCTGGTGTGCCTAAATCATGCTTTGTGATATTTAAGATGCATCCACCGATATCGTCAGGACCCATCAATGCAGTATTCTTAGCTTTTAATAGCACTTTTAGGACTTCTGGCTAAGATCAAGTGTAATGTGATAGCCGGAGGCAAGCCGGTTTTAGGTATATCTTGATAGACAGACAGAGGGGAGACAGGGGTAAAGTTATCACTAAATATATTGACTAGTAGGTTATCTATATCTTCAGCCTCTGTGTAGCATTGTTCACAATCAACTCAGCATATTGTTGCATTGTGCTTTTGAGATTATGAACATAAGTAAAAAATGTCTTGTGATTGTTTTGGTCTTGGGGTAGCTATTTTACCCTCAAACTTGGCTTTAGTGGATTTTATTAAGCTCCTGAGTTTGATTATTTCAGTGACAAGAACTGCAACATTCTGTGAATTATTCTTACTTTTAGTCAAAATTATTTTCCAATTCTTATAAAGCTTGTTGATATTATGGTTCCACCATGTGAGTTCTTTATGGAGTTTGCCCTGCAATTGTTCCCATGGGGTGCAGCTGCATCTATGCTTAAGTGCTGGTATAGGTTCATTGATTATAGGTTCATAGATTAGTACTAGGCTGAATGCCCTTGTGGGTCATTTTATGCCTAGCCAATTACCCCATTTGAGAATCAAATCCTGCACTTTGTGTCTGTAAGGTAAACATCTTAACCATTATCCTAACCTTCCAGCCCTTTGCCAACCGGTATAGTGTAGTGGTGTAAGTATCTGCATATTCAGTGGTGTTAACTGAGGATTTGAAGCTTTTTATGTATCACTTAGGAGTAGATAGTTTGGCTTAAAGAAATTTCTAAAGGTATCTTGGTTGGAAGGGATCTCTGGTTGCAGTTTTATTTCAAAAGAGACTGGTTTATGGTCAAACCCAACATACGATAAAGATATGCAACAGCTTATGTAAGATGCTGTTATATTAGTCAGGACAAGATGCAAGATGTTATTCCCCCAGTGGGTAATCTTGACTGATTGTTCCAGGGCATTTGTATTGACAAACTCCAGCAATCTCTGTGCTTGTGCACCAGTGGTGGTGTAGGTTTTCCAGACTATAGCTGGATAGTTTAGATCACCTAGGGAAACAGTATTGGGTTTAATACTGAGGGATTCAAGTTCCTGCAGAAAGGAGTTGTGGCTTTTTCATAGGTTCATAGGTTGGTACTAAGCTATCAGCCCTAGGCCCTGTACAAGCCTAGCCATAACAATTCCCTGGCTATTTCTTCCCACAGTATTTACTTTTTGCATCATGGAGGGAGTTCTTTAGTTAGCTAATATATACAGGGCCTTTCTGATGATAATTGGGCATGAAGAAGCTCTAGTGCCTCATGCTGCTTTATCGGTCTTGATGTGAGTCTCTTCTGGATATAGATTGAGACCCCTCCACATTTTTCCCTCCTGCTCAGTAGCTGGTTTAAACACGTGGAAGGTGTTAGAGTCCTGCATATCCAGAGTGCTCTCCACTATTTTAAACAATGTCTGAGTCTCTACACAGATGTCAATGTCTGCCAGGGTGAGAAGGGCTTGTAGGGATTGGAGTTTCTTGTTTAGGCTCCTACTATTGATTGGAAACACCTTCATATTTTCCTTTGCTTGTTTTTTTTATATTGGTAGGTTCATCAAGGTGGTGTTGCCTAAAAATGGCAATATGGGGGTGGACAATGTCTTTGCCAGTAATCAAAGCCTTGGAAGGAACAGATGCAGACCATCCCTGGTGAAGCAGTGTGGTCTGTTGATCATATCCTCCCATGCTGACAAATATTGGATCCCCTTTGAATGTCAACAAAAACTAAGTCAATTATTGAGGCCAGTTATTTTTGCTCATATCACAGCATCATCCTTGCAGAAGGTAGAATTCTGCTCATATCTGCCTTGACACATAATCTGAGAGCTCCATGTGTGTCTTTATATAATCCAGGAAGGTGCACTTCAAGTCATTGACACCAGCATGAGCTATGACAGGGTGATGCTGGTGCTTCTTGTCCAAGGACTCAGTGCATGTGTGATCTGATGGATCATGGCACCAGACAAGCAACTGATCATCACTGTTTTCTTGTCCAGCCAGGTAAGAGTCGCATATGTTTGTCTTACAATGACGTCACCTATATCAAGAACATTTGGTTCAATCGATGCCTGCCTTATGACTCAGCATCTGTAACTTGGATACTCTGTAGACTATGTGATGAATAGGTTTAAGCTGTAGAGTGTGCTTTTGCCTGTGCTGTGGTTTGGAGATTTGCTAGGTTTAGGCAAATTAGTCTTTAGAATCTCAGCAAATGATGGATTATATGCATTGTGATGACCTTGGAGAGATGTAATGTGTGGTGTACTGACGATTGTAGTGTCTAAGTTTACTGTGTGTGAGATTTTTGCCGCCAAGGATATTATATATGCACATCTTTCACACACTGTGTTATGCTTTTTAAGTAATAGATGATCACCAGACAGCATGAGACAGATCTTACCCTGTCCAAAGATACCCATTTTAATTGGGCTGGTTAGAAAAGTTATGGGGAAGTGCTGGTCTATGATATCAACAGTAATGACTCTGGAGGCAGAGGTAACTATTGCTGCTTGGAGTTAAATTTTAGGAAAATGTCTGGGGGGGGGTCTTGTTACTGAGTATTTAAAGTTCAATACAAAACAACTAGCCTGGAAACCTCCTTCTACCACCAGCAAGAACCAGTAAACTAATAGTGAAAAAAAAACTCTGTAATTTAATACTAAAATCAATGAAAACAGTATCAGTACACTCAATATCAAGCAAGTTTATCAAAGGTCTTTTAGCCTGGTGAGTAGTTTAAGGGGAGAGGCTTTACAAAAATGACACTTATGTGCTTATTTTCAGCAACCAATAAACAGGGAAAGAGATGGAATTATGTTGTCAAATTATCATAAGGGGCGGGCAACAACAGATACACTAGGTTTAACAGCACAATTGCAACAAAGTGGGTCGAGAGAAAAACAACTAGACCAAACGAAAGAAACACGCCACGGAACAAGCCAAGATATCATAAATAAATATTTTATAAGTGCTTTCATCTCCCAAAATAAGATACTTCATCAGAATAAAATAGAACTTCCTCAAACAACTTAAGTAACCAAGTAGGTGTGACTGCCATTATGTAATCAACCAATCAGCCCCCTGCCCGAGCAAAGAAACCATTGCAAAAAAAGTCCAAAATAAACAGAGATACTAAAAACAAACTCCATACAACATTATTAATATTATTTACAATCTAGCAACATGGACTTTTAAAGCACTAAAAACAGAAAGGTATGGATTTAAACTTTGGGCGGTACTAGCAACCAACTTAAAATACCAAACAAAAGCTCACAATATTCAATCAAAGGTTTCCCATGGACCAAACCCTTGGGTTTAAAGGAACCTGTTCCAAAATAAACAAAATTGTTTCACAATTCCTTGTATGCTTATATAAAGCATCAGTCTCCACTTAAAGTATAATATCATAATTGTGTTCATATAATCTTTTCCGAAACATTTGTTCCATTTTTCTTACATAAAATGCTATATAAGATTAACAGAATGATTAATAAATGACCCCTTTGCTGTTACAGTTAAAATACCTGTAAGACGTTATTAATATTTTTCTAGCCTTCAAATATAGGGAGCTGCCTTCTAAAACATAAGAGCTTTTTTTAGATTTCTTGTTTCATTCTTATGTGGCTACTATGTATGCAGGCCAGGAGGTCATTGAAGAGCCTATCCCAGTTTCTCAATAGCACTGGCTCATTAAGTGACTTGCTCTGAGTCACATATTAGGAAAATGAAGGCTGAGAGATATCAAATCCTTTACTACTGGAAGCAGCTTGTCAACAAGCCATAGCCTAATACTTGGTGCTAACTGTCGGACACTAATAGTTCTTCTGGGGATAGAACCCAGAACCTTCTGCATGTAAATTGTATATGATAACCATACATTACAGATCCCACTGCAAGTCAGATTGTTTCAAAGTATCTGACCTATATTAGCTCTCTGCCTTTTAGTATGATATTGCATTGAAGCGATAGGAGATGTATATGAAGTACTCCTATATGCAACCTAAATCATTACATTTACCAATTTCTAGTTTAGGATTTTAAGGTTGAGCAACCTAACCTTTGGTGTTTTGATATTCTTTCATTTTTTATTTGGTCACGAAATAGAACTTTAAAAATATGTAAGTGTTACTTATTTATACTATAGCTGCATGGGTTTTCACTAGAGACTGTGGTTTCCGACCCCAACTGTACAAATGGTGAGAGCTCAGATTAGAAACTAATACTAATACTTTTGGTTGCTCATTTCCAAGAACACTGACGTTAATGTATGTGTATAACAGAAATGTCTGCATTTCAATCTATACACTTTTCCATCATCCCATGGAAAAAAAACACAAGACCATGATTTTGATGTTTTGCCAACTACGTTAAGTTTCATGCTGCAAAATCTGCAACAGTTTATGTATTCCAACTTGTAAATTTGCTAGTTTTTTGGAATTTCTGTCATAGTAGTATTTCTGTCTTTGTTTATTTTTTCCAGCATCTTTTTGTTAATTTTTCAAGCATAAGTTACTTAGCTGAAGTAGGAAATTTGCTTTGCAACCTTCTGCCCATTAATAGTTAAGCTGATGGGGGCTGACTCCTTGTAAAGAAGTATTCCTGAGCTCCAAAATTTTGAGACAACACTTCATAGCTTTTGTTACAACCCTCTCTCATTAGATTCTACACTCTAAAGATAATTCCATTCACTTGCCCACTGTATTGCAGATATTAGGGACTCAATGTTATATGTCTGAATTCCAATGCATGCACAGATGTTCTGAATCCCTAACTTTTGTATTGTGGACCATTCTGAAACACAAAATTAAGTGTCTCCTGTTTTAGGACGATAGGCTTTAATGCTCTAATCATACCTGAGCTTTTGTCTGCCAGTTTGATTGCTTCAAGGAATTTGGAATAATAATCTAGCCAGATATAATATGTTTTTTTTTTTCAGCTGTAACTCATCTTTACCCACACTGTTCCACAAACCATGTGGTACTGAGTATTGTAGCATCCCTTCCTTTGCATTGTTGCTGTGATATACAGTACAAATAGCATAATGGTGTACTACTACATAACATTCCTTAAAATCTGATTACTTTGCATTTTACTATTGCCAGATGTAGCATGCCAAACATTTGTTTCTTTAGTTGCTTGGAAACTATCATTTGTCATCTTTGAATATTAAGGTTTGAACACAACTCAATTGTTCGTGGAAAGAAAAGTGAGACTCAATTTCTTTCCTAACTAATAATTTTATGCCAGGCTAGCCTTTAACTTTAATATCTTTCAGTAACTGCAGTTCTCAGTTAGCATCAATATTTACTTGAAACTCTTTGCATTTTCTTCTGGGATCACACCTCCAAAATCAGCAAAAGGATGTCCAGTTCTTCCCATAATTCTTCAAGGTTCTCTGATGAATATGTTGAACTCTGTATATCTGCTACGTGTAGTTCTCCAGTCTGATCTGTATTTCACATTCAGAGCATACCTCTGTGAAATAAGTTACATCTTCTGCAATTTTAAATGCACCTTGGACAATGACTTTCTGAATATACTTTGCAAGAGTCTGCGGTCTATTTCCACCTGAATTGCCTTCCCTTAAGTATATTCATGGGATTTTTTCACATTCATACACAACTGCTAACAGTTCCTTTTCTATCTAAGTGTATCTCTTGTTTTGCCTCAATAAATGCTTTTTTAACATCTTTATGGAATTATCACATTTTAATCCATGGCATGGCTATGCATACATCAACAGAAAAGGAAACAAACCATAATAACATTTGCCATTATTTTCAAGCAATATAAATATGTTTTCTTTTTAACAATTTTCATTCTTTCCAATGTTAAATAAATTGCTCAGGTGATACCTCCCATTAAACCTCCCTCCTTCTGTTCCCCCTGAACATTGTTCTGAATGTATTGTTCCTAAAAGTTCCATTAACTTCCATTTATTTCTACGTAAATTGCTCCTTCTGTTTTCTTAAGATCTAATATTTTTAAACTTGATAAGACCTTACTGTGTCAAGCAATTCATTTCCTAAATCACAAATCAAAAGAATTATTTCCCTAGTTACAATCAGTTGCTTTCCAGCATTTCTGCAAAGTACTCTATGGGGAATTTTTGAAATCTACCAAGTTGTTACATTCCCAAAAACATGTTCCAAATCACCCATCTCTTTTCTGTCACAACTCCAAAATATTCTGACTGCCTAATAAACAATTCTCTAAAGTTTGCTTGCAGTATAAAATATCTATGCAAATCAAATACAATCATGCAAAAATCTTAAACCTTCTGTACCTTGTTGCATACTTGGGAGCCATACAGATGCCTTCTGATTATTCCATTGTAAATTGCTTTTCCATTCTATTTTTTCTAATATTTTTAACCTCCTCTGATTGATTCTTATATAGTAATCATGCAATGGTTTTATGTACTGTACTAACTATCCATTTTCATATGAACATAGGTTCAAAGGTTGTTGCTAGGCTATTGGTCCATGAGGATCTTTAGAAGACAGCTATTCATTCCCATTAAGTAAACAATAGATAATATTGTCTTTTAATAATTTTATTCAGTTCTTAATATTCAAAATAAATGTGAATATTGTCTTGGTTTACAAAGTGGCTATTCCATTTCCCCCATTAAATTGTCTCCATTTACTTTCCTTTCACTTTGATTTCTGTTCTGTTTTACTTCTGAGAATATTTATCACTGACCATGCTTAAGATTTTATTCATATGTGTTGCTTACTTGCAAATTTCCTATTCCTATAAATGAATTGGAAGAGCAGTCAATGGTGTCATTGATATGGTTCTGTACATTATTGAGAATGTTTTGTGGAAGCGCAGTCAATGGTGTCACTGATATGGTTCTGTGCATTATTGAGAATGTTTTGTGGTTCTGAATCCTTCGGTTTGTCCACGAGAGTTTGCAGTTTAAATATCTACAATATAAAAAAGATGTTATGCTTCTTATTTTTTACACATGAGAAGCTTTTGGCCTAATGCCACCACCCACTGGCCAGAGTACGATAATGATGTGCATGTAATTCTCTATTCATTTACGTTGAACGGCATTGCTTCAAAAACATTGTCAGACAAAATATTACAATCTATCCCAGTGTATAGTTTAAATTCAACATTCTGTTTAATTCATTCTCAGCATGTCTCTCTAATAGTCTTGAGTTACATTGATACCTTAGTGGTTTACCAACATTATTCTAGTATCACTGCATCAACTCCTTTCACTTTAGATGTAAGAATAAACAGCTCATTTTCATATTTCTTTTCAACAAGATGCACATTCGTTTTACTGCACTTGACAAACACTATAAGATTTATTCATAGAACGTCAAGATTTCCTAGCACACTTATAACCATGCCTACTAAATGAGACTTTCATTTTAATTGTGTATGTGTTCCTCTGGTCACTATTGCCATTACAGTACATTGGCATATGACTGTATTTTCCATATTTTAGTACTGTAAGATTTTTACTTTATTTCTCATTTTAACCTTTTTCGCTCACATTTTTATCTTACACACATCTTTTTCGACAGCTAATTCTTTTAAATGTGCATTAAAATTTCACATTCTCACTACACGTCTGAATCTCTTCACAAGGTCTTGTCTGTTTCTTTTAAATGCCTTCTCCTTCTTTCCTTCTTTCACTATTTCTTTTATCACATTTTTTACTTTATTTCTCATTTTAACCTTGTTAGCTCACATTTTTATCTCATGATCTTTTATTAATGAATCTTGCAACTCACCAAATACATTCTTTGGCTGTATTCTTCATTTCAATAGTGTAAGCATCTATAGTCTTTGTATGACCTTATAACCTTGAAAAAAATACAAATGGCAGATAAATTATAAACTCTTTCTAGGCTCTCTGTAACTCCTAAACTTCTAAGTATTGCAAATGGGTCATTCAACTCTTAAAAAAAGTAAATAGCTAGATGTCTCTAAATGTTTACACTTTTTCAGGCTTCTTGGATAATCCACTTACAGTAAGGAATAGATTAAATTTCTGGATCAATATTTTATGCTTTCTGCTAAGTTTCCTCGAACTAAAAGACTTATAGGTGTTTGAAGTTTAGCCATCATCACTGCAAATAATGGTCCTGTACTTTCAAATACATAAATTCTTGAAAGTAAATATATTTTTGCACTTCTGGAGATATATTGCTCCAGTTTATTGTAAGATCGTACTTGACTGATTTCATTTAGCTATTGGGAGAATTAACGTTATACCTCTTATTTTGTAATACCGATGTAAGGGCAGCTAAACTTAATGGCTTAGACAAAGTGACATATAAATTAATTTATAACTATGATGTTAGCTTAGTATCTGACTGTTGGCACAAAGGGTTACAGCTGTGAGCTGTAGTACAGGGAGTGATTCCCTCAGCCCTCATCTGCCTACTATGTAATCCTGACCAAGTAATGTAACCAGAAATTGCTCCTGAGTCACCTCTGAAAAGGGGCAGTGTGTCCAGTGGACTTACTTGTCTACCAAACAGATATTAGTAGTAGCAGTAGTATTCAGAGTCATCAGAAACTATTTGAAAATGCTGTCAAGCAACAGGGATTTAATTAAAATTTCTGGAACATTTTTGCGCATAAGAGATGCATGAGGAATTGTACTTTCAACTGCAGAACATTGACTCATGTGCAAATACTGAAACATGATAAATATACTTAAGTCTCCCATCATGCAGCTTACCAGATTACTGTCATCTGCTCACAAAGGGAATTAACTGCAGTCTTAGCATCTTGGTCCTAGTACAGCCATACCATACAAGTTATGTCCAGCCAGAATCCTCTAAGCATAACAGTCCTGCTTGCTCCTTAAATTTAACTCTCCTGGTTCCTCCTGAACTGTAATCCCAAACTGAGCTCTCTAAACCTAAAGCTGCCATGTGCTTAGTAATGCTAAACTCAATCCTCACTCCTCCACCATAAGACTAAACCTCCACTCACTCCCTAGCCCTAATCCCACAACTCATTCCATAACCTTAAAACTCCTACTCACTTCCCACAGCTCTTCAACTTACTCAGTTTCCTATAAGTCACAATGCTTCCAGCATTGTTCAGACTCAAACAGCCATTCAAGTGACAGCTCACGTAGGGTGAGTGGGAAAACAAGCACCTAAATTACACTGCGATCCATGAGTGGCCAGAACACAAGCAGATTTAGTACAACCCATACTACTGCCCTTCATGATTATTTGGCAAGCTATCCTCTCATGAAATAAGCAGTAGATGCACAAACACACCTTTACCCTACAGAAACAAAACAATCCCCAGCTTAGTTAGTATGTCTGAGTCCTGTGCTAGGCTGTTCCAATAGCCACCTAGTAAGCATGTGCAAAATGTAATACTTACTGCTCTATCATCAGAAAATACAGCTACTCGCCCCCACATAACCATATCTCAGTGCCTGTAACGTAATGCCTACTGCTCTATCATCAGAAAATACAGCTACTCGCCCCCACATAACCATATCTCAGTGCCTATAACGATAGTTTTTCATTTTTGTAAACACTGCAGTAACACTGATATTGGCTGTATTGATAAGTTTAGAACTGAGAAATCTTTTTCTCTTCTTCTAGCACTAGTAAGTAAAATGTGAGTGGGGACTGTTGAGGCAAAATGCAAAACACTAAAACTCCTTCCTGACATCACAGTGCAGAACTGAAATTTTCTTCAGACCCATAAAGCAAAAACAAGGCTTAATGTTTTATGAACAGTCAAGGGTGAGGGTTTCAGCTCCTTTCCTTCCCCACCCCCATAATGGCTGTATACCTCAGAACCTGAACTTAATTATTTTCTGTCTAAGTCTGCTCTTATTGAGATATTGCATTAGGATGTATGTAATCAGATTCAGACTCACTAAACATTGCCTGATAGTTATTAGGTTGGAACATACCAGTCAACATACTACTGATGCATGAAGGCTTTGAACTCCCTGCTTGCTATTCACACTGATAGTTATTAGGTTGGAACATACCAGTCAACATACTACTGATGCATGAAGGCTTTGAACTCCCTGCTTGCTATTCACAAACACTGCTGTCTTGGTAGGTGTGTTTGTTAAATGCCTCTGGACAAAGTCCAGTTCACCTGCTCTTTTTATTTGTATCTCAATATTTCTGCTGCTGTGTTTTTTAAACTCATTCTTCTGCTGATGCATGACTTGTTTTGTGTCTCTGCTCCAGGAAGATAAGTAGATAACTTTTACCAACCTCTAACTTTAAGCAGTTAAATTAAATGAAATTTTAGATTTTTAAAGTTTGTTATGCAATATTCTCTTTTTTATATGAATATACTATGTATTTTATATATTTATATATATATATATATATATATATATATATATATATATATATATATATATACATACACACAGAGCGAGAGAGAGAGAGAGACACACACACATATGTGTGTGTAAATATATCCATATATAAATATCTACAAAATGCCAGCTGTCCAAGGTACAATCACTTAAAACACAAACTACTTGGAGGCAACAACTTGGGACCTGAAGAACAGAGAAGGAAAACACCACAACAAACGTTTATCGCTTTTGTTCCACTTTAATAACCATTAACTTTGTCAGAAAATAGTACAACAAAGCTTAACATGTTTAATTATCCCCCTTTTCCTATATCTGTCCAGTCACATTCAACAAATTATTAATGATATCATCAAATAAGTCACACGATACATTCAAAAACTATCACCCTGCGCACAAGACACTGAAGGAATTAAAGAATTTTATACTTCAATAAACATTTCATATTGATATGTTCATTCAGCCCAGGTGTTTTATCAGCCCTAAGTGAAATCGGCCACCTTAATTCCCCGAGTCTCCAACAAATTATTGCAACCATTGGTAAACTGAAATTCATCTATTTGTTCCAAAACTGAAAAAAATTGAACTTTCTAAACCCATCACACACTAAATTATGTTTACACAAAGCATTTCACTTGTTCTTGTCTTTAATTGCTTTCAGATGTTCTCAAACTCTAATTTTAAGAGATCTCACACTTTTACCATTGTAAAATTGATGACAAGTGCTGCACACAATAATATATACCATATTTTTACTATTACAATTGTAGTACCCTCTAACTTCAAACCCTTATCTAAATGAGAAAAATACACTATGTTGGTGTTACTATTATACCTGCATTGTTTGCATGAACCACAGGAAAATGTACTGTCCCTTGTAAAATGTAGTTTGATATTACATTGCGGATGAAATTCTAGCATTGTCTTGAAAATGGTAGGTTTTTAATAACAAAATGTGGTTTATTACCCCAAATGCTAGTTAATTCAGGATTATCATTAATCATTTTCCAATTAACCATCACTATATTCTTAATTACTGAACTATGATTAGAAATAGCTATAGGCAAAGCAAAAGTTTTATCAATTGTGTTACCTATATGTTCCTTAACCTTACTGAATTCAATACCATTTTTCAAAATAGGGGGAACCTTGTCAACTTGATGTCTCTTCACCTCTTCAACAATAGGTGACAAATCTTTCAAAGAATATCCTATATCCACAAACAAATTTACAATGGTCTGAACTTCATGACTGAACCAGTCATCATTGCTGATAATAAGATTGGCCCTTATCAACTGACCAATAAACACATTTAATTTCATATAATCAGATGCCTACTATGGTAATGAAGATAGTTATTCTTAAAGGCATCTTTTTTATATACACAGCTATGAAAGCAAGAAGTAATTATCTCCATCTGAATAGCTAGACCTAAAAAGTAAATTTTTCCCATAGCCTCTTTAGTAAACTTCAGCCATGATAAACTCAAGCTGATTCCTTTAAAAACACATCAGATTCAACTGCATTCCTCCCCATATAAAAAATAAGTCATCAATAAATCTTTGATACCAACCAACATATTTAAACAGGGGATGGGTAATCAAAAAAACATGTTTCCACCAACATAACACTATATTGGGAAATGAAGGGGCCACATGAGCCCCCATAGCCACTCTACTCCCATTTTCTGTCGATAAAGTTCATTGTTGAAAGTAAAGTAATTGTTTTCCAGCACTAATTGCACAAGAGTCTGACATAAGTTATTAGTAATAACATCAACATTCATAACTTGACTGAGATAAGATTTCATAAACTCAGTACCTTCTTCATCTTCTGTACTAGTATACAAAAAAAAAAACATCAACAGTGCATACAAAGTTTTCATTAGCCTTAAATCCATAAAGCCTTAACTGGTTAAGAAAAGACCAAGAATCTGGACTGAAAACATACTCTGCTGTACAACTGGATTTAAAATTTTATCCAAATAATAAAAAATTGTCATGGTCGTATGTCTAGGACTAGACACAATAAACGGTGGATGAACCAGAGATTGGGAAAATATTTGGTATTCCAAAAACACATAAGAATTTGGCTCGTCCACCGTTGTTGCATCATTTATAGGAGGATGCTTGAGTGCTAAAAGGCAAGAAGCCATTAGCTGAGAACATTTTACCCCGACTCCATGTACAAAATAGGAAAAAGGGGGACACAAACATACATACTGCCACTTTTGGGTATTAAAACAATGGTAAAATCTCTCAAAATGTTGTAGTAATATATGCCTGCCTTCTTAGATGGTCAGTTTTTTTTCTATTTTCTCTTCTAAACTACAAACATGTTTACTTGCATAGTGATGTGCGTCACCAACAACTAACCTTGTTAGTTATAACTAACTGCAACATTAGTTTTAGCATTTTATGTTTTATAGCTGTTATATACAACCCACTGAAAACAGTGCACCCATAAATAACAAAGTAAGTGCATACAAGGCCACACAATACTTGTTTATTAAACTAAAAGCCTGCCAAAGCAAACTCTTTTGCAATAACATTAGATCCACAGTTTTCTAGTATTTTCTCTGCAGTTCTATTCTGTTACATCTGCTTATATGGATTACTGCAGCAGTTGCTTTTAAAGCCAGTTATAGTAACAACAGTTTTGTCTGAAAAATTAGACCTTGACTTTTTCAACATCAAAGGTAGAATGAAGAGTTTTGCTGATACAGACTCATTAAGAAGTGACCACTGAATGCAGAGCTAATGTTCAGGGACAAGTTAGAATGATTCAGGAATTAGTCACTGAGATGCAGCTGTGTGGAAGAATGCCATGGGGACATTTGCTTATTATTGTGA
This sequence comes from Protopterus annectens, assembly GCF_019279795.1. NCBI lineage: Eukaryota > Metazoa > Chordata > Ceratodontiformes > Protopteridae > Protopterus > Protopterus annectens. Next base: position 288,054,797 of record NC_056745.1, on the reverse strand, counting down.
AGAAAAACAATGATTATTCCAAACGGAGTATTTATTCACTTTCCAAACTAAGCGCTAAAACTGCCAGCTATGGTGCCAGGAAATTTAAGCTCATAACCTAACTGCAAAGTCCATTAAAATAATAAAATAAAAACATGCCTCCTATAAGATGGCACAGAAAAAAATTCTGTTCTCAGTTCCGCAAATAGGAAACTTAATATTGCAATCAAAAGACATTTCAAGGTACAGCAAGCAAGCATATTATTTATTCGTTACAAGGCCTGAAACTAAAACTAGTCTATCATTTCTAATGAAAAGACTATAACAGCATCTGATGACAAGGTCTGAAACATTTAAGGATTAATTTAGTTAATGGTTATTTACAATCATAAGATAAATAATCTGATTAATGTTAGAAGTAAGACTATTGCCCCTATGGAGTGTGTTAATGGACATGATTTTGAAATTTTCATATTTTCCAGAAGATTCTCACTGCTTGCAGTAATTACTGTGATAAAAAGTGGCTGTTTCCATAGTGTGCAATTTGTGATTCGGAGACACATTAGCCCCAGTGTGGAAAGACCTCATTACTGGCTAATTTACATGCCCATAAATTGATGTTAACTACCATGAGTGCAAATCTGGATTTTTCTGTGGTGCATAACACTGGTGAC